>NC_143396.1:37552007-37863429 GCF_052110815.1 Crocodylus siamensis
TAATTTAATGGAACAAGTTATTACATTTCAGTATGGCTTATAATACAATATAACAATTTTTACAAGCTGGAAACTAATGCATTTCTTTCAGCCAAGACCAATGCCTACTCTAAACTCAAAGAAGCCAGTGTTAGTTTTGATGTTACTAATTCTAACCAACATGGCTTATTTTAACAACCATAGTGTATAAATGGGGAAGTTAGAAAGGAGGATGAATTAAAGTCTTTATGTAACAGAGTCCATTTCAGCATTTATTACCAAAGACGAAGCTGACAACCTGATTTGTTTGGTTCAACACACAAATTACTCCATTTTGCACATTTACTAGCAGCTCTACTCACACTAAGAGATCCCCATTTCATTCTCAACAGTAAGCTTAAAGCTTAAGCCATCATACTTATTAAAGGAAATACAGTGCCGCAGTATTCCAGAGCACATGGCTGATTACCTAAATAACCCACTTTTTACCCCTGCTATGCAAGAAGCTGTTAAGTCTCTTCAGTCCATCAAAATCTCAGTCTCAGATGGCGTCCTACTGATTTTTATAAAGCCTTTATTGACAAAATGACACAGAATTGAGCTGGTTTGTGTAATGAGTCCTTAACCCACCCACTCAACTGCCCATCATACAGCACAGCCTTGATACAAAGCATGGCCAATCACATGTCAATAGATATAAATACCAGAGATGCTGAGCATATTTGTACCTCCAAATGTTATGGTAACCTTGTGGCATTGCCTTTGTTTCCTAATACAGAAATAATTAAAACTGCTTCCTGTCCCACAAATATGCTTAATTTAAGGAGAAACAGCATCCAAAACTACAAAGGTTCATTTGGAAAGGGTCAACTTTTTGTTTCATATTAGCAATTTGGCAATAATCGAAATGTTAGTCATCTCCAAGAAGGGAAAGACAGGACAGTTAATTGCTGCTCTGGTGTCATGAGATGCCTTTCTAGAGGATTATTTTACTACACTCTGCTGTAGTCTCTTGTCTTGAAATGACATTACATGCCACTCATAGCTATCAGTGTCAATAGCTATGTCTGGGGCGGGGGGTGGAAATAGATGACTCAGGAGACTGTTAATGGACTATGAAGTCTTTTACCTCTAGGTCACTAGCTCATTCGAGGGCCAGGCCACTAAACGTCATTTTAACAGTGAATAAGTTGAGTCTTTCAGTGTAGTTCTTAGCAAAAAAGCGTCCAAACTAGAGAGGGAAGAAAATCACAAATAGCTCTTTCTTTACTGGTCTCAACACAAAGGCCAGAGGTTGAATAAATATTGAGGCCAAAGTCCCTTTCATTCTTCACAACAGTTACCTCAAATCAAGAATGAGGCAAAACCGTGTGGAAAGCTACATTGGGCTACTTCACTTTCAACATCTGACAGCAGCCTGCTAAAGGCCTGATAGTATCCATGACCCCATGCACATGTTGCATGGCAGAAGGCATGATTTTGGGATCAGAATCAGACACCAATCAGATCCTACTTGTCAGTACAGGAGGAGCTCAGGATCATGATCCCAGGCTCCCTCTGCACTGGTATATGTGCCCAAGAACCAACTGACTGCTGGCTGGCTCTGGAGGTCCAGCAGGCCAGTTTGAGCCTCTGGAGCAAGCCACTAATCAACCAATCAGGAGCAGTCTGAGAACCACACTGGAGCCTATGCAAGACCCCAAGCAGCCCCCCTGCTGCCCATTCCAGCACTGGTGCAGTCCATCCAACCACATGTTCATTTTAAGGTGCAACTGAAAACAGCCAAAAAAATGTTTGTGAAACAATTCTGTGGCTGGTTTTTCTTTTTGTTGTGCCATGAATTGCTTGAACATGTGGCCACGTTAGACTTTAAGATAAAATGAGAATAACCAGTTAATTGTTAAGTGTAATATCTGTCAGGGACATTAATGTGAATCAAAAGCAGAGTCTTCTAGACATGTCAAACTAGGATCTTTCATGGACACCAAGTTCTTTTAGAGAAAACGAATATTTGAAATTTATATCACCATTTGTAGTAGCAACATTTACTTCAAAGGCTTCATGCTTATGGCAAGTTTACTTTTTTTTTTTTTTTTATGTAACATTTGAACAAAATCCCTCAAGTTTATAAAATAATAAAAACTTTCAGGGAAGTTAAGGCTAGATATTAGGGGAAAATTCTCTCATGAGAAGAGTAGTATAGAAGTAGAACAGTTTACCCATAGAAGTTGTGGAATCTCCATCCTTGGAGGTTTATAAAGACCCAGCTAGATAAAGCCTTGGCTGGTATGATTTAATTGGGGGTGGTCCTGCTTTGAGCAGGGGGTTGGACTAGATGACCTCCTGAGGTCCCTTCCACCTCTAATTTTCTGATTCTATGATGTGTCCACTGTTTTTGAAGGGAAGAGGAAAACATAGCAACAGCTGGACTTTGCTACTTCAAATCTCACATATAAATAAGGCATCATGAGCAGCATACGTTCTACTCAACTGTAAAGGAATTTGGTTTAAAATAATAATATTACAAAATGAATCCAAACAGATGAGGTTCTAGGTTACAAACTCCTGCAGTTTCATCACAAGCCTCACAATATGTGCATTTCTTAAAGCCACATTTCCTGAAGTCATATAGATTTCATAGACATTAGGGCTGGAAGGGACTTCAGGAGATCGAGTCCAGCCCTAATGGACTCGATGATCTCCCCAAGGGGCAGGAAGTCAGCTAGGATCAAAGCATCCCAGCAAGATAAGCATTCAAATGTTTCTTAAAAAAAGTGTCCAGAGTGGATGCTTGAACCACCTCTTGGGGTGGGGGTTGGGGAAGGGGAGGGAGTCTGTTCCAGGCCTTGGGGGCTCGGACAGTAAAGAAGTTTTTCCTTACGTCCAGCCTAAAACGGTCTTGCAGGAGTTTGTGACCATTTGACCTTGTCATCCCATGGGGCACTCTGGTGAACACACAGACCCCCCAGATCCTGATGCACACCCCTTATATACTTATAGGCCGCCACCAAGTCACACCTGAACCTTAATATAATTAAAGGAAAATCTACATTTTCATTTTTTAAGTTATTAACCTTCCTAGTTCTTTGAAAATGGAGCCCTCAAAATGCAGAATGCAAGTAAAGACATAAAATGTATTATTCTTAAGATGCCAATTTTGAATTGGTCTTTACTGATGAACTGCAGACTCAGCTACAGACCACTGTTGACTTATGTGAGCATCTTATTTGGTTACATAAATTTACCATCTCACCTCCCAGAGCAAGAGCTTACTTAAATTAAAGAGGCAAAGTTTTGGAGTAAAAGGAGTAGAAGAGTTTAAAGAACAAAGTCTCAGATCCACACTAAGGAACTTCCAACACACTTGCCATTATATAAACCAATAAATATGGTTCAACCCCAACTTTTGTAATTTCCTGATTTATTCTGAACTTTTGCATCCAAAGCCTTTAAGTAGTATTCCAGTGAAAAAGCACAATGTAACCAAAATGGGCTCTCTCATCTACATTCTTGTGAATCCAGAAGATCCTAACTATCCTGCCCCATACCAACGCTTTATTACCTTTTAGTTCACTGGCCACTATGTTTTTAGTACATTCACCTTGAAATTTAAGCCCCATTTAAAAGAAAAAGCTGGTGCAAAACAAAGGTGGTTGGAACCATCTCTTTCATTGTCAATATGAAGCCTACTTGGGCATCAGCTCTATTTCCTTTGTTCTCTCTTTCTGTGGCTTTTTTCCAAGCAATTCATTGCAAACAACTCCCAAATAATCTTCTCCCTAGCATATGGTAAAGTAGTTAGGTTAGAACAGGGGTGGGCAAAATGCAGCCCAGGGGCCAGATATGCCCTGCCAAGTCTTTCTGTCTGGCCTGCAAGGCTCCTGAAAAATTTAGAAAAATTAATATTTATATGCCCCTGGTTGCCTGTCATATGGCCCTCAGTGGCTTGCCAAAACTCAATAAGCAGCCTTCCCCTCAAAATAATTGCTCGTCCCTGGGTTAGAACATGTGGGCTTGTAAAGAAAATTTTACAGGTATTTTCAGATTTAGTACATGTACATACATGTATCAGGTGCATCACAAGTCCTATTGCACTCGCTTTGCAATCCCCAAGGCAAGATTTTAAACTGACACCATAGCACATAAAATTTAACATGTATTCCTACTGCCAAGGAATTGCCATAATTTTTTTTGCTGTGTAACACCTTTGATATTAGCCTTTCAGCATGCAGCAAATTAAGTTCCAGTGAACTGGCTTGCCCAATTCTCAGGTATGTGCAAATAAGCTATTTTGTCTTTTTACTTTTCACTACAAGAGGTGCAAATATCAGAACTGCTGCCAAAAGTTGTCCAATAATGGTGTCACATTAAAAAAAAAAAAAAGTTTTTAATCATTGTATAACAGCATAGCACAGAATGTGGTCTATGGGAATAATTCTAGGTATGCATCTTAGACTAGGCACAACTTGGCAAAGACTGAATTTAGGGTTTTCCATACATATATAGTTGCTGTTTAAGCATGCTGCTACTATTATGGCTTCTCCTTAATGTTGCTGGCAGGACTAAGGCCCAGAAAGGACCTCCACAAAGTTCCTTCAGGCAGAACAACTTTAGTGCCAAAATGATTGCCTTGTGTTGAACATAGGTTACACACTGCAATCTGAATGTAACACTGAAAAATACCAAACTTGTTTAGAGATCAATTTACTTCGAGGTTGCAAAGGCCAGCAGAAAACATTTGGCTGCAAGTGAACTACAGTCAGACCAATGGCGTCAAGGCCCTTACTCCCCTCATCTGGAAGCATTCAAAGGACATTCTTTCACCTCATGTCTTACTACTATATATTATTATATATTCTGACATATTCTTCTCTTTCACTTATGATTAGTTGGCCTTCCCCACTGCCCAAACTAGTGTGACTGGCAAGGTAAACCTTTTCTAGTACAATAGAATTTGAACAAATTTTTTTAAGCTACAAATCACTTAAATGACTCAAGAAGCTAAACAGCATATCCAAAAGACACTTTGGCAATAAGAAGCCTTTTTCATGAAAGACAATGTTCCTACGTCATTTAGGCATCTTTGAGAATACTTCTCTCTCAGATTCTACCTCTTCACTTTTTTCCTGTTTTTTCGCACATCTCTTCTACTCCTGCTTTCCGATTAGTATTCCAACCCAGTTATCTCTTCTTCACTCTTGCACCATCTGTTTCGCAGTTTATCTATATAACTTCATGACTCTCCCCTATCGGAAGCCCTCGTGTGTCCACCCAAAGCCACTCTTCATACATACAAGAAAATGCTGCATTGAGACACAAACATTTCTTTCTCCGTTGCCTGACTGCTATGCAAATACAACCACCTTAACTCACATTAATATTCTTTAGTTGGAATGGTGGAACAGCTTGGGTTCAGAAAGAGGAAGACACTGTTAGGATGGCAAACCAGGATGGTCATCTTCCCACAAAGCTGCCAATGCCTCTCTCATTCTGCTTATAGTATCGACAAACAGTGCTCAACCTTTTACAGCAGCAGGCTGAGTGCACGCAACCCAGCTGTACCATAGGCTACCATTCCCTTCTGGTAGGGTAAGTGGAAACAGAGAGAAGGGGGAGGCTGCTAATGTTAGCAGGTTAGGAGCAGAGGGAAAGAGGAAAAGAGCTTACCTTGGATAAACAGCACCTACTAAAGGAGAGGTGGGAGAGCAAGCGCTTACCTCTAATAAGCAGAAGCTGCCTTGGAAAAGGGGAGGTAGAAAATAAGCAGCACCTGCCATAGGATGGCTGCAGAGAAAACTAATGGTACAATGCAGGGTAGGAAAATAGGACATGCTACGCCAAAATGCTTGCCACTGATCAGATGTAATGGCTATGAATACTTTCCAAAATAATATCCAAAAACAACAACAACAAAATCACCACACTCAACTGATTATAACCCTTTTTCTCTTCCTGCTTTCGCTAGCATTACACACTGATTTCAATGGAATTACTCCTGATTTGCAGCACAAAGAGCATCAGACTCAGGGGCATGTATTTACAGATAAACCAGTTATGTGAAGATGTGTTGGGCTTTAGACGTTTTAATGCAAAAGCCAAGGATTTCTTAGAGTGCTCTCTTTCATTGGACCAACCATGTTTTAAAGCATTTGAAATACACGTTTATCCAGGAAACCTCTAAAAGTCATCATAATATTTTACGAAAGTGAAAAGAAACACTTGAGGAAAATTAAGCAAAATATTAACCAAGGGGAAAAGCATTCATATACCAATTACTCAGGCTTCCATCTTACCAGGTATTACATGGCATCTTAATTACATTTCATCAGTAGCACAGAGAACCTCTTCCCATATGCCTAGCACTGGAGTTGCTTCTGTGTTACTGCAGCTGCACAGGAGAATGAGCACAGGAAGATAACTGACCCTTCTTGTCCCTTGGTCCCAGCACTTGTGAAAACCAGAGGGCAAGAGGGCAGCTGAGAAAAGCAGCAGGAGAGATGGAAAGGCAACTTCCAAGAGTAATGGAAACAACTGCCACTGGTGTCTGGGAGGAAGAACAGCTGGAGGCAGAAGCTCAAACACTCAGCTCCAAATCCCTGACTTACAGGGAAGAAATTCAGATACTCCCAATCAGTTCTCAGCTGTATGCAGGCTGCCTCTATTTTCACACCATCTCAAGAACTGTTACTGTACTTCTTCAGATCACAGTATCATAGGAAAGTAGGGCTGAAAGGGACCTAGACGAGGTCATGTAGTCCAATCCCCCACTCAAGGAAGAACATCCCCAATTAAACCACCCCAGGCAAGTTTTGTCTAACCTGCTCTTAAACTCGTATTATAGTATTTCAAAAGTAAAGGGCAAGAGAGCACTATGAAGTGGATAAAAGCTGAACACTGGATAAAAGCTGAACACAGGTCAGAGAGAAAAATCTCCAAAAAATCATGGGTTTGGAGACTTAAGGAACACAGTTCTGCTGGCTGTAAAATATATGCAGTTAGGGTCCCATGAGCTAGCACACAATTCAGAGCCTGTTGGCAGGCTCCCTCAGTCACTGACAGACAGCTTCCTTCCCTGAGGCCAGTTGGCTCAGCAGGAGGAAGCAACAGTGGTACTCAAGGGCTTCCAACACACAGAATCATAGAAGTCAGAGATGGAAAAGACCTAATAGGTCATCCAGTCCATTTACCTGCCAATGCAGGGAAGGATTTATGTGCTGAAGCGTGACCAGTGTGCCAGCACCCAAAGACTTATGCAGTAAAGTCAAATCTCAGCGACCATCCCTGACATTTGGGCAGAAAAGGGTTCTTGTTAAATAGGGTTCAGATCACTGGATGGTTGATTATATATTGACATATGAAAATATCCTCTCAAAAATTAATATATGGATCAAACAGTCAAGACCACACCAGCAGAAAAGCCTTTTGAAAGCAGAGACTGAAGTGGGAGAAAGTATTTTCCTGCAAAACAGAAAGTAGAGCAAAGAACCACATAAAGCAGAGTGGAAGAAAAAAAAAAATAATTCCCAAGATAACACACTAATAGCACAGACAATGCACTGTTAGTATTTCTGCATATAACAAAGATGGGCATGCTCAAGTACCGTCAAGCAATTTAATTGTTCATTTGATAAAGAAGGTCACTATTTGTGCCCTCATTACTTGGGACCTGTTCTAACTACTGTCCTTCTTTTAAAGGAATAAGATACCTACTTTGACCTCTCTTCTTGTGTCTCACCAGCTGCTGCTCTGCTAATTCAACGTCGTGTCAAGCACTAGTCTCCATAAAATGAGTTTCAGAAATAGAAATTGCTGTTTCTGCCGGATACTGTTGTATTCTCCAACATTCATAAGGCCCAACTGGGCCACCACATTTTGGGATGTATGCAGTTTTGTCCTGGCATCAGGGAAACGGCCTGTATAATTTGACAAGTGATGCAACTGGTCCCTCAAGTAGGGGCAACCAATGCTTTTCCCAGATAAAGAAAAGTTGCTTTACTACGTGTTGTTCTATCCTGAGAATTGCTCCTAGCCAGACTGACAGCTGACATATTTCCATTATTGACATAAAAAGGACCCTTCATAAATGGTTTCCACTGATAATATGAGGACATCTTCTCTCCTATACCATTTGTGTCATCATCACCAAACATGGCAGGCCTAAACAGCAATTCAGTTACTCATACTAGTACCAGCTGCAGTTGAGAAAATGGTTTCTGGCAACAGAGGTGATAGAAGCAAAGATAACAATATTGCCACCTATAAGAAAACATTTTTAAAAAAAAAAAAACCCAAAAAACTCACTTGCTCACTGAGGAAGCGTAAATCAAAACACAATGATTTGTCTGACAAAGAAGAAGTGTCAGTTGGATAGGAAAGAACATTACTACCACCAGTTGGATTATAAAAAAAGGCCAGCTTGTGATTCTGCAGCACAAAGGGAAGAAGGCTGATGTGGCTACAGCTGCAAATACAGATAAGATAGAAGAATCTTAACATACTGCAGGAAAGTGAAGCTGTCAATGCTGCTTCAGAAGATGACATTAGCAACATTCAATAAAACAGAACCCTTTTGATTCACCTCACCCCAGGGAAAAACCAAGCAGGAGATATCATGCTTTCAGTTTCCTCAGCAAAACGCTCTGTTTTACGAACAAGGAATTAGAATTGAATGCTACTTATAAAACTGGGGAAAACGGAAGTCTTTTACCATCCTCTTCCAGGGTTTAAACTGTGATGGATTCAGATCATATAGAGAACAATGGAACAAGTCATCATAACACCAGCCCTAGTCCCTGTTACACCTGCTCTTCCTGTCCATAAGCTCCACGCTACAGGCCAATCCACATATTACATTCTCACTCCCACTGAAAGAAACCAGATGCCATCTGCATGCTGTGTTTTTCTGAGTGTCCTTCAAGTGAGAAAAACAAAAAGAGAATGAAAATATGGTGAGCTGGCAATATTAGCCCTCCAACACCTCTGTAGAACCTGTCCTGATTCAGCACTGATTCAGCAATGGGTTCCAATTGTAGGAACAATACTAGTCACATTTCTGAAGCCATCAGCAGGTGTCATTCTCTCTCTATTACATCTTAGCCTATTACTGTATGGCATCAGCACCACTGATCCTCGTAAAAAAGTAATAGCAATTGCATTTCAACCTGGAGATAGATTTTAGTTTGCAAATTGTTCTTCAACAAGCTGACCAAAGAAGAATATTCCAACTATGAAGGTGGTTATGCAGGACCTTGTCACTGGAAGTTTCTAATTTTAGATAAACATTTGTCTGGGGTAGTGTGCATAGGGATGGTTCTTCCCTCAGCAGAGGGTTGGACTAGATGACCTCCTCCAGTCCTATTTTTCTGTGATCCTAAAAAAGGAAAGGCAAAGCTTAAAATAGGAATATCACAGAGCTATTGTTCCTACTTGAAAAAAATATGAAGTAACACTGCCAGATCTACTATTCTCAATGTTAAATGATATCTATTTCCAGACATTCCCGTAGCGCTTGGAACCACAAGTTATTTTAGTTTTAACTTCTGTACTGCTGTAGTTCCTAAAATATACACTAAACTGTGTCAAGTTTAGTGTATATACTACAGGCTCTGAGAAAGGGATAAGGTAAATTGCACACTTGGTTATGGTCATGTAAGCAAGAAGAGCATGTTTCACATCTCTCTGTTTTCACTGACATGTACCTGAAGTCACTTGCAGCAGGTCTTTAACTGTTATACCTAAAATATGGTTAAAATTTTGCATCATGAAGACATTAGTAAAAGAAGGGCTCATTTTGAAGGACTGAAAAAAAGGCTGAACTGCAATGCAGTACACTGGATACTCTTAAAGAAAAGTACCTTTACAAACATGATGACATGGCATATCTTTTTTCAATTTTCTATTTTTGTTTTCTCCTGAAATCCATGAACATAAGAGAATCTGGTTTCAATGACCATATCTCTTCTAAATCTGCAACTTCCTTGTTTAGTGTATAGGAAAATATATATTAAAAAGCTGCACTCTACACAGACTCCAGTGCCTTCATCCACAGATACAAGCTGTGCTTGAAAATTGCTTAGATTACATTATTTCCAAACTATCAACAAGCTCAATGGAATTTGATACAGCAGATATGCATAATACTTGCTGCATTTGAGATTGCTACAGGAGATACATTTGCTGAGTCAGCATTCAAACCAAACTATTCACAAGACTTGGGTAGCATAAAACTGTTCTCATAAGAACATAATGAATTAAGCGTGCACAAAGAAGTCTGGTACACTAAAGGATCCAAGAATCAAGGCTTCACAGTTTCTCCAGAAGGAAGACTGGAGAGTGGTAGAATTCTGGCCATTCAAGGCAGCAAATCAAGTGAAAATAGAATAAGAAATTCTTCTTAGCTCACCGTGGCACAGAGAACAGCTCTCCCTGGGAACTCATTTTGTAGCTGCAGTTAAGGCTCAAGATTGTATAGGTGTGGAACACACTGTCCAGTTTTGGGTGCTGCATTTCAAGAAATATATGGACAAACATGAGAGGGTCCAGTGAAAAGCAACAAAAATTATTAGAGCACTAGGGAATATGATATGCATGAAAAGCTTGAAAGAACTGGAAATATTTAGTCTTAAGAAGTGGTTATAAAGAGGTTGACAAGAAGCTACTTTCTGAAGCTGCAGGGAACAGGACAAGAATTAAGGTTCTTAAACTGCAACAAGGGAAATTTATGTTGGATATTAACAAAAGCTTTCTTATGGTGGTTAGGCTTTGAAATGGATTATGTAGAGAGGCTGCAACATCTCCATCCTTGAAACTGTTTAGGTACAGGTTAGACAATTGTTTGCCAGGAATCATTTAAACAGTGGTGACCCTGCTTTGAACAAAGGGTTGAACTAGAAGACCTCTTGAGGTCTCCTCCGGCCCTATTTAAGAGAACACTCTAATAATTAGATTCTATATATGGAAAATTATAACAAATATATAAATTTGCCATACATAGAATCTAATTATTGTGGGTCATCTTAAATTCAAAGTTGTCTTGGATTTGGGCAGATGTGATATATTCTAAAGATTCTGCATGGCAGGAAGCATCAAAGTCAGAAATCCAGCCCATCAATATTAATGCAGAACTTCCATTGTCTCCGATCATGGGTCTGCCAAAATTTAACTAAATTCTTCTGCTAAATATACTGTTCAAATTCATAACCGAGCAGGCAATGGTTACAGTCATGGGTGGATCTAGGATTTCAAGAAATGCAGTGCAGGTGATGAAACCAGTGTCACAGGGATGGCTACAACACCCCGCTCTGGCCCACCCCGCCACCCCTGAGAGACTGCACCATGGCAGCATCTGCCAGGGACTTCGATTCCCTGAAACAAGTTTACTCTACCATCCCTACCCCACTCCAGGCATCCCCTCCCCTCCAGCACTCAGCAGCACCCCTCTTCCCATTTCCATTCCCCCTCCCAGATTTGCTCTAGGTGTAGGAATGGGGCACCACTCACTGCCGTGGCTGTCCCTAAGTGACCCAGGACAGGAAACCTCAGTCACTTCTGCCCTGCTACAGCCAGGAGGTGCAGTTAGTGACTCCATGGGATGCCAGGTTCAGCCAGGAACAGCAGTGGCAGCTGGCAGGCCCTCCCCGCCCCACCTCCTATTCCAGCGCCTGCTCCCTGCCAGGTCACCCTGGGTTCTCCTCACTGGTCAGGAGCAAGCGCCAAAAGGGATGAAGGGAAGGAGTGGGGAAACTACTACTGCTTTCCATGGTCTAGCCCAGCACCCTGTATAGCTACTCCCCACAGCTGGAACCCAGAGGGCCAGTAGGGAAAACCCAGGGCAGAAGACAAGAAGCAGGGATCTGCCCACTGCCACGGCTGATGAGCCTAGCACTCCAAGCAGATGCTCTCTGCAAGTCAGCAGCCCGCAGTTGAAGCAGGGCACAAGCAGCCTAAGCCTTCCCCAACCCCTAGCCAGCTGAGAACAGAGGTGGCATCAGGCTGATGCTGCCTTCCTCACCTGCTCTCCTCTTGGTCCCCTCCCTTTTTCCCCCACCAGCCCAGGGTTCCAGCCATGCCTCAGACTCAAGTCTGTGGCTGCAATGAACTGGAGGCACTGGCAGGTCAGCTACGCTGTTGAAGCGGGGTACAACTATGTGACTGCACCCCCCCCCCAATCTCACAAAACACACCAGCCCTTTGTTACACTGCACCTTAGTGCTCAACCACTCATGCCCTCACTGTTCTTTACCCAAGTGATTCATAATCCCACTATCCAGTATAAAAAAAAAAATTGTGGTAAATGGACTGCAACACTAATTATTCCACACCTGAGTATTAAACCAAGCTGTCAGAAACAGCACTGTTAGACTGAATTAATTACTGTACTAGGTCTTGTGCTGTCTTGCTTATTCATCCAGCCAGGTGTGTTCTACCTTCTAATCTAATCTGGCATGGGGCAAATCCTAACTTTTTGCTACACAATGTTTTGCTCTGCATCTGCTTATTAAGTGTGACAGGAGGCTACAGCAAAAGTTGGCAGAAAGATTTACAAATGATGGGTTGATATTCCTGTCTCAAGACAGATTAAAACTTCTAATTGTGAAAAATTAGATAGATAGATATAAATATCACCCCCTGAGAACAGATTAATAAAAAATGAAATGCCTATGATAAAGACTCCAACTTTTTTTTTTTAAATATAGAACCATAGAGAAAAACCGAGTTAAAAAGACAGAGGATAACCTGCAAAACCAAGCAAAAAAATAAGTGTTTGTGCCCTTTTTTGCTTCACGAAGGTGGCCTAGATGTCTATTTTCAGAAGAAAATTAAGTAAATAGCTTTTGCTTATTGTATGCTGTCATTTATCATAGACAAACCTAGACTGTTAATGGGAAGTCTGGCATTCCCTTGTTTTGCTGCATCTTTCTTTAAAAGACACAGAGATATTTCTGTTGTTTGCAAGCAATGATTTACATCCGTCTTTGTTCACACTTATTTAACTCAAAGAGCTTTAAAGAGCCAGGCTTATGTTCACGTCTCACCTTCATCAAGTTACACTTGCTGGGGACTTCGATATTTTAATCCAAACAATTCTCCAATCCTCTTTAAAGTGTTCTAGATAGCAATGCTTGGAAGACCTCTCCGATGTTCTTTATATACAACAAGGGAGAATAAAAGCAGTCACAGATTTTTTTCTTTTTAAAGTTAAGTACATTTAAGCTATGGTACTTTCACATACTGGTTTTGGTCTTTAGGTCCTTCTGTGCTGCTTAGGCAAGTAATCAACAACACAACCTACAACTGTCACTGATCATCCCTCCCTCCATGTAAACTCTGCTCCACTAGTCAACATGCTGGTAGAGAGGGCAAAGGGAAAGCTCCAAAAAACTTATCCCCATGTATAATGGACAAGGAGTTATAGCCTTGAAGACAAAGCTTCACCCGTATGCTACCCCCTCCATTTTAGGTATTCTACCCAGTAAACAGATACTTAAGTCTTCTTATGCCTCTTGCTTAGAGCAAACTTACAATGCTACACACCACACATTCACAGACAATGGCTTCCAGTGTCACATGCTTTTATTTTAGTGAATTATTCCATTTATTTTGTGTAGAGCATATTAATTCCTCAGGAATTCAGCTACCATTTTCATCTATCTTGGTGATATTTTATGGAACGCATTAGCATTGCTATATAAAACATCATCTTTAGTTCTCTTCAGCATTTGTGTAGAGCTCTTCTATGTAGAAAAACATTTTTTCCAATTTATTATTGTTTCAAAACAACATGGTTTTCATTTATTGGAATAAAATATTTTACAAAAACAAAATGTATTTTGAGTATCCACAAAACAATTTAAACTCACAAAACCTCCCATTCTGTTGGATTTGCCCATCTTTAATTTTTACTTATACTCATTGTTGTAGCATCCAAACAGATAGACTGGAATTCCATTAAATTTCACTGACTGCTTCACAGAGAGTTACATTTAAAAGGAAATAGTCCAAAGGAGGAGGATTAAAAAACAAGGTCCAGTCAGCATTCCCTGTCTAATTCAATTGCAGCAAGTCAGAATTTTCTCATGTGCATAAATGAATGGGATGGCTAACTGTCAAAACTAACTTCAGGAGATTTAAACAACAGAAAGTTACTGTCCTGTCAAGAGACTCTCTTCAGCCAAATATGAGCTAGAGTTTTCTTCTTGTATTAATATCTTACTGATCTACAATGAAAAGGGCACTCTTAGATTGTATCTGATACGAGCAGGAATGAAAACAACATTTTCATTTATATAACAAGTCCAGAAAAGGAGAGATGTGTGCTGCAAGAGTTTTGCTTTATTTACTTTTTAGATGACATTATTTTGGATTGCAGGGCAGGAGTTTATTTTAAAAAGTCTGAAATAGTCAAATATATTTCATGTCTTCATTTTCACATGTGTTTGTATACATTTTCTATGAAAGGCAGAACAACTATGCTCTGCAGTCTGATTTGTGACCTTAGGTGGTATTTTGTCTTCCATTTAATACAGATCAGTCTCTTGGGAACCATCAGGGTTGTCTACAGTACATAATTGTTTTGATATATCAAGTGTCTTTGTAAATGTAGATATGGTCTTTTAAAACTCTGTAGAAGTAATTGTCCAAGTTACAAAAGATGTGCTACGCTAGATCACACTAGCAGTGAAATGACTGAGCTCCCTGTTCTTAACTAAAGATTGTGGCAAGTCACCATAAGCCATGGTCATTAAAATCATAACTTTTTGGGAGCCTGAATAAATGTGACAGTTATTTTACCTTCCGTTCCATCCTATTCTGGTTGGCTTTGTGCTGTAGCTGTTAAAATGGAGCAGAAGGCTAGAAATAGACATCACTAAATGAAGCATCATTGCCAAATGAAGTCCTAGCACAGTGGATCTGCTTCACTGGGCAAAATATACATTGCCTACTGTCCCGCTCCTTGATGCTATGGGACAATGGGTGATATATTCTCTTAAGGCTCAAGAACCCTGGTCCCACATGCCCTGGGTATTCCTGGCAAAGATCAGGCCCTTAAACCCCAGGAACACCTGCTCAACTTTTCCGTCTTAGAGGTGCATCATGGAGAATTATACAGGCAAGTAAGTCGAGGTTTCTCCGCTTAGAGAGACACACCCTTCACCCTTGGAGATCTCAGAAGCATGTCTCTGTAAGCAGGCAGGGAACCCGAGCTTTCCCCACTTAGAGATGCATGCCAATATCCCCTAGGGCATGTACCTGTAAGAGAGGAAAGCCAGGCAGGCACTCCCACAGCTCAAGGGACTCAATCCTTCACTGGAATTCTTGAGGTGCACAGGATCAGACCTCTCAAGCCCCCACCTATGTGGGCAGCTCCAGGTTCTCCTGCTACAAAGCAAATAAATGTCTATCACTAAATAATGGCAAATTGATACCACCTTTTTCATGGCCACAAATGTTGGGCAACTGTGGTGTGACAACTGGCATGGACCTCTGTTTGCTTGGCCTTTGTGGTACCATAAAAATTTTTACAGCGGCACAACGGTGACAAAAGGTGATGTCTATTTCCACCCTGAGTTATCAGTACTCCCATCCATCTTTTTGTCTTCCTTCCCATACCTCTGTTAAAGGAATCACACAGGCAGGCTTCACCATCCACAAGGAGTCCCACTGAAGTCAAAAGGAAAGTATCTGATACAGTTGTTAGTGAGGCAGTGAATTCACAGTGGGGCTCATCAGGAGTGCAAGGGCATGACTGCAGCATCAGGACTGTAGTAACTGAATCAGGATGGAAGGTAACTGCACAGCTGTGTCTCGTTTCCTTGTACTCCCCCATCTGTCCATCTAAATGTACTGCTTCTCTTTTCTCTCACTAAAAGCTCTTTGCAGCTCACATTGTCTTTTTGTTCTGTTTCTGTACACAACCTAACCCAAAGTGGTCCCGGCAAATGACTTGGGTTATAAAGTGCTACCACAATAATAAAATAAGTAATAATGGTATGCTGTCTGTAAGTGATACCTGACAGGAGCTGCAATTAAATGGGTTCTAAGCTTGTCATGGTTCTCACAGATGTTGATGATTTCTACAGATTGTTTACTGACTCAAACAGCAATGACAGCACTACCATAAATTGGTGCCACCACCTCCATCAAAGGGTGGAGTCAGCTGAAGACTGGATCAAGCCCACAGGCCATAAGCTGCCAATCCCCATGGATTTACACAAAGGCAGATCTAGGATCCTCAAGGCAGGGGGAAGAAGGGGGATAAGGCTAAGATCAAGTCCACTATGGCCCAGGAGGACACTGCACCAGGCCACTCTATTCTGGCCTGAAGGGTAGAAAAAGGTCCCGACTCCCAGCACTGCCCTACTCTGGGAAAGCATGCCTTTGCCCAGAGGAAATGCGTGCTCATCTGGCTGCTTGGGGGTGCCACTCAGCCCATGAAGCCAATCATTACAAGAGGAGGGAGATGCCTAGATGGAGATTCCAAGGTAAATTCTCTAGATTATTTCTCTAGATTACACATAAGAACCGACTTGAAATACAACAATGGAAACTGTAATATGACAAATTTCAGCATTTTCCAGAAAATGGCATAATTCACAGTTTCCAATTTTTTAATACCTCTCTCCACAGGGAAATCATGACTCATTCTCCCAAAGGGAAAAAAAAAAAAAAAAAAAATCACTCGTAGTATTAGACACCAGGAATTGTTCTAGCACATAACCCTAATAGCATTATCAGTTTATGACACTTGAAGCTATTAACAGGATCTAGTTGTAGCACCTTGAATATTACAGATGACCCATTTGTCCATTTCTTCAACATTTCTCTCCATATCTTTTCTGCTTATGCTACTTCCTAAGGTCTCCCACCTCCTCATTTAAATCCCACCTAAAACTCCACATCTACTGCAGTTTTTGAGCAAGTACATCTGCAATTTATTCTAAGCATACAAATCATCTTCACCCCACTGCAGTGCACACATTTCTTATAGTTTCATAGTTAGTAGGGTTGGAAGGGACCTGAGCAGATCAAGTCCGACCCCCTGCCATGGCAGAAAAGAGTACTGGGGTCAAATGACCCCGGCAAGGTGTTCATCTAGCCTCCTCTTAAACACCCCCAGGGTAGGGGCCAGCACCACTTCTCTTGGAAGTTGGTTCCAGATCCTAGCTGCCGTGACCGTGAAGTAGCGCCTCCTGATGTCTAATCTGAATTTACCCTCTGTCAGCTTGTGACCGTTATTTCTAGTCACTCCTGGTAGTGCTCGGGGGAACAGGGACACCCCTAATGCCTGCTGGTCCCCTCTGACTAGTTTGTAACAGGCCGCCACTAGATCCCCCCTCAGCCTTCTCCTGTGGAGGCTGAACAGGTTCAGGTCCCATAGCCTTTCCTCACAGGGCCTGCCCTGCTGCCCCGATCATGCAGGTGGCCCTCCTCTGGACCCTCTCCATGCTGTCGACATCCCTCTTGAAGTGCAGCACCCAGAACTGGACGCAGTACTCCAGCTGCGGCCTGACCAGTGCCGCATAGAGGGGGAGGATCACCTCCCTGGACCTGCTTGACATGCATCTCTGGATGCATGACAAGGTGTGGTTGGCCTTCCTGACTGCATCCCCACACTGCCGGCCCATGTTCATCTTGGCATCAATGACGACTCCAAGATCGTTTTCTGCCTCTGTACTGGTGAGAAGGGAGTTCCCCAGCCTGTAGGTATGGTGCTGGTTCTTCCTGCCCAGGTGCATCACTCTGCACTTGTCAGTGTTGAATCCCATCCTATTCTCATCCACCCACCCCTGTAACCTGTCTAGGTCCGATTGTAGCCTATTCCTCCCTTCTAATGTGCCCACATCCCCCCACATTTTAGTGTCATCAGCAAATTTGAACAGGGTGCTTTTTACCCCCTCGTCCAAGTCACTGAAGATGTTGAACAGTGTGGGCCCAAGGACGGAACCCTGGGGGACCCCACTGCCCACATCCCTCCAGGTCAAAAATGACCCATCCACTACCACTCTCTGGGTGTGACCCTCCAGCCAGTTGGTGACCCATTTGACTGTGTAGATATCGATTTGATGACCTGTTTGTAGAAGGCCACCAGGTTGGTCTGACAGGACCTGCCTCTAATGAACCCGTGTTGGTTGCCCCTAAGCATAATCTCCCCTGCTGGCCCCTCGTAGACATGGGCCAGAATAATTCTCTAAAAAAGCCTACCCAGGACTGAGGTAAGACTGACTGGCCTATTAGTTCCCCGGGTCCTCCTTCCTCCCTTTTTTGAAGATGGGAACCACATTGGCCCTTTTCCAGTCCTCTGGCACCACACCAAAGCACCACGAGTGCTCGTAAAGCTGTGCCAGGGGTCCCACAATGACCTCAGCTAATTCCCACAATGACCTCAGCTAATTCCCTCAGCACTCTGGGGTGGAGATCGTCCGGACCAGCTGATTTAAATACATCCAGTCCCTCCAGAAGTTCCCTGACCTGAGTAAAGCATATGAGCTACACATGTTGCTGCAAACTGCTTCTCTCTTCATTGCCATCCCTTCTGTTCTGCTGCCTACATACAGTATGTCATACACAAGTTAAGACTGGAAGCTCCTCAAGGCACTGACTTTTCTTATCTTGACATTTGGAGCACAGAGCAAGCTTCTGGGCACTGTACAACAAACAATAACAAAAGGCTATTAGGGCCTTGAGCTTCAAGCTCTGGAACAACTGTTTTAGCAATAGCTGCTGTCAAGCACTCTGTTCTGCATGTTAGACCAGTGATAGATCAGTGCCGATCAAAATCGCACCGTCACTCTGGGCTGAGCTGCCCGAATTCTCACACATCATCACTTTTAGTATTCAGTCTCCCCTTATGCACATGAGGGAGAGAGACAAGGAGCTGCAGAAGCTCCTCACTCTTAAGCAAAGAGACCATTTTCCAAATGTAGCCAAAAAAGCATCTCCCGTGCACCGGAGTTCAGTTAAATAGCTGCTCCACAACCCAAGTTGTTGCAACAACTATCATTTGGTATTATACAAGAACTTGGCTACCAGACCCAAACGGATGCCCTTGTCCCGCTGCTTACCTGTGACAGGTTTGGGTGCCATGTCTTCTGGTTGCGACACGACTGATTGTGTAGTTTTAGTAATAGGTTAGACAAGGATTTGTATGGGATGGCTGGATAGAGATAATCCTGCCTGAAGCAGGAGGTTGGATTAGGTGACCTCCAGACTATTTTTCTATGATTCTAAGATTTATTTTAAATACAGAGATTTGAAACAATCTTATAAAAGCTGGTTAGAAACAAAATGAGTTTTCCAATTCAGGGATGTTTCTGGTTCTGTCACAAGCCTTCCTAAGCAACTTTTGACATGTTACTTAAGAGTCTTTGTTACTCTGTCACCCTTAAGAGGGAAAAAATAAGGTTGAGGAGAGGCTAGAAGGGAAAGCAGGAGGAATAATAATTTTACCAGACTGAAGGCTCATTTCACTTTCAGAACATAAGGTAGCATAGCCTGGATTTGAAGTTGGTGACAAAATATTCTCCCCTATCATATTTTAAAACCTCCATTGGTTTTGTTGACACAGAATCGCACCTAGTTTTCAGATAATAGCAGTTCCTTAAACATGTTATTGTTCCTGTCATTGAAAATAGCTTCCTGCAGAAGTCAATGTCAAAACCTATCTAAGCTTTGAGCTTTTTGTGTAATGGGAGAGAAACATTAGACATTTTACAAATATAATACAAAGAACCATTTTAAATCTTTTTAATATCAAAAAACATTTACATGATTTAATCAGTGTCATGGTACACTTAGTTGTCAGAGACAAACCTGAAACACCTTTCTTGAAATAACAGAAAGTGAATCACAAAAATGTATAATAGTACATTAACTGTATTATGCAGAATGCCATCTTTCCATAATACACCAACACACCTGCAGACCTGGAACTAGACCTTTCAGCTTACAGCTCCAGAAACATCTTTTGAGCTACCAGAACACACCTGATGGCTGAAAGCTATCAGAATTACCTCATTTCACCATCACAATCAGCCATTCAAGGCAATGATCCCTTTTCTTCTACCTCCACACCATAGAGAAGGTGTTCTTTTTCTATTCAAATGAATTATTTTTTTAAACCAAAGCACAGTGGCATCTAGAGGAAGAGAACTAGGTCCCAAAACTAACTAACTAGAGCTGACCCACATTTTAAAAGCAAGACACAAATACATGGACAGCATGAAGATTTGGTAGCCAGCCATTTCTTTATTACTACTTTTGTTAGAGCAGTGATTCACAAAAATCTCTGGGTCACCTGCCTCTTTCCATATCTGTTATAATGGTGTGTACCCGCAATTCTATGTTATGAATGATAAAAAAAGACTAACATGCTATGCCCCTGGTAACTGCACGGTAACTTGCCAACACCCTAAGAGATATTGTCGAGTTACTCTTCTTTTTTCTCCCCTCCCCCACCCAGCTTCCGTTTATAATTTTTCCTTTCTTCCACTTCCCCATTCCTTTCTCTAGGATACCACCCAGAAATTCACTAAATATACCCCAATGATTAAGTACATGTCAACATGTAAAGTGTTGTATTGGGGCGCTAGAGATACCTAAAGACTATGACCAGGTCCCTTTGGGATAAATGCATGAGCAGGAGGAGAATAGTAAAGGAAGTAATGATAAAGAGCATACTTCTTTCACAGTCGTTCACAACACACTATCTCCTCATTCAACATCAATTATCAATATTCTGTAAACACCACAGTGGAAGCGAGTCTTATGGAGGACTTTAAAGGAAAGCAGGGTTGTGGCTTTACTGACTTTTCTGAGGAAGGTACCTTCAACACTAAGGAGACACCATGAAAGAAAATGTGAAAGTGTTTATAGAAGTTATGAACAGACAGCAGGCAACTGAAACTGCCCACAGACAAGGAGGAGAGTATGACTGTTGATACGGTAAGTCAGCAGAGCAACTAAATCGAGTAAGGCTGACCTCCAAATGCATGAACGAGTTCTCTCAGGCCAAAGTTTAAAGATAAATAAATGAACAAAGCTGGTTGAATTTTTAACTGAACTAGTGGAGCTCAACCTTTTGGAGTGGCAGGCAGGGGGCTTGCGATACAGCTTTATCACAGGTCCCCACTCTCCTCCAGTAGGGGAGGAAGGGGAGGGAGACTGCTGCCAATGTCAGAGAGGGGAGGGAGAGATAAAGAGAGGTAAAACAGTGCTTGTTAGATATAACCTTTCTTCCTCCCCTCCTTAGGAGAAAGGAAGGGTAAGGGAGAAGAGGAGGGGGAAAAGTTATCAGCACCTGCTGTTAGGGAATGGGAAACAGAAGAGAATAGGTAGGGCTGTAGAAGTCAGTAGTACAACACAGGATAAGGAAGTGGCCATCTTGGGCAGAGCTGCTTATTGCTGATCCCTCAGGCCGTGGGCTGGATCCAGTTACTTCAGCCCATATATTGAACATCACTTCTCTAAACAAAGAGCTACAGATGTCAGGAAGTTTAAAAAACCCATTGTGTTACTGGTCAGGAAAGACAAGACAATAGGAAAGAGACCATACCAATGAATATGCTAAGCTAAAACCAAGCTGGGGGCTACCCTTGTCAGCATATCAACCTTTGTGATTTTTAAGTCTCATGATATTTGAAGTTTGGAGGGGAAAAAAAGTATTCTAAGAAACTCTTAACTGACATTTAAGTTCCCAGTTCTCATGGTTACAGAGAAAGAGTTGAAAAATGTGACCATTATGATTCCTAAAGACTCAAAAATTAAAAATCAGAGAAAGATAATAAAAAGAACTCTAAATTCATTATTATTATTAGTCTCAGAATTTTAAACAAGATACATGATGGAAATAATTTTAAAACTCGTAGAGTTGGCAATACTACTATACAAAAGGAGCAACGTAAGCACCAGCAATAGGAAATGGTAAATATACTTTCTGAGCATTTCACAATTATTTATGGAGGGACTGGAAGCTGTTTGTAGAAAAGCAAAACAGAGCCAACTATGAGAAAGACACAAAAGACCCAAGCATCAATAAATCATTTGAAGGCATCCCCATTGCACATAATTACCATCCCCATTGAGCAGCAGTCATTGCAATTAAGCATTGTTGGGCCTAAATCGGTTACCTGGAATGTCGTCTGATCAAGCCTGTACCAATTAAATAGCACTTACTGTATTACCTTAATCATGCAGCATCAGTTCAAGCAGCACAGTACAGCTTCACCTTGAAAGTAATCACCCTACCATTTGGCTACTAAATGTAAAAAGCTGTGAGGCCCTCAAATGAAAGACACTTAGGTAAAAGAGAAAGGCATTATTACAGCATGATTTTCTTTAGCTTTATGTCAGTTCTACAAAACTACTCACATATTTCTTAAAACTCCTGCCAGATGAAGATCTGATAAACAAAAGGGGATTTGAGGCTACTAAATGCCATCAATTGCGTTACTCACCAAAAGAGTCAAGTTGGCAGAAGCGGAGTTAGGAGGCGGAGAGAAAATTTAGCTCAGGAACACTAAAGCTGGCAAACTGCTGTACCCAAGGCATTTATTATGGGTTTTTTATGAAATAGCTACCTCTCTGCTAAATAACTTCTTTTTTTAAATTTGCCTAACTCATTGCTTAGTAAGACACTTGCTTGTTATAAGCTATTTTGTGCTACAAAAACCACCATTCCAACTCTTAGGAGGCACATATAAATATTTTTTGCTGAAAGCATTGTTTTTGTGCATCTGATAGACATATACAAATAAATCAAAGTTAACATAAAATTTGACATCTGAATGTTTACTTCTGTTTTAGTCCGGGGGGGGGGGGGGGGAACTCAACCGCCAACAACTTCCTCTCCCTTATAACAAGTTCATTTCCAAAACAGTTATATCTGTTCCTGGACTTCGCTTGGAAGTTCTTGTGAGGATTTTTCTGGCTTGTTTTTAAAAGGATAAAAAATTAAAAAGTTCTTAAATTCCATTTTCAGAAGTGATACACATGCTTGGAAGTCCACGCCTTAGTGAAAGGCAACTGGACTCGTCTCCTAAATGCCTATGTCACTTTTGAAAATAACACTTGGGAAGGTGTTAGCTAAACAGTTCTTGTAAGCACCAGTTCTAGTAACAACTGTTATTGTCAAACCAAAACCCTTGAAGGTTCCTGACATTTCACAATGAGCTATTGCAGGCCACTTTATTTTTGGAACATATTGGTGCATCTCTGTCAAGACTGGCCCTTTCCTCTCTGATTATTTCTCCTAAGCTGTAGAGATTTCAACTGTAACCAGTCATCCTGGCCCCCAAAACGGCTCAGGTGCTGGAGTTTTGCCTACTAAAGGAATTCTTGCTACATAAACTGGAACACAGAACTGCCGTAAGGTCACTTTTCTGAAAGCAATCCACATCACCGCCAAATTAACCTTCTATAAGTAGAGAAAATGGGATCGAAAGCTCTCAGATATACACAAGGAACACAGCCTAGCTTAGTGGGGATCAGACTGGTAACTGGCATTTCTAGGCATTAATACTAAAATAAGTAATATTAATACAGACAGGTATAGGTAGGGGCAATTCCTCCAATTATATGTGGGGGCACATTTCTTACAAGAAAACATCTCTCTCTCTCTCTCTCTGTTCTAATTACAAAAATGCCTTTTGCAGATGAGCCTACAAACTTCACTTCATCATACTACTGAATACAGAAAATCAGATTAATACAGATTAAATATAAACATTGGAATTATCACACATTATAACCTGCCTAACATCTGATACCCCAAGTAACCTCTGCTACCAGGTATATCCTTATAACCAGGTCTACATTCCCCTTCTCCCTCCCCACTTGTTTCTCGCCCATTGACTGCCTCAATTTGCATTTTCACTGATGGCCATTCACATACTGGTCTTTGGCTTCTATTCTGTTCCATCCAGGAAGAGCACAGACCACTTGCAGATGCTTCCTCAGTCTGACAAAGGGTGTTTGTACCAGAAAGCTTGCAAAAGATTTTTTCCAACTATTTTAGTTCGTCTAATAAAAGATACTGGATTTACCCAAAGAACCTTGCCTGCCTATGTCCTTAGACCACAGCTACAACCTATACCCCAGCTATTTGTTGTGGTTTTTATTTCAAAAGGCTACTTGCTTCTCCTGTCAACTGCGTAGGAGTGATGATGGACTCTAGTGATTGAGAAGTGCCCTTGGAAGTAAAAGAAACAACAAAGCACTGAAAAAGTTTAAGTCATTCTTAGTTCAGCAATGAACTGAAAATTAAGCTGGTTGTAAACAATGTGGCTACAAAAACAACTAGCTTCTACTGTACCTAAGGAAGACTGGATTAGCTTAAACTATGGCTCCAAAAAAGAACAGAGGAAGTCCTGCCTACGTGGAAGTGAGTGCCAAAAGCTCCAGATGACTGCACGTGTGGCCAGAAATTCACTCTATGCTTTCCTGGAAAAGGATATTTTATTATGATATTGTATGTTCTCTCTCTTTTTTTTTTTTTTTTTTTTTACTGGTTTTCATATTTTTTCCACTGCAATAGAGCAAGTTTAAAAGCCCAGATTGAAATTTACTGGACTACACTGAGTCCTGGTGCAAGCCCATTGAGCAAAATAGAATTACCTTTTCTTTCTTCTTTGTGTTAAACACCTGGTATAGACAAAAGTAACAACTCGTATCAAATGATACAGGTAATCTGTTACATATGCAGTTCCTGTAGTAACCAAGTGTAAACAAACCATTGCAACTTTAACCACAACATTCAGGGGTGAAGTTATATTGATGAATTACACTCATTTAGTACACAAGTTACAGCTAACCTGTATTACAACAGGAACAGGCAGATGTAACATTGTAACAGTTGATGTACACTTCAGAGCAGCAGCTCCAGGTAGAGACATTACACATAAAGCAGTATAAGTGCTCGGAAACTGGTCTAAACCTGTAACAAAACAGAAGTTCAGGGCGCACAGACTGGTTTAAAATTGGCGAAACCTGATGTAAGATCTGGAAGGATGTAGCAGCAGACTTAACCAATTTAGTTAGACCAGTCTATCAAACTTCTGCACCAGATCCCCTATTGATTCACAGCATCCCAGAGGCCTTTTGTGGTTGCCCCTCCTACTCCCCCTTGCATGAAGGCAGGGGTTGGGGTGGGGGGAGGGGGTAACTAAGCTGCGCTGCTCCAGCTGACTGTCTACCTGGTCCAACCCCCAGGCTAATCAGAGCCCAGGCAGCAAAGCGTCTGCTCCCCACCCCTGCATCCTGTCTGCACCTGCCAGTGGTAGCACAGGGAAGGGGTTGTGGAAGTAGAAGTGGGTCCTCCCCTCAGCTGGGCTTTCTCCGGTTTGGGCAGTGAAGGAAGAGTCAGGCTGTGGGCCTGAGCTCCCCCTGCCCTCCCTGACTCAGCTGACAGCCCCAACTCCTGGCTGCCTCTCTCAGCCAAGCCACATAGTGGCTGGGAGTGTAGGGGAGCAGGGGCTTCAACCCCACTCCAGATCTAAGCAAGCACAGCTGGGGACACGGATCTCTGCTCTCCCACCCACCCATTGCTGTGCCACTCTGCTGACATGGGCAGACAGGAGAGGGGGCGAAGAGCCACACACGGTCATCAGCTGAGCTGGGCAGTGCTGTGTGACATAGGAAAGGTGGAGGGGGTACAGGACCCTGCCGTATCATAGCTGCCCTTGGCAGAGAGGGGGAGAGGGGTGGCTCTGGAGAGAAGCCATGCAGGAATGCCCCCTGCTTTCCTGCCTCACCCAATGAAGGCATTTGTACCTCCTCCCTCCCTCTGACCCAAGAGCGAATGTTCACCGTTCACTCCCAAACCAATCCATGCCTCTTAACAATGATAGGAATGCTAACCTCATTTTAAAAAGTGCTTTAATAATGCCACATACAAAAGTTATCCATCTAGTAATACCAAATATTGGCCATATCCTTCATAGAAGCTATATCCTGGAAAGCAAGGGACCTGAATAAAGAGTTAGGGATCCAGCTGAATAACCAACTGAGCATGAGATGTCACTGTAATGGTGTGGCAAAAAGAGTCAATTCAGTCTGTGGAGGTATGATTATGGAAGCATTTAAAGAGTAGGAAAATTATTTTTTTTCTCTATAGGGCATTAACAACACTAATACTTAAACACTGCATACAGGTCTGGGGTCAATATTTTTTTTTAAATGTGGAAAACTGAAGAGGGTCTGAAGTGCCAAAAAAAATTAACTGAAAGCTAGAGGCAGTGTCTTACAGTGAGAAAGCTTATTCTGCTTAATATATCACAAGGAATACTGAGAGATGACAGAGAGGAGTTTAATGAGAATTAGTGGCTGGAAACTAAAGCTAGACAAATTCAAATGAGAAACAGGGCACACAACATTTAAATAGTGAGATAGCTTGCTCTAGCAGTTCATCCGCCCAGGAAACTTGTAAATTAGCCATCTTGTAATGTTTTCAGATCTAAACTTGATATGCTTGCAAGAGATATGCTTAGTGAAACACAGGACATGCTTTAGTTAACCACACAGTGATCCATTCAGGGGTAAATGGGTAAAGTTTGATAGCAAAAGATATATAGGAGCTCAGAAACAGAATCTCTAGCCTTGAATTCTATCAATTGTGAGTAAATGCTGCAGTTTTTCTAATTAATGTTATTTTAAATACCCAGCCTTTTCCTACTCCCATAAATGTTACAAGTGTTATTAGGTGTTTACTAAGATTCTTAAAAGAGGCATGTGGAATTCTTTGAAAATACTATTTTACTTGACATATATTTGACTCATTGAAGACAAGACAGTTCCTCCAGAATTCATCATCTTGGGGACCTTTGCCATATAATTTCATTGAGAAAGGTGCTTACCCCTTGTCTCCCAAATTGGAGTCATTCTGTTATCACAATCTCTTTTACAGTTTCTTCTGCTCGGTCAAAGATAAGAACTTAGAGAGAGCTTGATTAGTGTCACAAACAAATTTAAGTGTAACAGAGGAAAAACAACTAGGCTCAAGTAATCAGCACTATTAATAACCTTTGATTCCTAATCAAACACAGTTCTGATTTTTGCTGCTGCTTTTACATTAACTGTTACTATTATACATGTAGCAGCATTAAAAATGGACCCACCTGAAGGAACAGGCACTAAAGGGCTGCCCTGGAGAGGGACAGAGTGTGAAGAGACAGTTTGTCCCAGTAGGGACACTGTATGCAGAGGGTAAGTGAAGCAGTTTTGGAGGTAGCCCTCTTGGAAGTGGGAGGGGTGATGTAACCCCGGCAGGGGTGGAATAAGAAATGTTAGGTAAAAGCCCTGGAAGAGTCCTGGCTGGAGATTGGCCAAGAGGCTTGGTTAGAAAGAGGGGAGTTTTCTGGGGAGAAAGAAAAAAGGAGAGAGAGAGGGAGCGAGAGACAGGCTGAAGACCAGGGAAAGGATCTCCCCACAGCCACCGCTCCGAAAGCCCCTGGCAGAGCCCTGCAGAAGTAGCAGCAGAGGCTGCACTGAGAGTGCTGCACTGTGTCCGTTCTCCCTCCTGTCTCCTCAAGCCCTGCTGGGGCAGGACAAGAGAGGAGCTGCCCCTGAGGAGACTCCAAGCCTGGGAAGACCCTCCTGCAAGCCCCCCCATGTGGCTAGGTGAGCACGGGGGGGGGGGGGGCCAGAGCCAGGGGGGGACCACCTGAGACTGCCCTGGTTTTTCCCCTGCAAGTGAGAAGGCCCCAGGGAGGGGCCTCAGGTGCTGGAGGGAGCCCTGGGCTGGAGGGACAGGGACTGCTCCAGCCACCAGAAGCCCCAGGCCAGGCCAGGAAGGAGCTACATTTGCCAGGTGCTGTGAGGCTGTGCTGGGCAGAGGAAACTGTTACAACCTACAGCCCAGACACTGATCCGTGCTGGGCCAGCGAAGGGGTCGGGGCAGGAATCGGCTCTCTTGTAAGGGAAGAGCCACTGCCTGCTGCGCTGAGACCCCTGGAGCTCATGCGAGGGATGCCAGCACCAGGGTTGCCCACAGATCCTGTGCCAGGACACAGACAGAGTCCAGTTCCCCAAAACACCCAGCCAGGGGCAGTGCACACAGGGTCCTCAGTGTACAAGTTATAGAGTATATAAATAAGTTCTTGATGGTTTATTAGTTGGAGTATCCATGTATTTATTTGTTCCTTATTTATCGTGGGTAGTTTGAATACTTACCCCTAGTATATAATGTATATCCAAGAACTATAAACACTTAAGCCACCAATGTAATATTGGTTCCATTGCATTCGTTATAGGTTACCTTGTAAATAATTAAATCCTGTAAATAGCTGTATAGCAGTCTGCAAGGTTGTTTGATTCTAAGGGGAGGCTCTCCACTCGGGGACCCTGCAGCAGCAACCCAGGGAGCTGGGTGGGACAACTGACTTCCAGGTACCCCAGAATCCCACTAGTCAGGTGAAGGTGCAGGTAGTGTTATGCCTAGGGTTACATACATCTGTAACTGTTTTATTTTTTTTTTCTTCTGTATAACTGCCGCGCGGCACTCTCACATTTATGTAACCTTGAAGTCTTAACTAGTAAGCTAAATGAGCACTTTGTATTTTTCTCTGTTGGCATTAAGCTACACATGCGCATTTTGTAGATTTTATTTCTTATCTAGAAGTGTTATTTTTACAAAAATGAAACTTATGTAAAAAGTCTGCCTAGCAATTACTATGTAAAAGAAACTATCCTATCCCTGTATGTTCAGCTTATATCATAGTTAGTGTCACAGAGGCAGTCCAACAAACATCTATAAAGAGGCAAAGAAACAGAAAACAGCAGAGACAATGACCGGAAAACTCTATAGGCCCGATCACCCTATAGACCAGTTCTCAGCCTCTCCGTCTGGGCATACCCCAGTGAAGACAAAGGCCTCGAAAATCAGACAACTAACAACGATTCACCGTGTTACAGTTTTGTACTGTATATCCCACTCATGAGCTGTTGACCAGTTCTGGGACTACGGAGCCGGCAGCCGCACCTAGCTTTGGACTTGTTCCACTGTTGGAATGCAAGGGCTGGCTCTGGAACCCCGTGAACCAACAGACCCCCTTTGTATCCAGCATACTGTAAATGAAGAAACATCGGAGACTCCACTCCTCGACTGCCTCTCATCGTAGCTTAGACAGCATATCTACGCCCGCAATACTTGTATTTACTGCAGCTTCGTTCCAACCGGCCTCCCCTCTTATTCATAAGAGGGTGAGGCCAGGTGAGTGAATAAAATCTTTTTATTTTATCCTATATCTACTCTGTAATAACTTCTATTAATAACATCCCATCTAAATGAGCCATTGACCAGTTCTGGGACTACGGAGCTGGCAGCCGCACCTAGCTTTGGACTAGTTCCACTGTTGGAGAGCAAGGGCTGGCTCTAGAACCTCATGAACCAACGGACACCCTATAAATTAAGAAACATTAACAACTTACTCTAAGTCGTCTACTTGTGCCAACTCGGTGAACCTCGAGGGCAGCTATAAAGCTACCTCTAATCCCGCCCCACAAGCCGCGCGCTCACACAGCTCCGCAAAGCCTGCGGCTCCCCTAAGCGGTGCCGGAACCGCTAGCCCGGCATTCCGCCACAACATCTTCCAGACTATACAGATAAAATTAATGCTAATGATTG
Organism: Crocodylus siamensis; assembly: GCF_052110815.1. Classification (NCBI taxonomy): domain Eukaryota; kingdom Metazoa; phylum Chordata; order Crocodylia; family Crocodylidae; genus Crocodylus; species Crocodylus siamensis. The sequence goes on from NC_143396.1 coordinate 37,581,601, forward strand.
TCCAGAGGAAAAAAGAAAACACCTCTAAACTATTTTATAGTTGTGTCTGTTTTGCCCTACAATAAGTAGACTTCATCCTAAAAAAACTGAGCTGGGAAAACAGTGTGGAGAAACACCATAACTACATTATTAAAAACCATGGGCAAGATCTTGTCTCCAGTGAAGTGAATGTGTATTTTGTTACTGACTTGACTGCTGTTGGTATATCACCACAATACTTAATGAAACAATACAAATTGCATACAAACTTGCATCTTGTTCTCCAGTTTCATTCTTGGAAATGGCTAAAATATATTTACTGAAACAAAACCAAAATAAACAATAAAAAAAGTTTTAGCCTACTTGATTAAAGTTGGGCAAAGTTAGAAGTAGAAAATAGAATCTTATCATGGAAACCATCTGGCTGCTTCCCTGGTAGATAACTACCAGAGACACCTATAATAGACTGCCTTGTTTCAGAGGTTTTCAGCCTGCATGATCACAACTCAAGGCAGTCACAAGCAAGCAGTCGCACTGCCTTACCTGTATTGCTAAGTGGCAAGGGTGTCCCACAATGTAAGAGGTTGAGAACCACTGCTCTATTCTTTTTATTTCTGACATTTAAATTCATCATGTTTCCTTTTTCCCCAAAGTCTAGGTCTAGAGCACATTTTCTGAAATCTGCTAAGTTTCTCATCCAAGTTCTTTCAGTGGGAGCCCACCTAAGAAACCAAAGCAACTCCAGTGTATGTAGGACAGCTCAACCACCACCAAGGAGGAAGAAAAGAAACAAAAACAACAAGCCACTTACACATGCCCTGTGATTTCATAAGTACATGGATGTGGTGATTTCTGCCATAGTTTCGTTACATTACACTCTCCACAGGGCCTTTTTCCAAATTAAAAAAACGCAAGTATTTTAAAAGAAAACTTAGCTATGCAAATAATGTGATAAGTCTTTCTGGTATGGGTAATGTTGGTTTGTACCCAATGTAATCTTAGCCAAAAAGGACAGTGGATACTGAATAAGCTTAGATTTATTTAGACATTAAGATCTGGTGACAAGCCAAAAGACACATTTGTATATCCAGAGCTTTAATATGTAGCACACTTCAGAACTCTAGCATTTGCACATTGTTCTTTTTGTTCCAAGATGCAGAGACTAACAGATTCCATTTCATACCACTCGTTTTTTCACAAGGGTAACAAATATTAAATACGATGCTGCAAATTGTATTTGCATCTTTCACCTTTATTTAAATGTAAAGGAGTAAAATAAATCTCATCACTAGGAAAGATTTAAGCATATTGGGCACCTGTACACATGATGGACCTCTGCTCTAACACATGCTAATAACCACATGTTGGAGCAGACAATTGATTGATTGAATCTACTAGAGTGTGCTAATTAGCATGCTCCAACATCCTCCACTTCACGTGTATTCAGCATCCACTTTTACTAAAGCTTGTTCAGTGAACTTTAGTTAAAGTGCCCTTGCCACCATTTTGAAGTGCAGGGATGCTGAATACACATGATATTGCAAGCACTTTAATTAAAGTAGCTCTGAAAGCTGATTGCTTGCCCACCACACCTGGTTCTTACTGAAGGTTGAATAAAGGAAGCTGCCCACAGGCTATAGTGAGCCTTAGTCCATTTAAATTGGCATCAGATCTCTCAGAGAACCCAATAGTTTTGGTTCAGTCCTTAAGCTCGATGGGCCCTCTCAGCATGCCTGTGCCCCTGCAGGGTTGCTGGTAGTTTTAAGAGTTAATTACATATCTACTCCTCCAGAGCACCCAAAGCCTTAAGGATTCACTGGTGGTTCTGCCCTCCTCTACACCATGCCTCATGCCTTGGGGATGTTGCTGTACCATCACACTCTATTGTAGGGCTTTATCTTATCTTTACCCTGTCTCCCTCCTCCCCTCTTGCTCTTGCTGGGCACAGGTGTACAATAGTGGACCTGGCTTTATGGCTCTAAGCCTTCCTGACTGTAGGTCCTGGCAGTGGCCCCCTGGACCTTTAGCCCCACTTCTGGGCCAGTCAAGATCACCAGACTCACTGGCTCTGGCAGCCCCCAGCTGCAGTCACTCTTGGACTTCTAGCCCGTCCTGGGTTCCCAGACCCCTGGTCCCCCATGCAGCCCCTCTCCGAGGTCCTGGGCCCTTGGGGTGTCAAGGCTCCTCCCTGAGCTTCTGGGCCCTTGGGGTCTCTCCAGGCCCTCCTGGACTACCAGTTCTCCAAGTATGCCTTGAGCAGCCCACAGCAGGGTGCAAGGCTAAACCACCAATGCAACTTAAATATAAAGGATCCCAGGCCTCTGACAGACATGACTCCCCTCCAAACTTGCTCTGGCTTTAACACAAAACAAGGCTACTTGCCTGCATCAAAAGCTTCTCTGACCCAGGCAACTTCCCAACTTCCCCTGTTCTCAGCTCAGCAGAGTTTCTTACCCAAGTTTCAAGAGCCCTACTGCTCTGCTACCAGGAGCTCTTACCTTCAAGGCTCTCTGGGTTGGACTGTCTGACTGGCTCAAGCGCTGGGCTTATATGGCTCAAGCCCAACCCCCTTCCAGGCAGGTGAGCCTCTAAATTGGCACCGCACCACCCGCAAGCTGCCTCTCAGGCTGCTTGCCCCCCCACCTCCCTCCCCCGGGCCAAAAGGTATGGGTGCCCTGTCACATGTTTGCCAAAGAGTTTTATCTAAAAGTTCCTTTGAAGGTGGAAATAGGCAGCAGAGACAAAAACAACTAAACAGCAAATATGCGACAAATATGTGGCCTCCTAGTCCTCCTTTTTCTTTTTATAAAGAGAATGTTGTTATTTGCCAAAGTGGCCAAATAATAATTTTAACATACATGCTGAGAAAACAAACAGTTTGTATTTGCTACTTCTGTCACACTTGAATAGTAAATGATCAATTAAGAAGATTATCTCCTCATGCCTCTTTAGGAAAGTAAGGAATCAAAGAAGAGATATTTAGTTTCTTAATCACAGGTATACCCATCATTTTCCACAAACTGATATCTATATCCACTGTCTGTCCAATTTCTCACTTACTTTCTAAAGTAACCTCTCCTCAGCTGCAAAAGTCTATTTCATAAACCTCCTTTAATTATCTTTATTTCTCCCCTTCCCCCAATACACACTCATCTGTTCACAGCTGGAAATTATTTGACCATTTGTAACCAGAGCAAAGCTCTTGTATGTTAATACAATATAGCTAAAAAAGGAGACACACCAGAAAAGAAAGATACAGTGCCAGCAAAATCTGTACAGCTGTTAGCCAAGCCACAGCCTTTATTTATACTTATAAGATGCAAGATACCATGGTGTCATTATCACAAAAGTACAGTTGGGAGAATATTTTATTTGAAAGATACCATTGGCTGGGTATGTAAGCACGCAAACATGTTCTTTACTGATGAAGGAGATTATATTTCCGTGAGAACAGTAAATGAGTTCATTTTCTATCCAGTTTTATACAACAAATTCTACAAGGCTCTGCTTCTGAAAAATAATTCCTCTGTAAATTATTTTTAATGCAACTGTTAGGAGTGTCAGGAAAAAGAAAAAGAAAGAAAAGAAATCAATTAGCAATGCTGCTCTAACTCTCTAGAATAAAGGTCTTAGAAAAATAGAGAAAGAATGTGCTATTTCTTTTACCACCTTATTTTTATTCCAAATGTGACATCAAAGAGCTGTAACCTCTTCTTTTTGTTTTGACATCACACAGAGAAAACTATTCCTTTTATAGCGTCTTGTACAGCTGAAACCTCCCTTCTTCGCACACTATATGATACTGAAAGAATTATGCAATATCAAGTACATGACCCCTCTGGGTCTACTACACAAACATATACAAACACATGTACACTGTACACAGTATATATAAACCAGCAGCACCCCATATACTTGGCACCAAGTTTTTGTCAGTGAATAATAACGAATAATAAAAAGGCCAAATTAGTTGTTTTACTACAACAATAAGCACAACAAATGAATAACAAACAACAAATTCAAATATTACAAAGAAAAATGTTAAAAAAAAAAAAAATCACAATATATACATTATATTGCTGCTTGGTAGCAAATAAGGTGCTAACCAGCTTCACCATCCCTGATTCTACTTGTACTCGAGTCCGGTTAGTGCAGATTGAATCCACCTTCTCTGGAGCCTCTGGATGTATCCAACATACTCAAATTATTTCTTTCCCAGCAGGTACTTAGAGATGCATGCCTCTCTGGCTCAGAGAAAAGTCATCAAATTTCTCCTCGACCTCCTTCAGTCCCTGGGACACTGGACAGCAGAAGCCAGAGCTTACCCAGCCCTGATCAGTCAATGTTTTCAAAAGGCCAGTCTAGTAGTCAGCCAGACTCTGTCCCTGTTTGGGTCTCTCCAACCTGACTGCTAGGATAGCGTTTAGTCTCCTCAGTCTCAGTGATACATCCAACATGACCAGTCACAACTGTTTCCTCACCAAGTATACTGAAAAGGATCTCAGTGACCTTCCCACAACGGACAGGTTTTGGGAGGAACTCTCGTCTAATACAAGAGGGTTATGCCATCATCATTTTTTGTGCTTGCATTCGAGTTAATTGTTAGAAAACTAAAGTAACAATCCCTTGTATGCAAACTAAAAATAAAATGTAACCTTACCTTTGCTTTGTTAATTTGGTCAGCAGTTCATTTATTCAGTTCTTAATGTCTTAAATATTTATATTTTGCATTTGTCTCCCATTTAAGGTTGTCTTACCTTGAATAAGTATGTATACAGTCAACATCTCCTCTCCTCATTTGTTTAAGCTTGCATATGGTCCAGGAGCAGATCCTGTCCTTAAATATCTTTCATGCATGTTCTTCTATCACTGAACATAATTTTGCATTTTTAATACAACACCCATTTATTCTGTCACAAATTGATTTTCACAGTTTTCCTTTTAAACATTCTTATTTACTTGCAAATCCATTTAATAGACTACTGGCAGTAATCAATAATGCTGTCCTTCTAAAGTTTCCTTGATTTCTTTACCATTTTCTTCACTCACACACACACACATGCACACACAGACACCTAGTTATAAACACCATCATTATTTATATAGCATTAATATTTTGACAGATCAGATTTCATAGACATTAGGGCTGGAAGGGACCTCGGGAGATCATCGAGTCCAGCCGTCCACCCAAAGGGCAGGAAGTCAGCTGGGGTCATAGAATCCCAGCAAGATAAGCATCCAATTTGTTCCTGAAACTGTTCAATGTAGGTTCTTGAACCACTTCCGATAGCAGGCTGTTCCAGACCTTGGGGGCTCGGACAGTAAAGAAATTCTTCCTTATGTCCAGCCTGAAACGGTCTTGCAGGAGTTTGTGACCGTTCGACCTCGTCATCCCTTGGGGTGCTCTGGTGAACAAACGTTCCCTCAGATACTGGTGGTCACCCCTCATAAACATATGGGTGGCCATCAGATCACCCCTGAGCCTGCGCTTTTCCAAGCTAAAGAGCCCCATGGCTCTCAGCCTGTCATCATAAGGTCTGCTTTCCTGACCTCTGATCATGTCCGTGGCTCTTCTCTGGACTCTCTCAAGCTTCTTCACATCCTTTTTGAATTGTGGAGCCCAAAACTTGGACACAGTACTCCAGCTGTGGCCTCATCAAGGCTGAGGACAAGAGGAGAACGATGTCCCGGGATTTGGTTGAGAAGCATCTATGGATGCAAGCCAGTGTTTTGGTCGCTTTACTAGCTGCAGTATCACAGGAGGAAAAGATCCCCATCCCGGAAGGCTAAATACCTAAGGGTCCATCCAGCAAACAACTTAAACATGCGAGCAGTTCCATTAACTCAAGGTGTTTACAGTTAAGCACATTATGTTGGATCAAGGCCTAAATAGACAATGAAAGTTAGGCACCCAGGGTACTTACACACATACAGGGAGGTCTGCTCCAATGCACTGCAAATCCAGAACATTGGAGCATTAATCGAGTCTGCTAGAGCGCAGAAATCAACAAACTTCCGCAACCTCCAGCATCATGTGCATCAGTCTCCCCATACTGAAAAATGGCGGTGGAGTGCTTTGAACAAAAGCTCAAATGAGCTCCATTTCAAAGTACCCCACTGCCATTCTTTCAGCACAGGGATACTGATACACATGACAATCTGGTGCTTTTAGTTAGCACAACTCGCCAATTAAAGCGCCCCCATCCCTCCTCCCAAAGCACGTCTATAAACGCTCTCACTGCCTAAATAGGCAGTGAATGAGATCTAACAAAAGGCAATGAACAGTCAAAGTTTAACAGGTTTCATCTAGCATCACAATTTTTTTGGCTCTTTGAAAAATTCTGTATTTCTTTTTCTATTTGAAACAAGTTCAACAAACCTAATATTGTTCTGGGATTGCAACTGGTTAAGGCCAAAAACCCAGTGCTGGCTCTGCCTGCATTTTAGTTGCATAATGCTGCTTTCCAAGTATTATTAACCAGTGAACCGTTAGCAACTATTTACAAAAGATGCCTACTATTTCAGCAGGTGCCCATTCTGATCTCTGGAGGTTGTAATTACAATGCTACAGCTATCATATTAGTATTTTCCTCAAATCAAAGAAAAAAAAATGGTCAATGGGTAGGCAAAAGGAAAAAGTGACTTCCAGAGAGGAAACTTTAATGCTCATCAGCTGTCCCCTCTCAGTTATGTTACTATGAGAGGGCTACATTATGAGTAACCTCCGGCAATGTCCAATGAAAGCAATCACTGACTAACCAAATCATTTAAAACTTTAACGTTAAACTCCCCATCTGGAATTGCACTTCACACTATTCCCATTTTAGCACTTACTACTTCTTCCTTATCTTAATTAGCATATTCTTAATTGTTTTTAATGCAGCCGTTCAGATTGAAGGAATGTATGTGGGGACACTTTTGTATTATAGGGCAAACCCACGTGTGTTTTGAGATGTACAAATAGAACAAGGAAGAGACAGTCCCCGTCTTGACAATTTACAATCTTTAAAAAAGAAAAGAAAACAAAACCAAAAAAAAAAAAAAAACCCCAACAGATGAGGAGAGGAGAGAAGGAACACAACATATCTAAGCATCAGCCAGAGTGATGATTGGTTTCTTAGGTGTAGAAAATAAAGATGTTCTGACTCATTTCCTTTTATCTTCAGGAAGAAACAGCTCTTAAACTTTCTGATTGAGGCAAGGGTAGTAACATTCTTCCTAAGTTTGTCCACAGTATCTCAGGGGAAAGTGTGGAAACAGCACTCAGAAGATTGCATGAGGAGCAATCAAATAGAGCAGCAAGTCTAAATCCACTGGTAGAAAGAAAAGGGTAGTAGTCCAACAAGAAAAATAGGGAAAGACATAGTTACGCACAGACTTGAAGAGAGAGATAAGTGTACAGTCAATGCAGAAGAGGAAGATGGATTTGGGGTGGGGGGGAAAAAACACAGGGGAAAAACATATTTAGAGCAGCAAGACAGGAATGTTATTTGTATGTTATAAGGTTTGGATGGGTATGTGGATAAATGGGAAGCCATAGAGGTGGCAGCTAGAGAAATCAAGATAAGAGACCATATGGACCCAGCTAGAGATTTAAGATGTTTAGAAAGGGAGGTCAGAACTTAGAAACAGTGCAGAGCGAAAATAAAAAAGCACCAGAATTTTGACCGAGTCAAGATGCATGTGGCAAAGAATGAGTTAAAAGATGATCTCCATGTTGTAGTCCTAAATGACATGGTGAAGAGTGGTATCATAGAATGATAGAAGTAGGGTCGGAAGGGACCTTGTAGATCTTCAAGCCCGACCCCCTACCTGGGCGGGAGAAAAAGACTGGACTCAAATGAGTCCAGCCAGGTAGTCATGAAGCCTCTTCTTAAAGATCCCCACGGTAGGAGCCAGCACCACTTCCCTAGGAAGTTGGTTCCAGATCCTAGCCGCCCTAACTGTGAAGTAGTTCTTGTGGATGTCTAATCTAAATCTACTCTCTAATAATTTGTGTCCATTGTTCCTTGTCATGCCAGGGGGTGCTAGGGGAAACCATGTCTCCCCTAAACCCTTCTGGTCCCCGCTAGTGAGTTTATAGACAGTCACCAGGTCCCCCCTCAGCCTTCTCTTGTGAAGCCTGAACAGGGTCAGATCCCAGTCTCTCACTGTAGGGTCTGCCCTGTAGTCCCCGGATCATGTGGGTGGCCCTCCTCTGGACCCTCCCAATGTTGTCCACATCCCTCCTGAAATGGGGCGCACAGAACTGGACACAGTACTCCAGCTGTGGCCTGACCAGTGTCACACAGAGGGGGAGGATCACCTCCCTGGCTCTACTTGAGATGCACCTGTGGATGCACGACAAGGTCCAGTTAGCCCTGCCAACCGTGACCTCGCATTGTCGGCCCATATTCATCTTGGAGTCAATAATGACTCCAAGATCCTTTCTGCCTCCATGCTCTCAAGAAGGGAGTTTCCCATTCTAAGTGTGCTGCTGGTTTCTACTGCCTAAGTGCAGCACCCTGCACTTCTCAGTATTGAAACGCACCCTGTTTATTTCAGCCCACTCCTGTAACCTATCCAGGTCTTATTGAAGTCTTTCCCTCCCTACTAGCGTGCTCACCTCACCCCAAATTTTGGTATCACCAGCGAATTTAAACAGGTTGCATTTCACCCCATCATCCAAACCGCTGATGAAGAAATTGAACAGCGCAGGCCCCAGGACCAAGCCCTGGGGGACTCCGCTGCCCACTTCCCTCAAGTCGAATATGACCCGTCCACCACCACCCTCTGAGTACGACCCTTGAGCCAATCTGCAATCCAGACTGTGTAGGCATCAATGCCACAGTCGCCTAGTTTTTTAATGAGGATGGGGTGGGAGACGGTGTCAAAGGCCTTGCTGAAGTCTAGAAAGACTACGTCCACAGCAACACATAACAGTAAGCAGGTTGAAGAAGAGATTGTTTCAGTTAATTTTGGCTAGTGGAACTATTTTTATCCAAGAATGAAATAAAAATAATAAAAACTTGTATGAATAAACAAATATATGCCAGGAAATGGCTCTTCTTCATAAGACCCAATTCAGTAGAGGCAAAACCTAACGTTAAGTGTAGCAAGGCATAACACAAGGGCAAGTGCAACTAGGTGTGGCTGACAGCTTCCACGTACTGTATTTTCTTGCATACACCTCACCTTTCCTCACCCACCGCCCCAAATTGGGGTGTATGTGTTAAGCATGGAAGCCATTTTCTTCATCAGAAAAAAAGTACACCTGGAGACACAGTATATGCCATGCAGCTGCCAAGATGACAGTCACCAGTCTGGTTCAGGAAGTTGAAGGGGCAAAGTCCTGTATTAATTTTCTAACAATCATAACTATTGACTGAGCGCTGTAGCTTGCGCCTGAAGCAAAAAGTGAGCTGCAAAAATATCTTGATGAAGCCCGTAAAGCTGAAACAACACTTTATTTACAGGAACTTACATGAAGAACTACTTAAAGCAGAAGTATTAGATATGGTCCACATGCTGGATCTAGCCCACAGAGGCCTATCATCTGGTCTGCCGTGCTGCCCGTGGATTTCAGATTTGATGGGCACATGGCATGCAGTGGGCCCCAAACTGGCACACATCACATACAATGTGCACCAGCCCTGGCCCCGTGTAGGACCAGTTTGGCACATGCTGCATGTGACATGTAGGGTCAGGGCCAGTATGCACACTGCACAGGGCATGTAGGTGCAGTCTGGGGTATACACTGCACACAATGCACACAGCCAGTCCGCAGTGCACACTGCATGTGGCACTTGCACTGGACCAGCTCCACATGCTGGATCTGGCGCACATCACCCACAGGACCTGAAGAGTTGATACCCCTGACTTAGATTAAAGAACTAATAATCTTACTACTGTTTTTGCAAGGTCTGGAACCTAACCTTGTGTGATAAAAGTTCTCCTGGGAACACAGAATATCCAGGAAATGTAGCATACTAAGGAGACAAGTCTACCATACCACAGAGGTCCTGCTGCCTCACCAGACTGTCTCCTGGGATGCTACACTTCCTGGACACTGTTCCCAGGAGGGCTTACTCCATGTCACAGAGTCAGCCACAACTCCATATATATATATTTTTTCCTATACTCTGCCATCCAGAACAAGATACATACTTTATTTGAGGCATCAGTTATGCTAGAAGATATAGTATTTCACAGTATTTCATTATATTCTTGCAATAATATTCCCTCCTCCATGGTCCTACAACATATAGGTCCAGATCTAAAGCCGAGTAAAGTCAGTGAAAAAGCTCCCATCATCTTTAATAGGCTTTACATGAGACCAATACCACAGTCACTCCATTTCTCCAACTTCAACAGGGTAAACCTCCAAGTATAAAGTATTATAAATTTTGATGATAATAAGAACCTGTGTAAAGTGCAGCTCAGCATTCACCTATTTTAAAAAGGGCTACATGGACAAATAAATACGCATTCACTCTGTAACAATGAATATAGAGGCAAAATGCAGTTTATAAATGCAGACATGTGGCATGTATTTTGTGAGGAAGAGGGTTTCTGCCTTTTGTGAACAATTACTAAATTGTCAATGGAATTCAAATGTTGGGCTTAAAAAAAAGCCTAATTATTTGTTACAATAACCGTCTACTACTGCCACTTTGTATGTGAAGGTTTGTAAACTACTTCCATTTGAGAAGTAATTGATTCCATTTTTATCATTTGCAAAAGTTTATGTGGTTGTTCTCATCCAAAGAGATGATAATATCTATTTGCAGCAAATTATACATTATAATTCCTCATTCAAAAGCTGTAATGGAAAACAAAATGCTAATTTATTCTGTAAACGGAAATACAGAATCATTGTTAAAATTAGGGACTAAATTACTTTTGCAAAGAATAAAATGGGTTAAAAAAAGTGTGGAGGGTATGTATAAAAGTAACAGTTTCAGACACACTCGCATGTTATATGCCAGGTGATAAAACTCTTCCTTCTCCACACTAACATAGACCAGGCTCTTTTTAAAGGAGGGACTGATGGTCTTATGGTTAAGACCCAGGAGTGCATCTCAGGCAACTTCAGTTCTATTGTTGATTCTCCCACTGGTTTCCCATCCATGCACTTGAAAATGTGGACCCAAGTGTTTATCCAAGCCATCTACTGATGTCTAAACTGAGACATATGCAGTCCAATTTTCTGACAGTCAAATCAGTATTCAGTAAATACAGGAGGCAATGAGTATTTAGGTTCACCTTCAAAAATCAGGTTCGGAGGTACCCAAAAATTACTTTTAAGACTATGCTTTTGGTCTCCTCAAACCTCAGTTTCATCTGTAAAATGGAGCTGGTAATACCTACGTACCTCAAAGGTATTACTTAAGCCTTGATTAATGCTTGTAGGCAGAGCCAGAATCTTAGATGAAGGAGACTATAAAAGCATTATTTTTCCTTCCTTTTCAGCAATTTTAGTGCTACGTGTTTCAAAATCTATGAGAAGATTTGCTCACACAGCAAACAGAGGCACATTAGGACTGTGCACCTGCTTTTCCACATTTCATTAAGCCTCTACACCTAAATTTACATCAAGTTCTCTCCTATGCACGTCCGTTGTGTTGGTATCCCTCAGTGATACCTTCTGGTCATGGCGAGACTAACCAAATAGCAGGCATCCACGCTGCCTCAGGAAAAAGAACATTAAAAAAAATGCATTAACTTTTGGTAAGTCAGGTCAGTTGATTATAATCTAAATGATAAACATCAGGTAATATGCTCAAAAATATGTAAACATTCCTAAATGAGCTTGCATTTATAAACAAGCACAACAGAGCCTGTCATACTGAGTTCTAACCCCAGTTCTTTTTTTTTTTTTTTTTTTTTTTTGTTCTTTTTTTTTTTCCCCAGGGAGAGGGGGGGCGGGGAATATTGGTATGGAAGAGACTTGGATGTGGGAATTCTATCAAAAAAAAGAAACTCTCTCTTAGGTGACCATAAAGAAAAAGTTTTGCTGCCTCAAGTAGTAAATCATTTTACTGCTGCCCTTTTATATTTCATACCCTTCTGCAGTACACATTTATCTCTACACTAGCAAAGTGTACTCATTGATTTCCTATGGTCTCTCTGGAAGAAGGTTCTGCTTCCCTGATGATGAGTACAAAGGGTGGATGACCCTATTCTCATTCCAATGCAAACCCTGCACTTCTACATTTCCACTTAGCCCAGCATGATCATGTGACCAGCTACACACACTCTGCCCTCTTCCCACAGAATTCATTGCTTTAACTGCTACCACTTTTTTCCTCTTTATGCAACTAAAGTTTTGAAAATGTAATCTAATTTGTGAACCACAAAAAAGCATTAGCTTATCATATACATAGCTAAAAATTGCAAGATAAAGTTAAGTTTTCCATTCTAAGGTAATATCCTTCATAAAAAATTCTCACACACGGAAAAATAAGCATCATCTTGCCCGTTTGTCCATGAGTTTTTACAGTGACATTACTTTGTTCTACTGTATCATTTACTGTTTTGCTCTGGGACACAAAAAAATGATCTGCACCCAGTGTAAACTGCAGTTAGTCACCAGATGGCACTGGCATTAAAACACAAAAGTACTTCCTTTATTCATTATGGGAATGGTTTGGTTTATTAAGCTGCAAAAAAGTAGTACCAAGGGGAGGTAGAATGTGCATTTAGAAATATCCCAACAAGCTGGTCAATGATATTATTTGACAACCCTTTTAAATAAGTCTTCAATCAACAGTTTCTATTGATCACCAAAGTGTTTAAAATATTTTTATTAGGAAAAGCTGAAGACTACACTATTCCATGAGACGACATCAGATTTAAAAGCATATTTTAGAAATCTTGTAATCTCACTTTACATTGTTTTAAAAGCCAAGGTATATCCCACTGTTTAGGTTATTTTTCTTTTTTCCATTTTTTTTTTAGATTAGGCAAAGAAGGGGGTCTCATCAGTTTCACTTTCATTTTTCTTTGGTTTCACTTTCGGATTCTGATGTACCAGCAGCTGATGCCAACTGGATTGCATACAATACAAGGGAATCCTTAAGTCCAACATTAACATGCTTTTTTTATTATTTTAAAGGGCTACAAAAACATCTTTGTGATTATAGAGTGTCTGTTAAAAGAAAAAGCCAACTATCATCTATTGTTTTTGTCTTTTCAGTCTCCAGAAACCTTAGTACAAATTTTCCTAGATAACAATTTTAAAAAGGAATGATAATTCCAATACAGTGTTTTGCAGGTTTCTGAGTCACAAAATGCATCACAAATGACAATTTGTTCATAATAAAAAGTCCCGTTTTACCCAAATAAATAAATAAAGATACATCGCTTTGCCAACATATGAAAACTTCCATGTATGTCTCAGAACTATACTTGATTCTCTCTCATACACAGGTAACATAGCGCATATAAGTACGTTCAGGTAAAACAGCATTTTTTTCAGTACAGAAAATCTGAGGCTTGGTGATCAAATAAAGAAAGCTAGAAATTATGAAAGAATAACAAATCAAAAGTCTGATTTGACTATGGACCAAAATAAGCCGGGCCCACTGGAGGTACTCTAAACATAAGAGGAAGAAAATGCATATAAAGCAACGTATTAAATTCAGTCTAACACCAAAGAAAGCATTTTGTCAATATTTTTCTGGTTTGATTCTTCCTTGGCTATTTCATATTCAGACACCGAGCCAAGCCACAAAACCAGCACTCTGCTCAAGCTTTCAGCTACTTACCTATAGGCACCAACTCCTTTCAGTGGACGTATTTATAAAAAGTACTGACATGTATGAAACAGAGAAATACAGAAGGGAAGGACATACAGCTTTGAGTTCCAAGGGGAAAGCTCAAAAATGCCTGCAGAGATCAGATAGCTTACATATCACATCACATCTAGCCTTACATTTGTACTATAGAGCTTTTCTCACAGTCCAGGTAAAATGAAAGTTCAGGTTTATGCCCGTAGCATACTTTTAATTCCAAACAAGCACCACACAGACTGAACACCACTGCAGTGCAGCCCCTTCTGGAGTACAGAAGGACAGCTAAACAGCACACCAAAAGTGAACAGATTAGCAGCCAAAACAATTTATGGGCAAGAATACTGTTAAGCTCTTGGGGTGGGGGGGAGTAGGGAGGAAACAGGTTTGTGGTAGGGAAGGAGGAGGAATTGGCAAGTGGAAGGGGTGGTAATTTTCTCCATGACTCCTAAACAAGAATTATTTTTCCCCAATCGAATCAAACCATTCTTCCTTATGGAGTGAGAGTTTGGATTTTTTTTCTTATTTCAGTGAAGTAAACAAAACAAGTTAGACTTGAACAATGTCACTATATTTAATAAGAAATAATGGGGGTTTTTTGTTTGTTTTTAAGAGAAATTAAAAGAGAATTTCAGGAAGGGAGGGCAGGACAAGTACGCACAAAAGCCACCACCAGCACGGACAGCCTTGTTGGCAGTCACTCTTTGACCTCCTTTATGAGAACCAATGTAAAAACTACTGTTTCTCCACTTTGTGTCTAAGCACACTGGCAGACTAATGTGTAAAAGCTTGTACAGCCATTGCCCAGGTTTGACCTCTTCTGTAAATGGACGATTTCAGTTTCAGGGGTTGTCAATCCGCAACTCTGCCTAAACATTATAAATGCTCTTCATAAAAATTAAAAGAATAAAACTTCAGTACAGTAGTTATTTTTAGTGCAAGGAAATGGTATGCAAAACATAACAAGTACTTCATTTTAAGACAGTGCCTTGGAACTGGATTCAAAATGGACTTCCCCATATGTTCTTCAGGTACAAAGATTTTTGGGTGGACCAACTACACAGTTGGGATAAAGTTAGACAAGCTTTCAAATGTCCTGCAGTCAAAGTCTTGTTTAACTTTATCCCAACCGTGCTGTTGGGCCAATAAAAGATATCACCCTAAGGACTCCTTACATCTTGCATAATTTCTGGACTATCATTGCTACAATATCACTTAACACTACCATCTTCCAGATGTGGCATCTCCGGGATAGGTCACACAGTTATATATGCAATATTAAAATTCTGTCTAAGAACATTACCAACAAATCACTCCTTTATATCTGGGGCTGAATAACAGACTGAAACAGATTGTCAAAAATGTAAAAAACAGAACTAACTTAACACTTTTTAGTCAGAAAGTAACTATTCTGCGCCTGAATTTCAGAGTGGCAAGGTATTAAATTATGCTTTTAGAAAAATGTACTTGATTCTCCTTCACTTTGGCGGTGATACTATTATGTGTTATTTTGATTACTTTTAGTTTTATTAAAACCTGTCTAGTGATGCCAGGTGGGGATCTTAGTGAGCTCCAGTTGAACTGCTATCAATATTGTACAAGGGATCCTTTTACATTGTACTAGATATTGAAAGTGCATCATATTGATCTAGGGATAAAAAGCTATTTTTCTAGCAGAGTCAAGACATCCCTTCCTTTGTAGTGTTTTAAAAACTTTGAGGCTTTTTTTAAAATTGCAGTAGAGTAAACAAACCAAATTAGATTTGAGCAATGTTGCTATGTTTAGGGAGCAATCTGATCTTGGCTGCAATTCAGATCAAAAAAAATAAAAGCTGGCTGTCAAATTTGGGCCAAGCCTACCTTTAAAGTGTTAAAACTAAGAAAAAAATTATTTTCAGCAATACCATATTAGTTTTCTGATTGCATATCAGCAGTAGCACCTTTGGGTAATTCCCATTTGAAGAACCTGATTGTTATAAATGCTAACCTGAGAATCATAAGATGACAAAGGAAAAAGAATAGCAGATGCAAGAAAGGAGATGCTTCTTCAATTCTTCTTGTTCTATCTCCTGGAAATTCTGGCAAGCCCATCCTTTCTTGTTACAATGCTATATAATGATTACATCTTCTGCTTGTAAGCTCCCTTCCTAATCATGCATATTTAATTCAACTGTGTGTACTATATCCTGGAGTGTATATAGCCCTGCTAAAAATAGAACCTCAGCATCCCAAATTACCTTCTCGGCTTCCCCTTCGGATATAATACAGTATGGTCTCTGGAAGAAATCAGCTATAGATTTGTCAGTAATTCTTCCTAGTTCTCATTGCAATTCGGCCTTGCTCTTTAAAAGGAAAGGGGGGGGCATAAAAACACCTGCCGTTTAACAATGCTGTCCTCTTATGGAAATATGCCTCACTATAGTGAAACTAACTTTATCTAAAGAAACTGGTTTGGACCTGATTTTGCCTGCATTCTTCCTAGCTCCCCCCCACCATTTTTTTTTGGTTTCAAAGGAGTCTTCACGTGATTGTCTGCCTTTTAAATCCGATCGAGCCTTTTTTTTTAAATGGCAAAGAGTTGCGAGACTCCGGCTCCAGCAGCACAGAGCAGCCGTGCCGCGTGCGGCGGACGCGGGGACCCAGCACCGCCGCAGCGGGAGGGGGGAGCGAGGGGGGTTTCCGTGCCCGGCTGAGGCGCAGCGCTTGGGAAACGCAGCGAAGTTCCCCCTCGCTCGCGGTGCGGGCGGCGGGACGCGCGTGGCCGAGGCAGGGCGGCCGCCCGGGCGCGGGGCTTTGCCCTGCAGGGCCGGGGGAGGCGGCCGCGTCCCACGCACGCACCCGCGCCGCTCCCGGGCTGAGAGCTGGCACCGGGAAGGCAGGGAACAGCCCCGCGCCCCCCACCCCCGCCAGGCGCGTCCGAGCTCCGCGTCCCCGGGCGGCCGCGGCTGGCGGGGGCGGGGGCGGAGCCGACCGGGGCTCCCCGCCGCGGGGGCGGGTGGCCGCGGGCTCGGAGGTGGGACCTCGAACTGGCAGCGGCGAGTTTGGGGATTTCGGTCTCCTGGAGACCGGCTCCTCGTCGGGCGGCCGCGCCCCCCGGGCAGCGCGGGGCCAGGGCCAGGGCCAGGGCCGGGGAAGTTGAGCGCGCGGCGGCGGGAGCGGCTGCCCTGGTGCCCTCGGAGCGGCTCGTGGCTGCGCAGGTGGCGCGGCCGGGCGCAGGACGTGCCCGCCCCTACCTGGTTGTAGGAGCTCTCCCAGGACGCGGGGTAGTTGCACAGGGAGGAGGAGAAGAAGGCGTCTTCCGAGAGCCCGCAGCCGGCCATCCTCGGGCGGGCAAACTCTTGCCTCTTCTTGGATCGCGGCGGCGGAGGCTGCTGCTGCCAGCGCGCAGCGGTGCCCGGCTCGGCTCGGCTGTGCCCCGCCGGCGGCGTGTGCGTGCGAGAGTGGCGGCGGCGGCGCGGCACGGAGCGGAGCGGGCTGCGTGCGTGTGTGTGCGCGGCTGTTTGTGGCGCTCTGAGGAGCCACCGCCGAGTCACGTGTGTGCGCTCCCGCCGCCGCCCGCGGGGTCCCGCACCCGCCCCGCCCCGCCCCGCCCGCGGCCCCCTCCCCGGCACCGGCACCAACCCGCGCGAGGGGATCAAAAGTTCGTGTTCAGCCCGGAGCCCAGCTCCAGCTCCAGCTCCCGCGCAGCAAGGCGGGCAGGAGGGGCTCTCCCGGCAGCGGGAGGCTCCTAGGAAACTTCGAGGAGTTAGCAGCCCCCCCGGGCCTGCCCCCGCTGAGGCGGGCCCTGACAGGGCAGCGGTGTGCCGCGGCTCCCCCCGCCACCCGAGGAAACGACGGAGCCGTTCCCGTCTGTGCCACCGCGCCGGGGAGGCCGAGCCGGGGGCGAATCGATGGTTTTGGCGACACCGAAGAAGCGGGAGCGGAGGCGAGCCGGGGGCTCCCCCGCAACGCTCGCTGGCGCGGGGCCGGTGGCGGTCGGCGCTCCCCGAGGAGCTCCGTCCCTCACCTCCGCCCCTTTCCCCCCTCGCCCGGCGCTGAGGCCGCCAGCAGCACCGAGAAAAAAGAAACAAGAAAAAAAAAAAAATGACAAGCAGCTAAGCTAGGTGTATGTGAAGGAGGCAGAATCTTGTCAAGAATTTTTGCTTCCCAAATCACGAGAGGCAGGGACAGATACAGAGCAACACATGTAGAGCTGTTGAATAGCTTCTGGGATTCTGTGAAACGGGCTTGGACTGTGAACATTTAATTAACAGCGAAAGGGTTTTTCGTGCCTGTAAGACCCTGCCAGGGGGAGCCTCTGAAGTTCCTCATGACCTCTCGCTTCCCAAAGACGACCCTGCTCTTCGGTAGAAGCCGTGGGATCCTTATAGCCATTTATTTCCATGCTGCAGAGTCTCGTGCTGCAGAAGCGCAACTCATATATATATCTGGTCAGGGAATAACATACTACCAGATCAACTCAGCAAGCATCTCAGCATCCTAAAGGGAAGCATACTCTTTTCTGGCTGACTGAAGGCAAGTTAGTCAGAATATTAGAGGTTATCATGCAGAAGAATCTCCATGACTGATGGTTCAACTGGTGCAAAGAGATGCTCACCCCATTTATCTTCCCCAAACCATGTGAAAAAACACAACAGGAGAGGCCCCCAGGAATTGATTATGGGACACTTACCTGCTGCACTATTGAATATTAACCCAATGATTTGTTTTTCAAATTGATCCATCATTTCCTTGAGAGGAAGAGAAAGCACACATGCCTTCAATCTCAATTAAGGTCATGCCTCAGCCGCTTACAGGAACTGCCCATGGTGCATGAGTTTACCAGCAACTAATGCAGACAGTTCTTTTAATTTCCCTGGTGGTTCATGATTTCTCTTATATTGTCCCCCCGCCCCGCTTTTTTTTTTTTTGAGAGGCCCTGGGGTCAAACATTCAAGGCTTCTGACATGAAAAAAAGTTATATTGTTAGGTATTTTATCTTTGTATCTTATACAGTCTTTGTGTATTCTCTTTTGAATTTGTAACCTAGCATAGTCTGTGTTCTAATCTATTTATGTTGTTCAGGCAAAATTGGCACTTAAAGATGCTGCAGTTTGGATTTTTTCCCCAATCCCTAGTGAACTTGT
Organism: Crocodylus siamensis; assembly: GCF_052110815.1. Taxonomy (NCBI): domain Eukaryota; kingdom Metazoa; phylum Chordata; order Crocodylia; family Crocodylidae; genus Crocodylus; species Crocodylus siamensis. The sequence continues at coordinate 37,600,478 of NC_143396.1, forward strand.
GCACTTCTGTGCTTAACCATGCAGGTTTTACTCTGTTCTCTTTACTTAGCTTTTTTTTCCCTTTTGCTCATAGGTATACATACCATCTGCGCCTCTAATACAGTTTTCTTAACTAGCCTCTAGGCAGATTCTATGTGTTGAAAGTTTTTTTCTTTTAACTTTGCCCCTCAGCCTACTGTTAACTGTTTTCTCCGGTCTAAAATCTTTCCATTTGAAATTCACTGAGTTACCCCAGAGGAGTCACCATTTAGTAGGAGGTCAAATTTAATTGTGCAGTGATCACATACTTAATGGAGCTTTTACATGCTCCTGTTTTAACCTGCATATTTTTTAAAATATAATTCACAAATAGTTTGAGTAGCCATCTTCTGTTAACACAATGCATGGTCTAAAAAGGCAGTTATAATATTATGCATTATTTTTCCAGACCATCTGCTGGTTTATCACTCAACCCATCATCATTGTAACACTTAATAATCTATGTGTATACAGCCTGCTTTAGCAATTTCCTTAATCTTTTAGCATGCTGAAGTCATGGTTGTTCTGATCTGGAGACTGCGGGTGGAAGAAGAGAACATGGTACAAACAAGAATTTGTGACCAAGTTAAATTCCACTCCAGTATTTGCCTCTATCCTGGAACAGTGGTCATAGGCATACCCTTAGATGCCCAAAATTGTGCTGCATTTTTTTTGAAGTTGTACAAAAACCTTATAGCAAGTTTTTTTTAATTCCAGTGGAATTGTTTTTAATATAAATGTTCCCTCGCAGTATTTTCAACCCGCACATCATAGTTTCTTACTTGCACAGTATTTTCTCATATGTAAATGTTTTTCTGTAATCAAAGTATGTGTCCAGATAGATGGATTTTTTCGTATAATGTGGAAACAGAAATAAACCAACATTGGAGTAAGAGGACTTTTAAACACCACTACTTTAGCATGGTGTCATTATCTGAAGACCATTCCTATCAGAGAGCCATTTCTGCCCTGCTCAACTGTAAATTCACTTTTCCCATGGAAGAGACAGGTCTTAGAATATTGTAATTTCTGTCTCTCCCAGAATGGCATGCTTTACTAAAACAAGCCCAAGGCTCGTGTTCCACCCTGGTGGTTGCGAGCTGCTCCCACATACAGTACTATTCTTCTAGATAAAAATTCTGCTCAAAAAAATTCCATGAAAGGCAAATATGGTGTCTCTTAAGCATCTTAGCTGTTGGATCAGGATGTTGAGCCTTAAGAATGGCTAAGACCTAATTCATCTTGAAACCAAGCATGGCCTTTAAACAGACAAATTGGTATAAGGCCTATCCAGTAAAAATCAGAATTTCACTTTAATACATTTTAATCCTGGATTTGCTATCTGAATTTTAGATTATTTAATATATATTATACAGCCAGGTACTTGGTATGTTTAATATTTGAATGGGGGTGGGGGGAGTGAGGGGGTTTGAAGGGCAAAGGATCCATGGTCCTGTGTATAACCACAATTTACCACTGTTTTGGAAGCCGGTAACCACAAATTTACATTTTACAATGATTTTGGTCACGTACCATTTTTCTGAGATAACTGGATTAACAAAAAAAGTTCTCGCAAGCCAAATAGTATATTTGCCATTTTTATTTCTGTCATTAACAGAGACAAGCCTTTTTTTTACTCCCAACTTTACCAAAACTTCAACTGTTAGTTGAAAATTTATTCTCATTTGAATCAATGCTCACACAAGACCTTTTATAACGAAAGTGAGAAGTTATCTGTCCATGTGTCCTCAAAAGCTAGGAAAAAGTAGCTTTCTACTTAGCCTATTCATAAGTGTCTAAAAACCTTTTAAATTTAATTAAGACAGTCCATAAAAATTGAAGAGGAAAGGCTTTAAAAGTACACTGATACATTTTCTATTAAGGTAATACTTTAAAGCTCCCCTAGCACCTTCTATCAAAAGATCTCATTGTGCTTTATGAACATCCTCAGAGGTAAGTATTAAGCACTTACAGCAGGTGAGGAAATCAAAAGATTAACAACCAAATCCTGATCCTTTGCAATCAATGGAAATGAAATACATGGAGTGTAAGTGTGTAAGACAGTGTTTATAAAAGCAATTGTGAAACTGCAGACTACACAGGATCAAAGAAGAGCAGAAACAGTATGGTAAGTGACACTGCTCTCATTTCATTTACATACAAAAATCTAGTGCGTGTCTATATATGTCTCCTTAACATGCAGTGAAGCTGATATTTATAATAGAACAATATAAAGTTAGACATACTTAAAAATAAAACTACCAACCATCCGACAGGATCAGAACACAGAAGCCAGGACATTTTTAGCACATCACCCCAGAGTTCAACTTTTACTGGCCTCCTGCTACATGCTAGGTAAAATCCAAGATCCCTATTCTCACCTTCAAAGGCTTCGGAAAGATTCTTCTAAGTTACCCAGTATATCGCTTCATACAAGTCATTGTAAGCTCCCAAAAGCTGTGTCACACTTGAATCATCAAGCTCAACCATGAAACTTGAGTGTACAGGAAACAATGTCCTTAGGACAGATCAGGATAAATCACAGCACTATCCAAGTAAAATTTGTAACTTAATTCTTCAACCTATCCTTACCTGAATAAGACTTCTTAATCCTTTCAAAACAAATACATACACATACTACATTCAGGTTCTGCAGAAAAAAAGGGAAGATGGAAGTCTTTCCTTATGTACAGATACATTTAAAATTTGCAAGACTCAGATGTCATGAGGATATATGCTGCAAGTATGAATGCTACTAATCAATACATCAGATGTATAATGGATACTTATTAAATGTCATCAGTGTAGGAATGCATCTAACCCAACTTCCTAAAAAAATTATTCTACTATATACTACATAGACTCATATATTGAACTCATCTACATAATACCTGGTATCTTCAAGCAGGACGTTAAGCAACATGACTAACATGTTAAATATCTGTTTCCTCATCCTTTCCCCCACGTGAGAAATGTATGTGGTATGAAGTGCTTCTGCTTTGGAATTCTTGCTATATCTTACAGAAAGCAAGTAAAAAATCTGCTTTGCAGTTCAAACAGGTGGTGAAGTTGGGTCTTAATTGGTGTATAAACTCATTTGCAGTCGACTGGTTCCAAAGAAAATTCAGTCTCCTGTATAGATGTGCTTCTTCCTTACTGTACAAAATTTAACTGGGCCAGAAGAGTGAGGAATCTTGGAGCTTTAGGCATTGTTTTAAACATCCTGGGCCCAAGACATTGAATGCCTTGAAATTCATGACCAAAACTTTGAACTTGATTATATATTCTATAGAAAACCAGCAAAGGGAACGGTAGACAGGCCTTAAACATTTGTCATAGCTGGTGTTAGTTAGTAAGTAGACATGCTGCAGTACACTGTGACAGTTGTGCGTTTTCTAAAACCTGGAAGTTCCATGCACAGTTAATAAAGACATGCATAATTGAGCCCAGGTCATTGGTCATCAACAGGGACAGAGTTTCTTAGTCAACTGAAAATGGTATAAAACTACTTGTATCAAAGGTGATTCCAAGAACGCTCCAAAGTTAGAATGAATCAAGTAATTATTAACATATACTATACTTTCAACCAAAGGAAATTATTTCCTGAAATCGAAGTCTTCAAAATGGTTTGCTCTATCAGCCTAACTTCTGCATTGCTTAGAAGTTCATAGCTTCAACTAATTATTATTTACCTGGGAACTGATTTCACTCAAATATAGGTAACAGAAGTGATAAGCAAGAGGCAACTCAGTGGACTGGAGGAAGATGCAAGTCTTCAAAAGTGAATGAAAAAATCTGTCTAGAATAAACAGACAAGATAAACTGGATTTGTGCTCATCTCAAATACTGCATTAAATTATATTTTGTGGATTCTGCAAGATCAAGTATGCCACTTGCCAAAACTCTGCCTACTGAGTTTGATGATTATATAAGCCAGATAGTTTCAATGCTACTTTTTGAAAGAGGAAACCACAACAATAATTTAATTCCTAGTTCAGGCAACTTTTCAACATCCACAAGCCAGCAACACCCCAAAAATAGCAAAGTGAGTACATGCCGTTAAACCTTCAGCAAAGACTAGAAGCTTGGTTGCCACCTTCCGTTACATCTGAAACAACAAAAATATGCTTAAAACACTTAGTTCACAATAGAAAATTCTGTAGGGGGATTTCTAAATTCACAAGTCCAATACTCCCTACTAGGAGAAGACAGAAGAGTGTGGGGAAAACAAACCCTAAAGGAATAAAAATTGGCATTAATATAAGATGATGAACCAAACATGAGACATGACCTGATAATGGTTTCTGTGATGCAGGAATTAAATCTAGTCTTGTGATTGTCATCGATTCCGTAGGTCTCAAGAAAACCAACAAATATTCTGTGCACATTCAAGTCAAAGGCAAAGGTTCCAGCAGCTTTCATTGACCAGGGTCAAGACCATTGTGCACAGGTTTCTCAAGTTGTCATCTACGGTGAAGTGCACTGAAAGGTCTGTCATTTGCTCAGACAATGTAAAAGGTAAGAGACCTTCTCCAGAACACCCATCATAAATTTCCAAAGTATGAGTGTTCCACACTTATTAGAATCTTATTGAGAAAGTAATAACACCTAACAGTCATAAAGCATTTTCTTTTGCTATTTCTTTGCCACTATAAGCTTTATCATGGATAGGAAAAATGACTCCCACCCAAGCAGAAGTCAAGAAGAGTCCTCCAATTTTTGCACTTTTATGGTACAATGTGATAGGCTCTATGCATGAGAAAAGAGAACTTCCATTTTTCACAAAAGATTCTGCAAGCATGAAAATTACAGAAGTAATTGAAGCACATCTTAAAGAGTCTGAGGACATTGTCAGAGCTGAAATCTGATTTGATCTATTTAATAAGAATTTGAACCTAAACAAAATCTTAAAAATAATTCAGGAGGAACCTGGAAACTGTTCTGCCCTATTTAGGTCTTTATACTATCCATATCACTATGCCAATTTAAACAATTTTACTTTCTATAATAAATTGAGCTTAGAACAGACTGAAATGTGAATAGCAGAATGAAATGTTTAATTCCTTGGAAAGAAAACATTACAGGGTGCATCTATACATTCCTTAATGCATTTTTGCTAATGCACATTAAAGTTAGAGGTACTAGAAAAAGGTGCGTTATCTTATTTTAATGTGCATTAACAAAAGTGCAGTTTTTGTGACACTTTAATGCGCATTAAAATAGACTAATGTGCATTAAAGCACATGTAGACATACCCATATTGTTATATTAAAATAGTATAAAGTTGTGAAAATAAAAACAAGGAAGAAATAGAAGCTGAATTCACAATTTTACAAAATTTTTGTATACTTATATTCCTATCAGCATCAAAACGAGGTTTCTAACACATGCAGATTAGTCTGATCCAAACAGACTCGATACTGAAATATGTTGATAATATCTTATTGCACCCAAAGGCAGACCTAAAGTTAATAGCTTAACTTGCCAATAGACTACAAACCTCTTATGTTGCTTTACTTGTAGAAAGAGAATTTTAATTTTAGACAGATGTTTGAGGAATAAATGGGTTTATGAAGTAAATGACAACTAGGCATTTAAGATTCTATATCATTAAACCACCTGTTTCACAACCTACACATACTTTTCGTTTTCTCCCTCCAACTTTTTTTGCTACCAAAAAAAGGAGTGTTTGGGGGCTTTAGAAAAATCACAATTCTGCTACCACATGCTGTTTAACCCAGTATTTGACAACACTATGTCTGTAGAAAGTAAGCAGTTGAAGTAATAGAGTACTACAATTTACGTAGCAGCAAATCCAGCAATGTTTTGAGCCAAAACGTAGAAGGCAGAGCCATGATCTAACATCCAAAATGAAATAAAGTACTTTAATAATCCAGTTTCCAGTCCCTTCATGGATTTTTCTTTAACACTGGATTTGATTAGAGACAAGCTGTTTATTGTCCATAAATTTCCTGAAAATGAAAACCAGCCTCGCTTTTCAACTTAAAGGATTTTAAGAATTAAAGTCTTGAATGTTAAAATTTTGTCAATCTTTGGTTTTTAGTTTCTGTTCATCAAATCACCTTTTAGTTTCTAAAACTAACAGTAATTTAAGTTTACTTCTACTACATTATATAATATAGTGACTTATTAAAATAAGATTTCTGATATCCTCTTTGACAGCTACTTTTTGTGAAGTTCACTGCTTTTAACCTTCTGCCACTGTACAAATTGTAAGCCTTTTAGGAAAGGTTCACAGTACATTAAACTTCTTAAAAGAACTAAACTATCCCCTTCCACAATAAAAAGCTTATAAATTACCTTTTATTCAACATGCAAAATATAATAACTTCACAGACACCATTCTAAGGTCTGAAAGGTCAAGTTTTTCCTATTTCAGTTTGTAGTGCTTCTAAGTGGTACATGAATTTTGATGGAGAAAACTAGCATCTTTGTAGAGCTGAAAAAGTTGATATTTTAAAGAATAAAACCCGTCACTTATAAACAGAAGTGGTTTTACTACATGGATGAATATTTGAATTGACAAAGCATTCAGAAAATTGGTCCACCTGCAATCCTCCACTGCTTGAAGCCTGATAAGTGCTTGATGGTTTAAGTGTTTATTGTTTATGCTGCTGGAAGCAATGAGGCTGGGAACATTAATATGATATGCCTACAAAACAGACACTGAATTCAAATGAAAAGCAAGGGCAGTCTTTACATGAAAGAATAAAACCAACCAAAAATAAGAAAACTTTAGAGCCACAGGAGATTTATTGCCAGCATTAGTTTATGAAAATGTTTTCTTTTTCTATACAATATGATATAATTAATGCATAGCTGTATCATAGCTGGAATAAGTTTAAAGAATCACTTAAAGCCAAAAGAGATACAAGTGAAAATTATTCGTTTCCCTACAAAATACATTCACTGTGCCTAAGTGACTCTACATTGGCTTAATTGAACATACAAAATTAAGCTACCCCAAAATTATCAGAAAGAAACTACAATTTATACTGTAAATTTATAGCAATCAATTTAGAAGTTTTACTGCCATCATATTTCTTTTAATTCCCTGATACTGGAAGTTAGAATTTCCTCAGTGGTATTTAAATAAGTAATTACATTAGTGAAAATCAGGAGATAGCCAATCAGCCATCTGCACAATGAAGGCGGATGAATAAAAAAACCCTACTCGTATTGCTTTCATGTGAAATATTAAAGCTACGCATTTCAAAATTTAAAAATATCTAAATTTTGTATCACTTGGAACTTGTCCAATCTAATTTAAAAGCTCTAGAATAGCTACTAGTACAAGCTTATTGGTATAAAAAAGTCCTAAGTAACTAAGTAGATCTTTCCTATCTTTAATTTCTATAATCCTTATGAAACGTAACTACTCCTAAGCAATGGCTGCATCTACATGTGATGCTATGTCACCATAGCAATGCACTACAGTGAGGTAGCATCCACAGGCAAACATCGTGATGCTGCAGCTATGTCGCCATATCGACATGCTCCCTCAGTATAGCGCATCACTATGGCGATGTAGCAGCTAAAAATAACCCTGCATCACAGCATGGACTGTAGTACTAAAGGAAGTACTAAATGACAGCAGAATAACAATGGCATTGTAGAGGCATGTGTAGATGAGCCCAATCGGATCTAAAAGGCCTATCACATTGTGCCATAAGATCACACCCTGGTTATCCTAAGCCTTTCACTCCTCTAGTTACAGAATAGAAATATTTACTCTTCCCATATATGGGATTTTAAATGTACACTTCACTTGTGCAGGTTCTGTCTTATTTCCCTGAGGTCCTGATATGGGACCTGACATGGGATTTTCCTAGAATCCTATCAGTCCATGCCTGAACAATAGTCATGATTTTGTGTCTAACAAAAGATAAATTTATCTTTAGTAATTTGCCTTTTAACTTTTTCCCTGTGACCAGTTTCTAGAACCTTTTTAAACGCTTACACTATAATTAAAGCAAATTTAAATACTGTTACATTTTATGATGTATTTTTAAGATATATAGCAGTTCACATACAGAACTAAGTCAAAACCACACACTTATGACTTATGCTCGGTCAGTTTCACAATAGCCTTGATCCAAAAAATGAAAATACTCCTTAGAATTCGTGATGTTGTACTAATCAGTAAAAAAAATTGATCAGTTCACAGCAAACAATCACCCTATACCAAGATAACTTCAGCTGAACAAAAATAATTCACACTGCTTTAACTGCAAACACAATTCAAGTGCATAACTTTTGCAAATCAATGCTGTTCTTCATATGGATAAAAAGAAAAATTTAGTAACCAAAATCTGTCAGATTGTATACATTAAAATGTACTGAAGTGTGAAGTGGCTTTAATTTATTCTATTATAATGAAAAAATGAACAGATACTATAAAGATGCATAGAAATCTGTAAAGCAAGCATGACTGGTCACTTCTGTATGACAAATCACCAACAATATTAGGAGGCACATACCTAAATGCAGTTTTATGCAGCCAATCACCAGAAGTTAATTCTGTATAGATGATAAAGCTAAACACACTTATCACAGGTCAACATTAGCCCTTGCTACTTTATGACATATTATGCAGAAGCACTCTTAAGGTGGAAGGTTCTCTGTCCTTTCCAAAAATACATTCTTAATACATCCCTTGCATTTGAAAGCTTGTTTAACTTATCCCAACCAGACAGTTCGTGTGATTAAAAAAAAAAGATGTCACCCACAAAAATGCTTGTCTCCTAGACCATCTTGGCTACAACATCGCTACCAATCTCTTTTAATATGCTGTTTCCCATTCTAATTCACACAGGCACAGACAATTAACAATCCAAATAGTTTATTTTACTTCACGTTTTCAAATTTAAAAAATGGAACTTCCAGCTAACCTCTTTACAAAGAGATCAATATCTTCCTTTTACTTATTCCAAAGAAGTTAGATAAGAATGCAACTGTTCTGCACTTTTTGAAAGCTAATCTCAAATTATTCAACTCTTCAGTAGTCCCCAAATCCTAGAAAGCTGCTTTCATGCACACATCAACCTATTTATCAGAAGTGAGCGAGGCTGGGAACACAACCACAGAACCACTAAAACCTAAGTTTGCCTATGTAGAACTAATATTCCTTATTGCTTTCTTTCAAATCTTTTCTTCTATAGGCAAGCAGCAACAGGTGTAAAACATCTTACTTCATCCATTAGTACCCCTCCCCACTCAAGCAGAACTGCCTGTCCCTGAAAAAGGTATATGTCCAGTCTCCTCAGAAAAAAACTGGTATGTCATTTAATCCACAAGGGTTGTAGCAAACTTTTGCCCCTGTGGGTTGGAACTCCCTGCTACCTTCTTCTACGAAGCTCAGACCAGGCCTCTGGCAGCAATGTAAGGGCAGACATGAGAGAGTTGCCAGTAGGCCTGCAAAGGAGAGTACCATGAAGGGGATGCAGGGCTTGGTACAACTGCGTGTTCCCTGATCTGCACTGCCACTCAAGGCCAGTTTGAACCTTTACAGGTCAGATCTGGCCCTAAAGTTGTAGATGACTGCCTCCTAATATAAAATGTTATATGGCATCCTGTTTTGAATTCCTGCAGTCAGTTATGGGATTTCACATCACAAAATGAATAAGGATTTGGTTAAATGTTAAAACAATAAGCAATTAGTTTTGCCATTGCTTAGTTCAACACTAAAATGGGATTTAATGTTTGATTTTATTTACTTTTTCCTGTTATACACAGCTCGAGTCAGATACAGCAATAAGCTGGATAATTCTGTTTCCGCCTACCTAAACGGTATATGAACAATAAACCTTCCTTCCATGCTTGTAACTGAAATAAGTATTGCCACAAAAACTTGATTCCCAGCCCAGTCACTGATTATATAAGACTGGTCTTGCTCTATATCCCTTAATTCTTCTACTGATAAAACAACTTAATAAAAATCAATTTTATTAATTATTAAGATTTATTAATTTTTATTAACACTTAGTTATGAAATCTACATACAAAAAGATGAATGTACCCAAGTTGTGTTCTCAAGATAATGCTTGAGCACTTCATTAAAAAAAATAAAATAATGGGTTCTGATCCACACTGAAAAAAAATATTCCTATTTCTAATAATTTCATTATATAATTATGCCCATCTCCACTCATTTCTTTCCTTTTCTCTTTCATGGATACTACTTTCTTCCTATTTCAGCACAGCCAAGCATGCCTGTTAACCTGTTTTGTTCCATTTACTTTATGGCTTTACACAAGAAAAATGCATTTAAAAAATGCACATTACTACAAGGAAGGTGAATATACCTAAGACTATAAGCTATGTCAGTTTTAACCTAAACTCATTAAGTCCCACTCTTTCTTAAGAATATTATGTTGTAGTAGTAGTAGTAGTAGTATCATCATATAGAGCACTGGCTCTCAACCCTTTTTGACTCGTGGCCCTCTATAACTTTCAGGCACTTGGTGGCGCTCTGGTTGAGAACCACTGTTCTAATGCCTCAGCCTACCTACTTTATCTCCAGGCTGCTGCTTCACCGCCACCAAGTAAAACCAACTCGCAGCATCTGTTTCCAGGAGGCATCTGTGTAGCTGGACCAAGAAACAACTGCAGTGGAGGCGGATTCCTGCCTGCCATTAGGCCATTTCATTCTAGGTTTGTAAGCTAACAAAGGGCAGGAGCACCTTCGCCTGCTGCTGTTGCTTTCCAGTCTGGCTTTGCAGGCACCTCTTGGAAATGGGCACACAGGGCACTTTCGCCTAGTTGCTATGGCAGCAGCAGCAGCATTACCAGTGCCATAGCACCACAGAAAGGGGTCTCATGGCACTCCAAGTGAGAACCACTGATCTAGTGCATAACGCAATATAATTGTACACCCTGCCCCACAAAAAAGAACACACTAAAAAACAACTCCCACCCCACAAGGAATAAGTCATAAACTATACAACACACAGTCTTATTTGAGTCTTTGTTGACAATATACATACATGACAGCATACCTGTCAAGTGTGAACTTTTAAAACATTTTTATTAAAAAAATTGAGTTCTACTAATGCTTTGAACTTCAGTTTAAAGTTTAAAAGCCTCTGCAAGCAACGTTACGATAGGCGACTGAGACATTCCCAGGGTAAAATCTGCTACATTCCTAGGGTTTGTGGGTTTCAGTATTTTCCTCAGTTGCAAGCCTGACTCTGACAGGGTTCTGACAGTCAAGCTGAACATTTTCCATCTTGTGCATCATTTCTATTTGGAGTGGAGATACTACAGGCCAAATTTTATACTTAGTGACAGCTGTGCAACCCTGTAGTCTTCAATTAAGTCAGTGACACCTGTGCAACCCTAACTCCTTTAGGTGGTTTGCACAGGTGTCACTAACTTAATTGGAAGACTATAGGTTGCACAGCTGTCACCAAAGACATTAATTTGGCCTGTTATATTTTCATTTCTGGTACCAATGATGCATGTGATTGAAAGATTCCAGTTTGGCTGTCATGCTCCAAGCTGAGTTTGTGGGGCTAACAGTTAAGATAAAGAAAAACAGGCCAGCCCCTCTGCAGTGTTAAAAATCCACTCAGCACTATACCCAGCTGCTCCCCAGTTCTTAGGCTGCTCCAAAACCAGTATAAGCTGCAGTGGAATCTAAGGCTCTGCAGCTTATTGCAAGCTATTGGGTTCCCCAAGTATTCTCTTTACCTGAAAACTGGCAGCTTTCTCCTGATTTTGGAGTACATAAACACTGCCATACAGGTTGGTTTTACATCACCTAGCTGAGTGCTACTCTAGGCATTCGAAATAATTCTCTGGACAAATCAGTCAGACTCCAGCCTCTTGTTGTAGTACAAGACAACCAGAAGATGAATAGAGAATGTGACCTCAGTACCTTTTCCACTGCAAAGGTGAGCACTAAGCAAATGTAACTGGTGGCCCTACAAACTGATTTTACTTAGGGCAGAGCTCCAGTTTGACTAGTGATAAGAAGTGAGTAGTGATTTGATTTATTTTTAAACTTATCTTCAAATATTAAGTACTAGTGTACATTTTAGTATTAAGATTGCAAACTGGACTAACACTGTATATTCATCTTAAATTTACTCCAAACAGTCTGCTTCCCTGCCTGAATTTCCTATGCTTGTAATTAAAATCATCTGACAGGGGGCAGTAGAGTCCACCAAAGGGAGTAAGATTTCACAGATTAACAAGCAAGAAGCAAGTCAGTTCAAGCAGAGAACATTACCAGTCATGATTTCATCATGTTACTGCATCCACTCAGAAACCTTGGACAATTTGGCATCAGGTTCACCTTTTGCAATGCTGTTTTCATTGGCCCTATACAACTCCTTCCTTAAGAAAAATGAACACAGTTTGTAGTGGAAAAGGAGAAAGGAACCTTCATATATTGGCTCCCATGTATTTTTGTAGTCAAGTGCTACAACTTAAAAGCATCCTAAAAAGTAGTGCTCAAGATCAGTCATTCTGAGAGGAAACAGCCTAATGAGTAAGAAGAACTATCTTAGTTTTTTTGCTTTCCAGTCAAGATGGATTTAGATCTTAGCCTTGAGGTGAGAATGAAAAGGATCCAGATTCATTATAGGCAATTCAGGTACAGAACTGAGACTCTTAGAAGTACAGCAACTCTTCTATGAAGAAAGGACTATTGTACATTTGAGGGTAAGGAAGTCTTAAATCTTATAAAATATTTGATAATTTCACCTGGGACTAACAAATCCCAGTATCTCCATTCTGAAAATGTATTCAAGTTTTATTTCACTGAGAATCAGTGTCATGCCCCCAGGTTACATTAGTGGGGCTGACAGGGGGAAACGCAACTTGTTAGTCCTACATTACACTTACTGTTATTTATGCCGAATCCAAATTCATAATGAACTTTCCATTCTTAACAGAGTTGTGCCATTTACTTAGAACTGTATCTGAACAGTGCCCAGAAGGGTAACTTCCAGCTGGTCACAGAGGGCATTTGTACATGTTTGCGCTGCAGCACTGGGTGCTTTTAGAAGTGCCTGGTGCTTCAGTGCATGCATTTGTATAAAAGAGCAATATGCATGTCAGCACTGAGAAAATGATGGCGGGGTGTTTTTGAACTAAAATGCATAGAAGGTGTTTTAGTTCTAAAGCGCACCACCGCCATTTTCTCAGTGCTGATGTGCATTTCACTGTTTATACAAATGTATGTGATACAGCGCCAGGTGCATCAGCTCACATGTGGATGTGCTGGATTTCCGGCATTTCAGAGCACACAAATATATGTGTATAAATGCCCAGAAACTTTATAGGGTGGATTCTTATTATTATAGTACTGACCAAGAAAATTCAAAGAACATGCTCAGGGGATGTGCTCTGTCGAAACTGTGAACAGTTCACATAGCATTTCAATTTATAAAGCAAGCAATTTAATGAATCAGGCATGAGAATTCATGCTGCACATGCTATTTAGTTTATCACTACTGTCTGTGATGTGACGCAGAACTACAATGATCTAAAAACCAACAGACTAATGCAATATCAACAAAATAAGCAGTTTAAGTTAAGACTGACTGTTTCTTCACAATCGGCTAAAAACAGAAATACTGATGTACTAGGGCACAAAGTTAGTATAAATAGACTTTATTGAAGTCAGTACTTCTGTACTGAGGCTGAAGATTGTGTCTACATAAGCACAAGTTGTAACATTTCACAACTTCTAAAAGGAATGTCAACAATTACAACGATCATGCATACCATGGTCGATAATCACATTTTAGAAGCATTTTCAACCATTTCTAAAGAAATGCTTATAACATTGTTATATATAGAACTACTTTCAATAAACTGCAAAACATTGATCAGCTTTTCCAGTATGAGCTACAGTGTCAACACAAAAGGGAGGCATAAATGTTTAATTTATGAAATCAGAATGGAATATTTACTGTAAAGAAAAAATAAAAAGCTTTCAAATAAAGGCCATTATTGAACCGAAGTGAAGAGCACAACTTGAACTTGGAGTTTATTCATCCTTTAAAGCTGTCCTCTGAGTAACTTCAGTTCAAAGCATAAATTCAGTACTGCGAGTATTCCTTGGACTGAAGTTTGGCAATGATGCGGTCCAACTGTCTCTTTGCTTCACACTGTGGGAAATTGCTCATGTCATAATATTGAGGGGCAATTTTCACCAACCTGCCAGAAAAGAAAAGCATGTCATTAATACACAACTCTGATCATACAGCCTGTAGCAACTCTGCCCAATTAGCAACTACATCAAATAATTAAAGATACACAATCTTTAATACTGTCTGGAAATGTGCATATCCCATGTTGTGAATCCCAAATCGAGGCAAAAAGGGTCATTTTGAAATTTCACAGGGATAAGTGGTTTAGCATAGAACTGTCTAAAACCTTATATAAGCAGCAGAAAAAGTTATGAAATGTGTCTGGACTGGCAGCAGTCCTTTCAAAGATTAAAAAGACTCTCTAGAGCATACAGCTGTTTTTATCAAAGACTTCAGAGTCCCATCACGTGCCAGAGGAACACGATACCTGATTTTCAATTCCCATTTAATAGACAATCAAACTTTGATTGACTATATGCCTAGGAAATATTTAAACAAACCAGAAAAATCTCCCTAGAAAAAACCTCGAGACAGAACTGAATTACATTATTTGTTTTAAAATCTACTAAATGTTGCATTATGCTCAACGATTTACTTCTTGACAACAGTAGATAAGCATTCTAAAAAGAAAAAAAGTTAGTGATCTTCTGTAGCCAGCATTCAAAAACACTCCAAGTACAAGAAACTTTAAGGCTGCAACGAAGTGACAAAACATAAGCCGCCACTTGATTAAAAAAATAAATAAATGAAATAGCTTGTAGTAGCCCCTCATATATTAAAACCAGGAAACTAGCCTCTGGCTGCTACCAAAGCAGCAGCAAGTGCATCATCAAGACACTCGAATTTTAAATCAAAATAACTATTATTTTGCTTGTCAAGGGTAAAATCTTGACCCCACAGAAGTCAATGCTTGTCAATGACAAACCTGTCATTTACTTCACTGAAGTGGAGGATGTCCCCTCAAGGTTGAGGTAACATTGCATCATCTTACTCAGTCCTTAAAAAAGGGTTCAAGTAAGTCAACATTTAAAACAGAATCAAATAAATGGATAAAGAAGCAATACTGTAACTGGCAGGAGGAGAGAGTCAGGGTCCAGCCAGGCACCAGAATCCCTCCCACCCCTTCAATGAGTCTTTGCCATAGCAGAGGCAGCCCTGTGCCCAACAGTATAACTTGTGTGCTAGGGGAGCAAATGGGGCCCAGAAGCAACTCCCAGGTAGCCCATACCACGGGCCTACTGCCACCAGAGCCAATACTACTGCAGCAGCAGTGGGAGCTGCTGCCTTCAGTGTGCAGGGTGCTACAGCAGGTAAGCCTTGCCATTCCCTCATCCTCCAGCTCCCCCACCACCCAGACACCGTGTTTCTGAAAAAAAATGATTAAGAGAATGTTTTCCTTTTGTTTCACAAGCAGCTCTCATTTACATAAATGGGAGCTTTCAGTACAGGTCAGGGAAACTGAACTGGCTGCAAGTACATTCATATCACACCCATCTCCCAAAGCATCTTACAGTAGACCACTCAGAGGGAGGAGAGGAATATTAGGGAAGTACATTCCCTCAAAACTCCCTATTATTTAAAAAAGAATCCTTAAGCATAAATCTTTTTGCTCACCATTCTGGCTTGATGTCTGTACATGTCCGGATATAGTTTTTTGTTGTAAGGACAAATTCATTATAGAGCACCCATTCAGGTTTGTGGTCAAGAACAGTGGAAGGATGCAACTGCACCACTTGGTTGTCTTTCACTGTTAGGTAATGCCCTGTTCGCTCCAAATGTGCCACCTAAATTAAAGGTGATAAAATAAGATGAAATCAACCTTTCATTATGCAAAACAGATTTCTTCCAATGTGTTACGTTAAAGACTACTTATTTCCTATACAATTTTATAAGACACTTGTGGTCTTGGAAATACATATTTTTGTCCAAAATGAGTAAGTAATCTTTACTTTTAAAAATGTCACATGCATTTGGCACACTGCTTGCCACCCAAAAGTACCTATTTATATTACTAACTTATTTTATATGTTTCTGTCAGTTGCCAAAGAACACATGCATTTGAACAAAACACAACTCTGAACAAAACACAAAAACAAGTTAATTGTTATTTTAGGACAGAAGTCACAAGCAAAACATTATGTCAAATATGGGTTCTATGAAATCTATGAAATTTCAAAGACATTAGGGCTGGAAGGAACCTCGGAAGATCATCGAGTCCAGCTCCCAGACCGAAGGGCAGGAAGTCAGCTGGGGTCATAGGATCCCAGCAAGATAAGCATCCAATTTGTTCTTGCAAGTGTTCAACGTAGGTGCTTGAACCACCTCCAATGGCAGGCTGTTCAGACCTTGGGGGCTTGGACAGTAAAGAAATTCTTCCTTATGTCCAGCCTGAAATGGTCCTGTAGTAGTTCATGACCATTCAAACTAGTCATAAGGTCTGGCGAACAAAAGTCCCCCCCCACCCCGGCTCTCAGCCTGTCATCATAAGGTCTGTTTTCCTGACCTCTGATCATGCACGTGGCTCTTCTCTGGTCTCTCTCAAGTTTCTCCACATCCTTTTTGAACTGTGGAGCCCAAAACTGGATGCAGTACTCCAGCTGCGGCCTCACCAAAGCCAAGTACAAGGGGAGAATGATGTACCGGGATTTGCTTGAGAAGCATCTATGGATGCAAGCCAGTGTTTTGGTCACTTTACTAGCCACAGCATCGCATTGAAGGCTCATGTTCATCTTGTGGTCTATGATGACCCCCAAGTCTCTTTCTTCTGTAGTGCTAGCCAGTGTAGCACTGCCGAGCCTATAAGGATGCTGCAGGTTTTTCTTCCCAAGGTGGAGAACCTTGCATTTTTCAGTGTCAAACACCATCAGGTTCTCGTCTGCCCGTTTGCTGAGCCTGTCCAGGTCAACCTGGATTACCTGCCTATCTTCTGGTGTGGATGCTTTGCCCCAAAGTTTGGTGTCATCGGCAAACTTGCCAGTCCGCTTCTGACTCCAATGTCCACATCATTAATGAAGATGTTGAACAATATGGGTCAAAGGACAGAGCCTTGGGGGACCCCACTGGTTACAGGGCACCATGCTGAGTGACTTCCATCAATTACTATCCTCTGGGTCCAACCACGGAGCCAATTTCCCAGCCAGCGGACGGTGGTGGAGCCAAGGCCAAAACTGGCCAGTTTTGCCAAAAGGTGATCATGGGATACCAGATCAAAAGCTTTTTTGAAGTCAAGATATATGACATCAATCTCTTCTCCCTCGTTCAGGTGATAGGTCACCTGGTCATAGAAGGAAATGAGATTGGTCAAACAAGACCTACCCGCAACAAACCCATGCTGGCTATCCCTTAGGATGTTAGCCTGGGCCAGTCCATCAAGGATGGCCTCCTTAATAAACTTTTCTAAGATCTTCCCCAGGATAGAAGTCAAGTTGATGGGCCTATAGTTTGCCAGATCCACTTTCCTCCCTTTCTTGAAGAGCGGCACCACATTGGCCTTCTTCCAGTCTTCGGGCACTACACCAGAGCATCAGGAGTTCTCGAAGATCCGTGCCAGAGGCTGGGCTATGATGCTCGCCAGCTCCTTGAGTACCCTGGGGTGTAGATTGTCAGGGCCGGCTGACTTGAAGGTATTCAGCTTCTCAAGGTGTTCCTTCATGAGGTCAGCATTGATGGAGGGCAGGGGATCTCCCTCACCCAAACCGCCCTGACCTGTGGTGAGCATGGGCATCCTATGGGACTGATGAAAGACCGACGCAAAGAACCCATTTAATAGGTTAGCTTTTTCCTGGACATCAGTTGTCAGTTGCCCCATCTGGTTCAGCAGGGGCCCAATGTTGCCCTTGCTTTTCCTCTGGCTCCCCACATACCTGAAAAAGGACCTTTTATTGTCCTTGATGCTCAAAGCTAGTTGGAGTTCAGTTGCAGCCTTGGCTTTCCTGGTTTGTTCCCTGCAGGACTGGACCAGTGCAGAATAATCCTCCTTGGAGGTGAATCCCATCTTCCATCCTTTGTAGGCCTTTCTTTTTAGCCTCAGGAGGTCTGCTAAGTCCCTGGAGAGCCAGGGGGGCTGCTGTGTCCTCTTGCTGGGGGATGGAATAGACCTAGCTCATGCATTGAGGATCGGTCCCTTGAGGAGTAACCACTCTTCTTGAACTCCCATCTCCCCCTGGAGTCATGGTCCCTTAAGGCCTCACTGACCAGCCTCCTGAGCTTGTCAAAGTTGGCTTTTCTAAAGCCAAGGACTTCTGTGTTGCTGACTGACTTGCCAGCTTTATGGCAGATGGTGACGCTTATCAGCTCATGGTCACTGTCACCCAGCTTCCCATTGATCGCTAGGTTGCCAATTAGGTCATCCCCAGTAACCAGTACCAGGTCAAGCAGCACTTTGCCTCCTGTTGGCCCACAGACCTCTTGAGTCAGGTAGAGATCATCCACGCAGAAAAGGAAGCTTTGCGACCACTCAGATTTTGCTGAGTAATCCTCCCATGAAATGTCCATGTAACTGAAGTCACCCATGACAACCATGGTCCTGGAGCATGCGGCCTCAGCCAGTTCCCAGGCAATCTCCTGGTCAAGGTCTTTGCTTTGGTTGGGAGGTCTACAGTAGACTCCCACTGTTGTGTCCCCTGTGCCGTGTTCCCCACGGATTTTAACCCAGAGGGTCTCCAGTCATCCACCCTGGTCGCCAGTATCAGCTTGCAGGGATGCGTAGCTTTCCTTAACAGAGAGAACTATACCCCCTCCCCTTTTATCTACTTGATCTCTCCTGTACAGGGTATAGCCATCTATACCCGTGGTCCAGTCATGGGTGGAGTCCCACCAGGTCTCCGCTATCCCTATGACATCTTAATTATTTGCATTAACCAGGATGAGCTCCTCCTGCTTGTTCCCCAAGCTCCTGGCATTTGTGTACAGGCAGGCAAGTGTCCCCTTGGGGGCTCTTGCCTTGCCCACAGATTGTACCAGGACTGAGGCGGGGTGGACTCCCTTAAGTGCCTTGGCCTGCTGGCTTTGCAAGGGTTGCTCAGCAAGCCAGCAGTGGTGGTAGTCCCCCCATCCCCCAATGGGCTTAGTTTAAAGCCCAGTGGAGCAGGTCAGCCGGTCTGGCTGAGAAGTGCCTCCTCCCTAGGGGAGAGAGGTGGAGGCCATCTCTTCCCAGCAGCTCACTGCCTCTCTCACCAAAGAGCGGGCTGTGGTCATGGAAGCCAAAGCCTTCCCTATGACACCAGTGCCGCAGTCTTTGGTTGACTACATGGATCCTCCTCTCCCTCCTCAGCCCATACCCCGAGACTGAGAGGATCGATGAGAACACTACCTGTGCCCCCAGACCCTTTAGCCCCGCTCCCAAATCCCTGTAGCGCCTCATGACTCGGCTGGGAGTGCTCCGAACTGTGTCATTGATGCCCACATGAATAAGAAGCATAGGACAGTGCATAGGAAGCAGCAGAATTCCCGGGCTAAGGGGTCGGGGCGGCAGATCGCACCTCAGTCCCCCTCAGGATGGAGTCTCCCACTACAAACACTTTACATTTTGTCTTGGGGAGAGCAGGGGCAGTAGCTGCAGTTGAGCCTGTGTTACCTGCGGGATCTGGCAACTTAGCAGGCTCTGCTAGAACAACGAGAGGTGCGTACCTGTTGCTAAGCTCCGGTGGGGCAGGGACCTTGGTAAGCTCTGGCGGGGCAGGGGCCTTAGGGCCCTTGACCACCTTGGTCCATGACCCTGACTGGACAGAGCGGGAGGTCCCGGAGTCCTCCTTTGTCCTGGAGGGAGACTGTGGTTTACCCTCCGGCTCCCAGGGGAGAACAGCCTAGCAGTAGGAGTCAATCTCCTGCTCACGTTCCCTGATGGCACGCAGTCTCTGGACTGTGGCCTGGAGCTCCTCCAGCTGGCATGCCAGAGACCCCAAAAGGGAGCAGACACCACAAGGGGAGGTGGCCATGCTCCCAGGCCCCAGAGCCTGAAGAGGCGACAGGCAGCCCCTGCAACCGAGAGCCAGGGGCTCCGTCTGCGTGGAGCCCAGAACTATGGGCTCCATCTGGGTGGCCGTCTCTGGGATGCCGGGGGGGGGCCACAGAGCCCGAGGGGACCCTCGGAGTGCGGCGCATGCCCAACTGTGTCATGCCTCTGGTAGGCTGGCTATGGCTAGGACTATCTACCCTGGGGGGTTCACAAGCAGGGTCTTGGGCCCTCCCGTGCACCCTCCTGTGCAAACTCCGCACTAACTCGCACACCAGCAGACAAGCGCACCTGTTTATGCAGCCTGTTCACGGAACCCCGGTCGCATGGCTGTCTGGGGGGCTGGGCGAAGTAGGGGCCTGGGTGGGGCTTGACCCGGCCCAGCTTCACTCAGCCGCCTCCTCCCACCCTCTAGGGGTTAACCCCTCCCACCACGGGCCCTGCTTGCCTCCGGCTGTGCTGGGGGTCAGTGAGGGTCTCCGCGACCGCTGGGGGGTTTTTGGGGGGGCTTCAAGGGAGCAGGGGCGCAGCAGGCTTTCGCCCACGTGTCTCTCACTGCTCCAGAGCCTAACTCTGGAGCCTAAATGTAAGCTTGCTAACAAGTTTAAGTCCAATTTATTTCCAAGCCAGTATTGGTCCAACAAGGACATCTGTTTTGAGTATACTAGGTGCAGCAGTTCCTTCTGGACTGATAACAGCAGTCAAATTGTCATCATTATACCACTTTGATAGTACTTTCCCTTGTAATAGAAATGTTTACTAAAGGTCCTGAAAATCTGATTCTGAAAAATAAACCCAATAGAAAAGCTGGAGATCTAGTATGTCAGAAGGAAGAATTATTGTGGAGTTACAGCATAAGACCAACTGGATTCAGCAACACGAATTAAGTCAATTAATTTGTCTGCCAAATTATTCATATCTGTGAAAGTATTGCAACACTTAAATTCATTAGGATTTGGTAAAGCAGAGTTTCTTAACTGGATAGCTCTACAAGTATAATTAAACTTAAACATAAAAAAAGTCATTCTTATACTCAGTTTTTTTTTTTATTGAAGGCATCTTCTACTGCCAATAATTTTATCTACTACAAAGATATTAAAAAGTGACCAAAAAAGAAATATAGCAAAGCTGGAGCAGTACAAATTGTGGAGTGCACGCATTCTCTATATCTTTTTTTTTTTTTTTTTGGTGAATCAGTCTTTGGCCTCTTTTGTGAACTAGATTTTATATTTATGGATTGGTCACTAGATTTTATAGTTAACTGTCTGAAGAATTTAACAAAAATCTTAGTCAAAAGATCTGCAGGGAACTTTTAATTATTTCTCCTTAATCAGCAGGAATCCTGGTCTTGTGTTAAAATTGCAAATTCTCTGATTTAAAAACCCCAAATCTGCATTTTTCCATGATTAAAATGAGACAATACTATATATATAGATATCAGTTGAACACAATGTTTTACTGCTTTAAAACTATAAATATATCAATCTGGAAGCCTAACAGTGCCTCAATCACTACAGTAAAATAAATTCTAAATACAGATAAATTTTGGCATTTGATTTTGAGTTCTCTCATGGAAAAATCAGAGCTCCCCCTTTGCCCCCCAGGACATGGGTCAAGCTGTAGCTGTCCCCTCTGCTGTTTTGTGGCACTGCACAGCCCTGATAGGTCTGTCCTTTTCCCCTGTCCACCCCATCACTCCTCATTCCCTTGCGTACCTCTGACCCAGAGCCCTCCCCTTCATCACCCCAGTCACGCCAGCTAGAGTGGAGCCCATGGTGGGGGGTGGATGGGATGCAGACTGCCCTGCTGCCCTTCCCCTGGGGGCCTCCACAGTGCAGTGGGTGAGACTCAGCACAGGAGGTCAGAGCAGGGCTCGGGAGACGTGGTGTCACCACCAGGAGCCCTCTGCCTGCCTGGCAATAGTGGGGGACACAATTATGTGCCACCACCTCCACTGCTGCCAGGCACCAGAACTCAGCAGCCTACTCTGCCCTCTTGTGCTGGGTCTCACCCACTGCACTGTGGAAGCCCTCCAGAGGATGGCAGCAAGGTGGGAAGCCCCAAGCCCTCAGCTGCCAGCCCCCTCCAGTAGTGCACAAAGCGTTGGGGAACCAGCCCCTCCGCTGTCCCTCAGATGAGCTGCCTGTGACTGTTCCCACTCCCTGCCTGGGGCTTGCAGCCACACATTCCTGCCCCAGCACCAGGCCCCAGGCACAACCCTGGCTGGGCAGCACCCCCAATCCCAGCCCTACCCAACTCTCTCTCCCTCACTATGGGGGCCTCAATCTCCCTTCCTCCACCACAGACTTATCTGAGGGAACTGCTCTCCGTGCTGCCTGGCCGTCACATGCATGTGTAAGCATGCACATGCATGTGGCACCCCCTACCTAGCTACTCTCCTTCCACTCCCCCCTAGCCCAAGGATGGGCAATTATTTTGGGTGGAGGGCCACTTAATGAGGTTTGATGTGCTTGAGGGCCACATGGGCAGCCCTGCCCCTTGACAGTCACCCCACCCCCCTGGTTGCCATCTTGGAACCAGAAGTCTAGCTCCTAACCCCTGACCTTTGCTACCCCAAGTACCTCTCCTTTCTCTCTGGAAACACTCTTTCTGGGAGGGGGGGGTTGCTATCTTAGAACCAAAAAAAACCAAACAAATCATACACTAGAAGTCACCTACTATAATGCATCTTTTGTAACAAAATTAAATTATTTTTGTTATGATTTGTATTTGTGTACTGTATATAGAAGTGATTGCATAGTAACTTTGTAGTGTTATATGTGTCAGAGGTATGGGTATGCGTGCGTGCGTGTGCGCAAGTATACACACACAAGTATGGCAGAACGTGGGGGGGTGAGCGTGTGGGGGTGTGGTGAAGTGTGTGTGGGGTGGTGTTTGTGAGGGAGTGTGGCATCTGTGGGGTGTGAGGAAGGGAGGGGAGGTGTGGGAACTCCCCCCCCATGTTTCCCTCCTGGTGCAGCAGCAGACAGGGGCGCTCAGGGTGCTCTTGCCTGATGGCATACAGCTCTGGCCAGTGCTGCACATTGCAGCGAGGAGCACAGCCCAGCCAAGCCACCTCTATGGCCAGCACTCCCTGCCATGCACATGCAGCCCCTGCACTTGCACGATGACGGAGGGAAGCTCCATGCACCGGAGCTGGCTGCCTGCACCGCTCCCTGCTGTAGAGGTCCCAGGACTCTGCCGGGAAACAAGCGCTGGGGGTCCTCTTTATTTCCAGCAGAGTCCTGGGACCTCAGTAGCAAAGGATGGGGAAGACAGCTCGCTCCAGTGCATGGAGCTTCCCTCTGGAGCTTTGCAAATGTGGGGGCTGTGTGCGCATGGTGGGGAGTGCCAGCAATAGAGATGGCAAAGCTGGGCTTTGTCCTTGATGCAATGTGCTGCACTGATCAGAGCGGTAGACCACCAGACACCAGCGCCTGCAGTGGGCATGATCACCCCTACCTGCTGCTGCTGTCTTCCAGCACTGCGTGCAATGGGTGTATGTGTGGGTGGAGGGGAGGGGGGTGTCCTCCCACTCTACCCCCTCACTCTCCCCTTCCCTCACACCCACACCCTGCCCACATGAGCTCCATGCTGCTGCCACTACCCTGGTCACAGGTTCCCCACTACTGCCAGCCCCACGCTCTAGCCCAGCTGCAGCTCCAGCCAACCCCCACCGCCTCCCTACCTGGTACTCAGAGTGACCAAGACTGAGAATGCTGAGCAGGTCCCCCAGCAGCTGCAGCAGTGGCAAAAGCAGCCCTGCCTAAAAGCTGTGCACTGACCAAGCTGGGCTCTTCTGCCCATGAGGGTGGGAGTGAGCCACAATGCAGTGTGTTGGCAAGGGGAAGTGTATACTTGGGTGCCTCACGCTCATTCTGTCAGGAGGAAGGGCTGGGCAGGGTACAATTAGTTGGTGGGTCCTGTGGGCCAGATGAAAGTGCCTAGTGGGCCAGATCTGACCTGCAAGCTGCATTTGCCCCTAGCAGCTAGAACTCTTCCAACCTACAAGGGAAAACCTGCCATTTCCCATGTCTTTCCCCTTAAAGAGAGAAAAACAGTGTTTTTCCTGTAGCGAATGGAAAACCCGGGCCCCTGCTCATAATTTAAGTCAGAGTATTTCTGTGGTTTTAGAAGTAGCAGATCATTATCCAAATGGGGAAAAAGTGTAACTAAGAAATATCAAAGAAGCTATGTGGTTTTCCACCTTTCACAATGGAAATCCAATGCAAGCCCCAAGAGAATTTTCCTCTTTGTATTAACTTACCTAATATTTCTAAAAGGTCGACTGCACTTATCAGATTCCTGAAATTAGGAAGTGGTATGTATTTTCATTTTAAACTCAAATTATACCTATTTATAAAGAAGTTATTAGGTCTGTTATTTTTAATTATTTTTAAATAAATCACAATCGAGTATTCAGCAACTTAAGTAGCAGACAAATATTTTGAAAAAAATTAAGCCTTCTTTTAGTGTTATACCTAACAGGTTTCTTCCTCATTTTTAAATTAATAAGTCTAATAAGATAACCTAAATTACAGTTTATTTTATATGCAATATTGAGAGTTTTTATAATCTGATAACGGTTTCATTGCGATAAATTACAAGTCACACAATGGAAACAAGAGGCAATGTGCAACCACACACACGTACCTGCATAAAATAACCAGTAACCAAAGCCTTTCTTATATTGATGTAATAGTCTCTGCTTGTAAAATCTGTGCTTCTACGAGGCAAATTAAATCTATCCATGATTCGTGACAGCTGTTGGCGTACATTGTCTGCAGACATCAGGGACCTGTAGTTAATGAAGTTGTCATAACACCACTGAACCGACTCATGATCTGCAACATTAAAAAACATGAATCATCCAAAAATGAATTATTTTCTCCAGTTAAAACAAGTAAATAAAATAGTGACCAACTGAAGACTCCTTTACATTGCGTATGAAATAAATGCACGAGGGTCATTTACTAAATTACAGAATCAAACAACGATGATGAGACTATCCTTACTATATAAATGTACCATGTATAAAGTATTTCATATACACACACACACACACACATGCATACACACACGCACGTGTGTGCGCGCGTGTGTATTATACACGCACAATGTGATATTGTATTCAATTAACAGCTACATATAATTCATAAAAACATCCTCTTTAAATACTGAACAATTTTACATCTTTGAAATTTTGAACTAACATTTCTAATGCTGGAAAGAAAAATTAAAGCAGATTTCTGTGGCTAGGCACACGTTACTAGATTTGTAACGTTTCAAAAATTCCATACCTCTAGAGTCCTATATTATTCAGAGTAGCCAGCTACCAAGGCTACACATGAACTTGTACTACATTTTATGCATTTCCTAGTCCAAAATAAAAAAGTGTTACTATCTTTGGGTAGCTATCTTCTCAAAGCCTGCACAGGGAACAGACCCTCTTCCACAACTGACAAAGGAATTCAGCTACAGGGGAGAAGTAATTTCAAGTTCTTGCTCAAAAAAGGCAAGGGTGTCCTTCCATTTCCACTAGATCGGCTTCATTTTGAACAAGCAAATACTCTGGAACAGGAATTTGACCTCCAATCTCTTCTAGCTTAAACAAATGCCTTAGCTGTTACGCTAGTCAGTCTCTCCCTCATTCTCTGGCTCAACAAATAGTTCTTTATTGGAACAAGAACAGTTCTGAATGAATGTTATTGAAAGAGAAGCAACCCAAACTATCTATCCTACATTATAAGCTAGAAAGTATTATTTCAGTGCTAAATGAGGACAGAAAGCTGCCACTCTCCTCGGTAGGGCATTCTGAAGTTCTGTATATGGGGTTTGTTGGGGGGTGGGTGTTTGTAAATCATCACTATTTTCACACTCCAGATCAGGTAGGCAGTTAATTTAAAATGTTTCCAAATACAGTATATGTACATTTAGTAGCCATATCATATCAGAGGATGGACTAATCTGTAGAATTTTAAACCCTCAAACTAAGAACCTAATGGGATCTGTGGAAACAGTGCAAGGTTCTCCAAATGATGAATGTTTGCAAAAGCTTGTCAGTCACAGTTTTTAAAGAAAAGCTATCTTTAGTTTCTTCTACTAAATAACATAAATACTCTATTCCTTTATTAAAGTTGCACATGTGGTTACTGTAAAACAGTGGTGTAAAAATGCACGTTTATGTTAATATGATTTAAATAACCAGCCTTCTTTAGTGGTAGCAGAAAGAGTAAAGATAAGAATAAAATAGACTCAATTCTGCTTCACAGTCGTTAACCACAGCTGTTGGCCAAATCTTCGATTTGTAAATCTTTTAATTTATTAATTATAAGAAAAGATACCACAGGTGGATTATCAAGTTCCAGGTTAATCTTGCTCAGCCATTTAAATGACTGGTTGACTTTTAAAACAGGGTAAATTCATCACAAAAGTCATTAATAGAAAAAAAATATACACTGAAATCCAGCGTGTCACTTTTATAGTAATGTTTCAAAAACAAAGCTCTTATCTTCACCTCTCTGTCACTTTGATCTTGCGCATGCTGCCAAAATACTCTCAAATAAAGATTGATTTTATTGGAGAAGAGCATACTGTGTTTGTATAGATACATACAGATCATAGTAGCAATACTCCCATGATAAATTACAGACTCATGTGATAAACATATCTTTCAATGCTAAAAAAACAACCTGTTCTCTGTCCATCAATACATCTCTAAGACTTATTCCAAGCCTTTAAGCAGCTTTAAAAAAAATTACTCTTTTCCAAATGAGACTGGAACTAGCAATATAGCTCACCCAGATCTGAAATGCCCTTTGCCTTACCCTACCTAAAAGTTACCTCTACGGGAACAAAATTCAGTCCTGCATAGATTTCCTATACCTCTTATCACAGAATCAAATTCCTCAAATGTTTAGAAAAAGTAAATTTCTTGCTGTATAGTATTACCCACTTGGGGGTGGGAAGTGTTCAGAGGGTTGAAAGGGCAGATACAGATTGCTACTTTAGGTAATTTTGGAAAGATTTCACATTTATTAATTTATCTCAAGAACTGAAAAAGGGATGGACTAACTACAGGTTAAAGAATATCAGAAACTTAGTAGTCTCTAGGTCCATCTGTAACCTTCACCCACAGAACCAAGTGCCTAAGACCTGAGAGACAAATGAGAGAGCAGCAGTAGTAGAGGAAACTAACAGCCAGAAAACACAATTTAGGAGAACATACATGTGCAGGCCTTAATGCATCAATCATCCAGTAACATGAAATTACTTCCAGATGAAAAAAAAAGGAAACAGTGACAGTCCTGCTTACTAAACGCTAATGTATACATGCTAAAATCTTTTCTTTTACAGAAATGCTGGAGTATAACAATCTGATTTCTTTGAGATAGGATCTCTTAATTCATATTTGACAACAAGCTCTTATACAATATCACATTAAAACCTGGGTTCATACTTACTTTGTTTGAAAGCATGGTAGACATTCAGCAAAGTCAAATGATCTCCATCTATGTGGGCAAACCTCATCTTGGCTTCATCTGCTGCTTTCTTGGCTTCCGTGGGGCGAACAAAACACTGTGGGACTAAACAAGGTTGGTATGGGCCCAACACAAACGCCCATATCGATGAGTCACGCATTCACAGATAGAGGAACAAGGCCTAGCTAGGTCAGTTCACAGAGCATAGGGCAGGGCAGGATGGCCTCCAACTGCATCTTGGACTGTTTACTACCTTGATTTGGTACATCAACACCTAACCACATCTGTAAGACAAGAGGGTTTCAAAGCTACAGAGTACCTGATTATTTTGACTAGC
Source organism: Crocodylus siamensis (assembly GCF_052110815.1). Lineage (NCBI taxonomy): Eukaryota > Metazoa > Chordata > Crocodylia > Crocodylidae > Crocodylus > Crocodylus siamensis. Next base: position 37,628,390 of record NC_143396.1, read on the forward strand.
ACTATAAATAGGCATCAAAATCTTCATACTGAAGGCCATCAGGATTGTCTAAATATACTAGAAGGTTCAATAGATCTTAATTTAAGACGCAGTGCTCATAGCTGTACCGATACTACCACTGAAGTGACAGTGAATTTCTAAGAGGGGGTCTTCTTAAAGAGACTCTGAAAAGTCCAGGAATTTTCAAGCTATATTGCACTATTTGTGCCAGCTGCACATCAACTGTATTATCAGCCTGCTAGTACACAACTTCAGCAGTGTTCTGTCACCTCCAGCAGGTATTGCTATCAGCACTGGTATACAAAAACAAAAACAAAACAAAAAAAAACCTTATATGAATGAGAAAGTGTCAACAGGTCTACAGTTGTGATGGTAGCGGTAGTGGTGGAAGGTTATACCGCCCTTTGGTACTATTTGAAGTAAAAATCCAAATCTGAAGGTCATCAAGTTCTACCTAGCCTCATGGTCTCTTACATTATTTGATCCCTCAAGAATACTTTGACATGTATTTGAAACCAGAAATATTAAGTGCCAAAATCTAAGAAAACTATGGACAACTGAGTCAACAAATAGTTATTCCAGCATCACTTAGTTCACAGTTTGTCTGCATTCCAAGAATAATCTCCCCATCTTCGTAGGTTTGTTAACACTGACCTAAGTTCATATAACTTTGAAAGTTTTCATGCATCTTCTCCCCATATAAAATGCTCAGAGTCTGACTTTTCTTTAAGTCGACCACATGTTAAACAAAAACAAATTAGCTAAGCTTTTATATAAGCTTCAAATTTTAAATAATTAAATGCTATGAATCATGAGAGATGTACAGCCCTGTGTCCTTCATTTTACCAGGCACAGAGGACCATGCACATCTCTTCACCCCTAAAGACCACATACCTCATCATCACACTTCTGCATATATCATTTGTCCCTAACAAATAAATGGGTCTTTTTATTTTTTTTTATTCATATAAAGCTTGAACATGTTATTTTTAAATACCAGGTATACTGCATGGAACGCAGTAAGAGATGGATAGTACAATATCAATGCTAGTGAAGTACCATGTTGTTCAATTCACATGGTAAAACGAAAAAAACCCCAAACCTTAAAGACCAAGGTACGGTATAAATGCAGGTGCTGAAGGAACACCCGTTACTTTTACAGTTCAATATGTGAAAACAAAGGAAACCAAGTGTTCTTTAAACATCTAACTTCAGTTAATAAAGACAAATTCAAAATTGTACTGTCACTGTATTAGCTCACTGTTTTGAATACTTACACAAAGCATGCGCCACAAAAAAGGCACATCGTTACGAGACTTCTGCCACAGCAGCAAGAAAATACAGTGAGTCCAGGAATAAATGCTGCAAAATACCCTAGGTTTATTTAGCTTAAGACAGACCCTCAAAACTCTCTAAAAAAACCTTTTGTACAAGGACTTCCTACATGAAGTGAGATTTAACTCGTTTTATGAGCTGTTGTGTTCAATAACGCTGTGCCTTCCTCCTTTGTTGTTCAGTTCCTCCTTTTATCCTAAACAGCTAATCTCTGAATCGATACCAGACAGCTCCCATTTGTGCTTTCTCCAATACAATGAGTCTAGTTACCAGCACAGCTGCCTGCCTTGTAGAACATCCACTAAAGATAACGGATCTGGGGGCTTTAAAAGGACTATATTTTAACTGCAGCAAAGAATGGGACCATCTTTCAGCAGCTTTTTGCATGTTACCACTATGCTAAAAGCTACACATGTATTTTAAAAAGCATGGATTGTGAGGGAAGAATCTAAATAAAAAAAAGACTATAAATTGCAGCTGAAGACAACAGGAAATATACTAGACTATTTGACCAGACTACAGATTCTGGGGTGGGTAGGAAGGGGAAAAAAAGATGGACAAAAGGCAGGCACCAACCTACCACCACCTCCGCAAATAAAAGTTACCATTTAAATTAAAAAGAATTATATTCTGCCCTGCCCATCTGCTCTGAGTCTGAACAATCATAACTCTACAACAAACATTTTAGCTTGTTCTTAAAAAAAACAAACAACTTTTCATATCATAATATACTACAAGACTAAGCTGAAGAAAGAAATTTTACACTTATCCAAAACATTTTTCTAACCGTCTATATGAAATACGTAACCATTTCAAGAAGGATGAGAAGTAGGTGTGTATTGAAAGAAGTCTGTAAAACAATAAGAACCAACATATAGTATCCCCATTGCCAAAATGGGGCTAAAATTTGCTCTCATCTTATTAAGACGAGGCATAAAGCCAATTCTTCTATATGACTGGGGATTTAAACAAAGTCTGGTTGACTTCATTTTTTCCTCCAAATATCTCTTCTTGACAAGCATCTCTGTTATGGCATACTAACATCCATTTATTGCAGCAGCTATGCAGACAAATTCATTAAATTATAGATATGCAGTCTCAACTGACGTTTCCTTTCACAGTTTAAGAGTAGTAATATATGTCTATTCTCTATGAGTTTCTCTTTTACTTTGAAAGTTAGAAAACGTATACTGTATTTCATTTACCCATATTGTTCAGAAAAAAAAAATCAGAACACTTTAGAAAGAGTGAAATTTACCAACTGTATAAAAGGAACACCACAAATTAGATTAGCTGAACTGATAGTCCTGTTCAACAGAAATGGAAAAATGTGTAAGAGAACTTTGTTCCAGTGGCTCAGAACTTTTCCATATTAACCAAAGGTATATTAACTACAGTTCACAACATTACATTCTTGTTTTGCTATGTCATGCCTGCTAATTTTGTTTGCTTACAAAATTGCAATGTCTAATCTTTAGAGAGTCACTCATAATGGCTTAAACTTTGAAGGCAGTCTAGATTTATTTAAAACATGTTTATATTGATTATATGTTGGCAAACTAAGTAAAGTTTCCCCAAATCGGAGATAGGAACTTTGTTTGACATTGCTTCCCCTGCTATTACCTGACAACATGGCAGTAATAGATAGGATCTCATTAGAGCAGTTGTAGTCACAACTTGCAATAACCATTTTAGCCAGTTGTGGATCCAGTGGAAATTCTGCCATCATAGATCCCAATTCCGTTAGGTCTCCGTCATCATTTAAAGCAGCCAGATAATTCAAAAGCTCTAAGGCTCTCATCAGAGTTTCAGGAGCTGAAAGAAAAACACTCTATTAGTCAAGCTGCTTTTGGTAAACAAAAATGTGACAAAGCACAAACTATTATAAGCAAGCTCATTTTTCATTCTGTAGTCAACCAAACTCTGAACACAAGCTGTCATCAAATTCAATTACAGAGACCTAGCAACCAATGAATCACATAAGACTTAGTTTCACTTTAGACAGTTCTAAACAAGATTCAAGGTACTTAAGTGGACAAAGTAGTGCCAAGTAAAGATTTAGTACAAATTTTCTTAAAGTGAATGTCAAGGTCTCTTATTACCAAAACACTAACTTAATTCCTAATATTTTTTATTTAAACTGACTGTATTTGGAAATACGTTTGTTTACAAAAAGTAATTTGGGGGTCTATTTACATACAAAATGCTCAACAGATCTCATCCATTGATATATATAATGAGCAGCAGTGGTTTCTATATCTGCTGTTGTGGTTAAGAAGATGATGAAGAGACTCTTACTAATAAAAAAAGCCGACTTTATCTTGCTTAAAACTGAACATGAAATATTTATTATTACCATTTATTGCCCCATTTCTTGATAGAGTTTGTTTCCTTTAGCAATCATTGTTTTAACAGAAGTTTGCTATCTTTACAACTAGGATACAGCCTTTACATATAAGGTTGAATTCTGTTTCTAAAAATTATTTTCAGAAACCATACAAGTAATATGAAGCCAATTTAAAATCTTACGATACCCAATGCATTGGCACATTCTCTTTCCTTTATTCTTGTGCAAAATAAATACAAAGTGTCTTATTAATATAAAACCACTATTTTATTCCACACACTCAGAATAAGCTATGTGCTTTAGATGCCTGTAATCTCCCACAAATGTCCTTTAGGGCATGCAAGAATGTTATCCTCATCCTCTGTTCCTCCAAAGGAAAAGTATCTATACACAGATAAATAGGACAGAAACTACTAGTTTTCATAATGTACTATCATGCATATTTTTCGGGTATGGAAAGGGAAGGCATTTTTAAAATGTATTATTTGTTAAGTTAATTAGATAAGTGCAATGCTTAATGCACCTGTCACTTTAAGAGGGAAGAGGGGCAGAGACGTCCCCAACAGGCCTGGGAGAGGGTCAGAGGCCTAGGAGCAAGGCCAGAGAGGGTCAGAGATGGGCAAACCATGCAGCCAGAGGGAGGCCCAGTCACTGGGACTGTTGCTCTAAGATGGCTAATGATCAATACGATCGCTAACATCTGAGAAGCATGGGCATGGTGTAAGGAGCAGCCAGGGCCACATAATTAGCCCTTAAAACAGAGTGGAAACACCTGTGCTCAGGGGCAAGCGATCAAGTTTGGGAAGACTTGGAACAGCCTCCCATTATCTAAAAGCATCTAGATATGGCAGGTGAGAGAAATGGATAAGGGCTGAAGGGTGATTCCCCTAGGGACACTACAGCCACCCCTGGGAAAGAATCCTGCTACAATCAGTTTGAGCTTTTAAGAAATGAGAGAACCTGACTTGCTTTTAGTTTTAAAACATTTATTAAAGTAAACCTGCAACTAAGATGTACATACATTCCTCAGTGGCTAGGGCCAGACATTACACAAACTGGTTTAAGTGATCAGAAACTGATTTAAACGTGTAACAGAGCAGACATTCAGTGCACATAAATTAGTCTGAAAATGGCTGAAACCAGTTTCAGATAAACCTGGCCGAATGTAGTACCAGATGTAACTGATCTGGGTCAAACTGTTTATGCAATGTCTGTTCCAGACCCCTTGCTGGTTTAAGTTAAATCAGAGTCTCCCAGCATCCCAGATGCTTTCAGGCGTGGGCTGTTCTGTCTGCTTCACAGCAGGGCTAGCCCTGCCCCTCTAACTCCTTCGCTGGAGCTCCAGTAGAGACTGCAAGCACAGCAGGGTTTGACCGGGTTCCCCCTACCGCCCCCACTCCCTTCCCAAGCAGGGATCCCCCTCCCCTCTCCCAGAGCACAGACTATAGCCAGCATGTGGTATAGTAGCTACTGCCAAGGTATCTGTGTATAAGGCAGACAGGACAGTGTCCGCTTAGGGCTTTTTGAAGCTAATCAACAGGGATCTTGGTTTCCACCTCCCCTCCCTCCCCCAAATAAAAATTGCAAATTCTCTGATAAAGAAAATAATAGTAATTAAAATAAAGAATCATATTCTCTAATGAAAACCCAAAAAGCTGTTATTAAAATTAAGGCCTTCCCACTGCATGCCCCCTATGTCTCATTTACCCCCATAGCCCCTGCTCCCCCAGCCAGAGGGGACCCCCTGATGCCACAGCTACAGACCTAGGTCCACAGCCCCCTGCACCTGCTCCCTCCTGCCAGAGTGGGTGGGGCTGGCTCCCTGCCATGGCACATACTCCTGAGGGGGTGGGGGGGATATGCAACCCCCAGATCTTTGCACAGGGCAAGCATGTGGGCTGCGGGCGCAGGCTCCTGCCCTGCTGCCCTCCCCTGAGGCCTCTGCAACCTGATGGGCACAACCCAGGGCAGCAAGGCACAGTGGGACCATGCAGAGAAGCTGCTCATGGCTGGAAGCTCCCTGCTGCCCTGGCAACGCGTCTCCTATATGCAGGGCTGCAGTGAGGGCAGCAGCGTGGGGGTGCGCCCCTCAAAGCAGCCCGGCATGCAGGAGGCTCATCACCAGGGCCATGCGGAGCTCACAGCAACGAGCAGCTTCTCCACACAGTGATCCAGCCCACCGATTACTACACCATGGCCCTAATCCATGTGGGTACTAAAGATGCAACCAGGAGAAGCCCTGATGGTGGACTACCATGCTCTGGGGGGCGTGCTGAAGGAGATATGTGCACAGGTCATATTCTCTTCTGTTCTACCAGTGAGCGGACGTGGAAGACCGCATGAGACGTGCATCGCAGAGACGAACTGGCGGCTTCGGGAATGGTGTCTTGAGGTGGGCTTTGGCTTCCTTGACAATGACCCGCACATAACAACGAGAGGCATGTTCAGGTGGGATGGGCTCCACCTTTCCCCTAAAGGTAAGCGTGTTCTCTTCTAGGTTAGCGGATCTCCTCCAGCGGGCTTTAAACTAGGCTTTACAGGGGAAGGGGAAGACGAGGGAGGAGGAAGCCTTGGACCGCTAAACCAAGCAGCACTCATAAGTACAGCTCAGCCTAGACCGACAAGCAGAACATATATACAGGTGAGAAACAGGGGCCAGGGCAATGTTGTGATTAGGGGGCCAGTGCACACATCTTCAGGAGGCCTCAAATGCCTCTACACAAACGCTCGCAGTATGGGAAATAAGCAGGAGGAACTTACCCTCCTACTACCTGACATCAACCCAGACATAGTGGGGCTCACTGAAACGTGGTGTGACCCAATGCATGACTGGGCGGTGAATATCAAGGGCTTTTGGCTGTACAGGAGGGACAGGACAGGGAGGAAAGGCAGGGGCGTGGCGCTCTACATTAAAGAGGAATACACATCCTCATCAGGTAGCACAGAGTCAGAAAAGCAGCACACGGAAGTGCTCTGGGTTAGAATAGGCAGTCGAGGGGAAAGAGACTTAATGGAGGGGGTCTACTACAGACCTCCCAACCAAGGGGAACAGCTGGACCAGAAATTCTTAAGTCAGCTCACGGACACAGTTAGGTCAAAGGACGTGGTCATCATGGGTGACCTGAACTTTCCAGGTGTCTGCTGGGAAGAGCAGTCAGCCAGGTCTGACCGCTCATGTAGGTTCCTAGCCAGAATGCAGGACCTCCATCTAACCCAGGAGGTGCACAGCCCCACCAGGGGAGACGCCTTGTTGGACCTGGTGCTGGCCATGGGTGACAAGCTGGTGAGGGGGCTGCAGGTGCTTGACCACCTGGGCAACAGTGATCATCGCCTGCTAGAATTCACCATCCAGCACAAGGTGGCAAAGGCCTGCAGCAAGGCAGCAGCCCTAGATTTCAGGACGGCAGACTTCAAGGAGCTAAGGAGAATAGTCAGGGAAGCACTGAGGTCCTGGAGGGGAGGGGAGCCAGGTGTCCAAGAAGAGTGGTTGCTCCTTAAGGAGGTGATCCTCCAAGCCCAAAAGGGAGGCAATTCCAGCACAGATCAAAAGGGAGCAGGAGGCAACAGTTGCCCCCATGGCTCAGCAGAAGCATCTGAGAATGTCTTCTAGCTAAAGGGAGACGTACACCCAATGGAAGGGAGGGGCCTTCACCAGGGAGGATTATACTGCGGTTGCTCGGTGATGCAGGGGGACAGTCAGGAAGGCCAAGGCGGAAAAGAAACTGGGGCTAGCTTCCCGGATCAAGGACAACAAGACGTCCTTTTTTAAATGCACAGGGGGCAAAAAGAAGGTTCTGGGTAACGTGGGGCCCCTGCAAGACATGCTAGGAAATTTGGTTGTCACACCAGATGACAAAGCTAACCTATTCAATGACTTCTTTGTCTCCATTTTCCTGAGCAGGGACTAGATCAGCACCCCCACCGGGTGCCTCTCAGGCCCCAGGGGAGGTGCACCTAGGCCAAGGGTTAGGGAGGATCTAGTCAGGGAACTTCTGGAGGGACTGGATGTATTCAAATCAGCTGGTCTGGACTATCTCCACCCCAGAGCGCTGAGGGAATTAGCTGTGGTCATTGTGGGACCCCTGGCACAGCTTTAAGAGCACTCATGGTGCTCTGGTGTGGTGCCAGAGGACTGGAAAAGGGCCAGCGTGGTTCCCATCTTCAAAAAAAGGGAGGAAGGAGGACCCGGGGAATTATAGGCCAGTTAGTCTTACCTCGATCCTGGGTAAGCTTTTTGAGAGAATTATCCTGGCACATGCCCACGAGGGGCCAACAGGGGAGATTATGCTTAGGGGCAACCAACATGGGTTCATTAGAGGCAGGTCCTGTCAGACCACTTGGTGGCCTTCTACGACCAGGTCACCAAATCCTTAGACACAGGGGTAGCAGTAGACATAGTCTTTCTGGACTTTCCATTCTCATTAAGAAACTGGGGGACTGTGGTGTCAACACCTACACAGTCAAATGGGTCGCCAACTGGCTGGAGGGCCGCACCCAGAGACTGGTAGCGGATGGGTCATTTTTGACCTGGAGGGACGTGGGCAGTGGGGTTCCGCAGGGCTCGGTCCTCAGGCCCGCACTGTTCAACATCTTCATCTGCAACTTGGACGAGGGGGTAAAAAGCACCCTGTTCAAATTTGCTGATGACACTAAGATGCGGGGGGATGTGGGCATGTTATAGAAGGAAGGAATAGAATACAATCGAACCTAGACAGGTTACAGGGGTGGGCAGACAAGAATAGGGTGGGATTCAACACCGACAAGTGCAAGGTAATGCACCTGGGGAAAAACAACTGGCACCACAACTACAGGCTGGGGAACTCCCTTCTTGTCAGTGCAGAGGCAGAAAAGGATCTTGGAGTCATCATTGATGCCAAGATGAATATGGGCCAGCAGTGTGGGAATGCAGTCAAGAAGGCCAACCACACCTTGTCCAGCATCCAGAGATGCATCTCAAGCAGGTCCAGGGCGGTGATCCTTCCCCTCTATGCAGCACTGGTCAGGCCACAGCTGGAGTACTGCATCCAGTTCTGGGCGCTGCACTTTTAGAGGGATGTGGACAACATGGAGAGGGTCCAGAGGAGGGCCACTCCCATTACTGGGGGCAGCAGGGCAGGCCCTATGAGGAGAGGCTACGGGACCTGAACCAGTTCAGCCTCCATAAGAGAAGGCTGCGAGAAGATCTAGTGGCCTGTTACAAACTAGTCAGAGGGGATCAGCAGGTATTGGGGGTGTCCCTGTTTCCCCAAGCACTACCAGGAGTGACTAGAGATTAACAGTCACAAGCTGGCAGAGGGTAAATTCAGATTAGACATCAGGAGGCGCTACTTCACGGTCAGGGTGGCTAGGATCTGGAACCAACTTCCAAGCAAAGTGGTGTTGGCTCCTACCCTGGGGGTCTTTAAGACAGGGCTTGACAGTCACCTTGCTGGGGTTGTTTGACCCCAGTACTCTTTCCTGCCATGGCAGGGGGTCAGACTTGATGATCTGCTCAGGTCCCTTCCAACCCTACTAACTATGAAACTATGTAAAGGTAAAATCTGCTGCTTGCTCTGTTTTTTGTGGGAAACGGAAAACCCAGATCTCCGCCAATCAACAGGTCAGCTGGAAAAAGCTGTTTAAGAAAAGCTTGAACTAATGAGAGGCTTTTGTTTTCCTGAAGGGCTGAAAAACACTGTTATCAACTCCCTGCTGGGCTGGTCAGGAGCAGGACGTGCACTGGGGAGAGAAACTCCTCCCTAATCATAACTTTCTGCCCAGGCCTGGTCCCACTCCGCCCTCCACTCAGCACTGCAAGAAGCAGGGGTGCTCTAGCTCTCCCCAGCTTCTAGCCTAAGCTACTAAAGGCATGTGCTTGCATTTTATCAGTCCAGAGGGAATGTCTGTGCATATGTAAACCGGTTCAACCTAGCCAGGTTAGGCTAACCTTCAAAGACTAAGTCAGTTCAGGCTCAGGCTTTTGGAATGTCTGTCCCCAGCAGATATGCCAGAAAGCGTGCATTACATTTTAAAACTGTCAGCCAATGTTATTTACATATCACTGTTAATTGATGTGCAATTAGACTGTATAATCAATGTTTTAAATAATAAAACTCACTAACAGAACCAATAGATTTTCCAAAGCATAGCTTTTTGCCTTATCCTATTTAGTTTACAGAAAGTAGATACAAAAGGGTAAAAGTACTAACAATCAGGAGAACAGGAGATATCCCTTTTAGAAGACTGCAAAAACCATTCAAATTCAAAAAACAAAAAAGGTTAGCTCATATTATTAATTACTGCATACATAATATTATTGAAATAAAAGTTTTCTGACGTCATAAAGTTGCTGCTTGCAGAAGTAAAACCACAAAACATTTTCAAGAAAACTGATAAAATACATACCTGGAGGATCCATAAAATCAAAGTGTACCAAATCATCTATACCAAGTTTCTTCAGCTGCAACACCACAGATCCCAAGTTGGACCTCAGAATTTCAGGGTAAGTGTTGTCCTGGCAAAGAGATATATTATTTCCATTTTGCTTGTAAAACCATTTCTTCCCCATCAACCTTAAATAAGGAAAACTGCTATTTGATTTAAAAAAAAAAGTTGCGACTGCTTTGACAGAAGTAATCAAACTTAGGTGGGTCTACAAAGGGTTTTATTCCATGCCTCCCCAAAAGCTAAGCCAAATTAATTTTTATGTAATTAATCCTACCTGCATTTCAGTTTTGTAGGCTTTCTCTGTATACAGTCGAAAACACTTGCCTGGTCTAGTACGACCAGCACGGCCAGCTCTCTGCTGAGCAGATGCTTTACTGATGGCAGTCACCAAAAGAGACTCCACTCTAATGCGGGGATTGTACACCTATGAAGGAGTCAGAAGCAGAGGTAAGATGAAAAAAAACAAGAAAAAAGGAAAATGAGTAATGTTCACACAGAGGAAAAGGCCACACAGAAAATAAAGGCTTTAGACAAGGGTTCTGAAACTTAAATGAATTGGCAGAGTAGATGCCTCTGGATCCAGCCCACAGAGCTTCTTGCCACAGCTACTATGTTGGCATAGCCAGGGAAACATGCCTCATCTTAACCCGTTGCCAACTGCCACTGATTTTAGTGATCAGCAGCAATTAGAAACACTACATTTGGGGTGATGTTCACCTTAGTGCTTCTTGTATCAAAACAGCAGCCCCAGCAGCCTCCCAGACAGGAGGTGTATGGTGGTGGTAATTCCTTCACTGTCGGCAGTTATGGTCAAAAGCAAGGTCAGATTACGTATTTATATAAGGTAAATGTTTGACAAACATGCTTTAGCTCTAACTTTTTAAAACATCCCTGGTTAGAAGCAGTGCAGCTGAAAAGAGAATTCTGGCTACACCCTACAATGGGAGTGTTAACAGAGGTCCAAATACATTCAGTTCCCTTAAAAGGGATGCATGCTTTCTATTCATTTGCTCATGTCACTCAGACTCCAAAGTTCTTTTTAGAACTACTGCATTTTTAGATCAGATCATCCTGAAAGGACTAATGGCTTAAATTTTTATTGTACCATCCTAAAAACACTCCTGGCTCTCAGATTATGTCATGTGTAAAGGAAATATTCTCAATGTAACTACTAAGCTGAATAATCAAGAACTGGAATGTCTGGGAAAATAAAAACCCAACATTAAAAGCTATAAATGCAACTGCACTGGTGATTAAACAACTCTTCCCCCACAAAGGAATCAGCAAATCAACACTGTGGGTACCCTCTGTTGAGAGAGATATTTCTGACTTACACACATGAAACATTCCAATACTTTGATACGTCAGCTTTAGATTAATAAGCCACAGGTACAATCCTGCTATACCCAAGGGAACATCACTGAACGTTTTGTGTTTTTAATAGTTTCAAATAGTTTACTGCTTATTATTTCAAAGTTGGCAAAACAGAGAAATAAAATGACCAATTCAGCAATTTGATTCGTATGTTATTTATGACTGCATATAAGGGATTTCTGTATTTGTTCTTAAAACAAGCACATTGAGATTTCAAAAACATATTAACTTACGTTGCTTAAACATTAAAAAATAATTTCTCGGCTTGCAACCAGACAGACAATGACAACCCACATTTCAAAAGATAATGAACAATATTTTCTAAAGGAGGAGGATCAGACCAAGCTAGAACTTTCACTTCTTCTCACCCTTAAAGTTGACACTTAACAGTAATTCTTCTTATGACTGACTATATTCAATAGGTCTGTAAACTCTCCTTCAAAATAGTCTAGAATATTTAACAAAGCCTTAACATTAACAACTGAACATCACATTACAAGTTTTGTTGTAGTAACTAGTTCTCTTAATCAAACCACACCTATTGTGCCCCCTCCTCACCCTGCAGGATTGCACCTGTCCTGCATTTCTCAGGTTCACCAGCTATCCAAGGGTAAACACAAAAATCATATTACCAGTACAGGGCTTGTCTACACACAAAAACCATTTGGGTCTCTGTGATCACTTAGTGTGGACACATACTGGGGAAATGGATTTAATCCAGAGGGTTATTCATGCCCAACTTCATTCTGGAGTAACTTTCATGTTAACTCTTAGCTCATTTTGCTCTATGGCTCAGGTGCAAAGGAAAAAAAAATATAACTGAAACAAATGAGAACTGTAAACACAAAATCCTGCACTGACACAAATGACACTATAGAACAGAGAAAAGAATGAGTGGAAACGGGTCTAGCTTTTACTTGTACAAGCAAGAAGAGAGATTGACACAGTCAAAGTTTCACACTTTTACATGAGAGAATGGATCCATGCAAGGCAGTACTTTGCAAGATTATCTGCTCTTGTTCAGACTATTAAAATTGGAACTAAAAAAAATTTCACTTTTTTCCATTTAGAGAGAGAAATCTTTACAGAAAGGTGTCTGTGAAAAACAGATTCTAAAACATTTTTTATCAAGGAAAGCAGAAGTTTAGGTTAATACATCAAACATTTTACCTTTTGCTTAGCAAACCCAGGATCAATCACAAATACAACACCATCTATCGTTAATGATGTCTCAGCAATATTAGTGGATACAACAACCTGTTGAAGAACAAGAACACGCAAGTCAAAACACAGATTCTATAGTAAATACAAACCACTTAAAAACATACAAGTCGGCTATAAAGGGAATAATAATTCAGACCCCAGACACACACTCATTTGGTGGCACAATGGGATCTGATCCCAACTATCATGACTCCTGCTGTGCCACATCTGCATGGCAGAAGGTGATATTTTTAGGATCAGATCCTAATCGCACCCTTTCTTCAAGCTGGCAAATTTAAAGCTAGATGCCAGTAGTTTAGTGCTGGGCCCCGACAAATGACTGACCACCTGCCCCAGTCCTGGGTAGTTTTGAGCCCCCAGCTGATTCAATCACCTGACTGTCAGCATTAGGATGGGGTGCTAAATGTTCCGTTTATGATGCCATATAAACAAGCCACAAAGATGTTTCAAGTAGTTTGTGGAATATCTGTGTGGTTGGTTTGTTATTTTACAGAATCATAAATCAGCTGCATGTGTAGTATGTACTATTTATGGAGCAACTGACACCATAATTGCACCTTAAATGTAACATGTGCTAGGCCAAACTGTCTATACACAAACATCATCTCACATTTTCTTAGCAGTTTTTCTGGTTATGCCACATTATCACTACCTGGTTAGAGCTATGATGTAGGACCCAGGCATAAATCAGAGAAAGAACGAGAGGCGTAGGATGGCTCTGTGGGCCACATCCAGCTCATGGGGCCTATTTCTGACTCTCCCGCAATAGGCCATTATTTTAAAAGGGTAGACATCACAACTACCTTCACCCCTTGCCCTTCTTCTGAATGGAAGTGTTGGCAGCTAAAATGCTTTGGGCCGAACTGAACACTGTCAATGTGCCTTAGATATGCTGTAAGCATACCTAGCAGATCTGGCATCTCAGAAGACTAAGGAATGGGAATACTATTTATAAATCCCAAGAAGTTTTAGACACGAATCAAGAACCAAGATGTTTTGGTCAGAGAAGATGGCTGGACCTCTTGGCATCTACAACAGAACTTTAGGTGTCTACATAAAATAACAGTAAAAACATAAGGATCTATGGACTCCCAGGCACCTAAGCCCTTACAAAGGATTTCTGTAGCTAGGTTACTTGGATTGGAGATGCCTAAAAGTTGCAGTCTGGGCACCTACTGCAAGAGTTAGAAAAAAAACCCACTTAAGTTGTCATCTAAACAGAATAACTATAAACCACATCAGAGAAGTGTTTAAACAGGTAGAGAAACTCTCAAATGGCCAACTATAAAAAAAAATATATAGAACAAGATGTATACTGTATTTACTTGAATACACAATGAGGGTTCCCCCCCAAGTGGCATGGGGAAAATAAGCCCATTGCCTTATAAATCACGTACAAAGAAAATCTTACTAAATACACTATCATTAAACCAAAAGCAGCATATGCTCAACAATGGAAACCAACTATGAAGCTGATTAAATGCAGCCAACACTGAGCATGACTATAACAACACATGGCCCACACTGGGCAAACATACGGATGGGAACCTGCAAAAAAAATAGTTTAGTATAGCCTATTTGAGTAAGATGCATGGTAGTCTTATTCAGATGTCCCATTAAATGCAGTCTCCCTCATCTGACTTCCCCACCCCCCCCAAGTCACGGTGAGCCACAACACTGCATATAGTTCACCCAGAATCCCTCTGTCACCCCTTCTCTCAGCCTGGCACATATGATTAGTGTGGCCCCAATGAAATGAAGCCAGACCAGGTTGCCCTGCACCTCAACTACTTAAACATTTTTGGAGCATCCCTGGACTTGTGACAAGAACACCAGGTTCCAGTCATGAGTGAGGGCTAGTTAGGCACAGGGGTTATTTGTGTGTGGTGGAAGGGGTATTTGGAGTACACACAGACACATACACTGAACAGCGCTGAGCTATGGGGTCACTGTGGAAATGCTGTTGACTCTGGCTTTATACTTCTAGGTGCCAAAGTGCTGCTCAAAACTGTGTTTATGAAGTTCCTATATTAGAACTTGCAGCAGTTTCAATAAATAAAAAAGGTAGCATACATCAATTCTGGGTGGATTAAGTGCATGGATACTAGATACAAATTGCTACAGCCATGTTTACATTTCAAAGTTATTATTTTCAATATTTGCTCCTCACTTCCACATGTTTAAGGAAAGCAGTGAGGGGAAGTGACTGCAAAAGGAAAAGGCTGGTGGGCAGTAGAGAGCAAAAGAGCTACCTGACCCCTCAGATTTGTTTTTCCCTGCTGTAGCAGTGGAAAGGGACATATTCAAGTTCCAATGTCCAACAATTAGATTCTATACCTGGAAAATGATTTTTAAAATGATAAGTTTTCCATATACAAAATCTAATTATTGGGGCAGTCATCTTATATTCAGGATCATCTTCTATTCAAGTAAATGCAGTTAAATGTAAATGGTCCTTTTCATTTGTGAATCACAAAACATTTGATAAATGGTAGTATTCTCTCCTTTTTATTGATTAAAAGCTTGACAAATTAGGATTTGTCCACAATCACAGCACTCAGTGCCTGGCTGGGTTTATAACCCCAGTCCAATTCCCCATTCTGTTGCCCTAATCACTTCACTAATTACATTTGTCTGCTACTCATTATACCAATTCATCTGTTTCCAACAAGATTTCTAGAGAGTCTGGGCTTACATAACTGCCAATACAGAATCAAAGTGATAACCAGAGTGAAAAATATTTATGCAATGAACTGAAGCTGTATCATGTTACAGCAAGAAACATACTATTACAGAACAGCTCAAATAGAAATGAACACACTTCATCCGGAGGTAATCCATACAAATTAGGCACAAAGATAAAAGCTTCAAGCACATCAACACAATTAAAGTAAGTGCTGACAGAGCAGCTTGATCCATTTTCATAGAAACGCTATAAATCATTTAAATTGTAAACTAAACAGTAGTGTGCCTTTGTTAAAAGGCTACTTGTTTCACATTTGGGAAGCAGACATACCTAATTCAGCTTGCTATTCAATAAATAATGTGATCCATCCAGGCCTAACCTTTCTAGCTCTGCAGATGTGTTGCAAATCTAAGCATGCCCACATGAACAGTTCAGCTAAAGAGTGGATGCCCTTGCATCTACATACAACACAGTGAAGTACTGCCCTTGCCAGCCTGCTGTCATTAAGGCATCTCCCTGATGAATGGCTGATGAAATCATCTTGCTGCTTTGTGTTCAGTCTACAAATGTCCAGTAACAGTTTGGGTACTTCACACAATCTTCAGAAATACCATTTGTGCAACATGTATTGAACTTTTTCAGGTATATGGGAACATAGCAACCCTTTCCCTCAAAGCCATCATATTGGTACCTTTTAGAATAAGAAAGGTCCCTGAAGGGTAATTACACACTTAATATTAGCAATGATCTGAATAGTTATTATACAATATGTAAAAATCTTTGAAAAAATGTAAACAGAAGTAAAATCATGAGTAGTTGTTATGAGGTTAAAAAATTACATTAAATTATTTATTGATAGACTTTAAGATTAACAATGGTCATGTTCTTCCAGAAGTAGTTAACTTGATATTTAATAGCCCAATACAATGAAAGACAAATTTAACAAGTTATTTTAAATATTATATATGTATATATAATGGGTTTAACCAGTGCCTCCAATGTATCTGAAACAGTTTAAGATAATAAAACTCAATCTGGGATTTTAATTCTGGTAAACTCTTCCATTTAGAGATGTTAAATTGCTAAAAGCAGGACTTCATGACTTGACTGGAATTCTTCTATTTACACCAAGCATCCTATTCAAGTTTTAAATAAGCACTTGAGATTAAATACTGAAACATTCAACTAATGAAATGCTAAGTACTCTGTGATGACCTGTACAACACCAAGTTGGGAAAGAGTTAACAGGCTGCAAGAGCCTGCCTGCTTAACCAGCTCCATCCTGCAACATACTCATGCAAGCTGTTGTGATAATTCAATTGTTACACCTGCATGATTCTAGAACAGTATAAATATAACTAGCTTCATTTGTAGTAAAAGTTGTAGTGATTTAGCTAACTTGAACTTCCATGCGCTAATAGCATTACATCAAAGCAGCTCCTCCCAACTTTTAAAGCAGCTAAGGTGTACACTTGTCCTTATTCCTAGTCTGTCTCCATGTGTTGACTTCAGCATCACTAATGTTGTGCTTCTTCATAAAAGAGTGGTTGTCAAAGTTTTAAGTTTGACTTCTTTATTAACTAAATTTACAAAAAAAATTGAGAGAAATAGAAGTTGGATTCCTTACCTGTTAAGGTAAGTATTAATTTGGTTAAGTATTAATACCAAACATTTCTAAAGTTATTAGATTGTGTCCATTTAAAAGGAATGGAATTATTATTATGGCTGTTATGTTTATTCACTTTTTAAACCCAAAATACAGCAACGATTGTAGAGTCTCACTTTTAAAGAGTTACTTAAGTGTTTTTAAAGTATTTAATGGATTTTAAATGAAGTAGAAATAGTTATGTCTTGGAAAAGTATAACATGATGGCACCCAAAAAGGACAACTTCTTTAAAAATGAAGTTGTTTTCAGATATCTTAAAAGCATCTTGAGGAAAAAAAAATCAAGTATTAAAGGATCTAGTAAGACACAATTATTAGAACACTAGGTAAATAAACTGAAGACCTGCTTAAGCAGCCATGGTAAAATAACAATCGTGTCAGAGTTTACAAAACTAGACATTCTTTTAAAAGCCCACAGCTTTTATGTTTACCAAGATAATTTCAAAATGTGAACCAAGTATAAGGAGCAGACAGAATTAGCCTCCACACAGCCTGAAAGAGCTCAAATGTGACCCAATTCCTGTCATCGATTAACAATGTTTACTTTCAATTGTGTATGCTGCTTGTGCACATTTTTAAAAGCACACCATATAGAACTGGCTAAAAAACAGCAAGAATGTGTGTACATGGCAGAGGTCTTGTTACTTTAAGAGCTAAAGTACTTTTCTGTGAAATACAGTACTCTACCAGGTGGTCCCCAGTAGTATCAAAAGGTAAAGCGACAACTTTGATCAGCATTCTTGGCCAAGGTACTGAAAAATAGATTTCCAGACCCATTGTGAGTTGGGGGGACAGACAAATAGCTTCTGTCAAAACTAGGGAAACGGAGGATCTTTCCTTGTTAAGGCATCTTCCTTCATAGACTAGGAAGAAAAAGAATGGCTTATTCTGGCTCACTTGAACCTAAGCAAGCAAGTCTTTTTAATCCTAAATTTCAAAGTGCCCTGGAGAAGTAGTTAGTTTTGTCCAAAAGATGGGAAGTAAGACAGCCAAAAGTATTTAATAAGTCAGCAGAAATACCAATAATGACTGTACCACAGCAATTGGTATAAAATGCTAAATGGCAAAAAGATTTAGCACTTCCCATTCAGCATTGCCCATGAAAGCTAAAAGTTGTGTGCCCCCATAAGAGGGGTTTTTTCATCAAAGCCGCTAGCTTCTTGTTAGCTAACCTCAAGCTGCATCTTGGTTTGAGCATTAGTCACTAATACAGATTTAGAAGTAGAATATAGTAACAACTCTAGTGAAAGTGTTCAGATAAGAAAAGAATACATTTATTCTCCTCAATACTGTATTGGCTATGCAAGTGGCAAAACAAATCTACTAACATATTTCTGTTGCTGAAGTAACTACAATTCAGGTTACAGAGATCCGTTCCATAATGTTCTATTTTTATGTACTGATTTTAACTTTCTAAGTTAGAAGCATAAATTTTTATGCCATATTTTGCCCACAGTTTATTCCTTTCCAGCCTGACAATCCTTTTTGTGGCACAAAACTTACTTAAATAAGGCAAGAGACAGTGCCTTCTTGTTAGTCAATCCTCAGCACCGGCTTTATCAGTTAAGACCAGCTGAATGCTCCATATCTGCATTTGCTACCCACTTATCAAGAGAAATAGACACTGCCTGTTTTGAGGCATGCTACATTTTAAATATAAATAAAAATGTAATGAAATACAAGGCTGTAAGTTGTTCATCACTAAGAAGCAATTTCATTCATTCAAGTCATTTGCTAAAACAATCTTGTTGCAGCATTAGTTTCATGATTTCAGAGTGTGTGCTTTCTGCAATCAACTAACTTCAATAGGAAA
The DNA here is from genome assembly GCF_052110815.1 of Crocodylus siamensis. Taxonomy (NCBI): domain Eukaryota; kingdom Metazoa; phylum Chordata; order Crocodylia; family Crocodylidae; genus Crocodylus; species Crocodylus siamensis. The sequence goes on from NC_143396.1 coordinate 37,647,261, forward strand.
AAAGGATCATTTCACTAGATTTAATAAGTGATTTATTCACCCAGAACATTAAGTTGTCACTAGTATTCAACATACATTATACTGCAGAGAAAAGGCAATGATCAAGGAACAAACCCTGCCTAAAGCACATAAAATGACTGAGATTTATCTGACCTTCAAAGTCTTCTGTTCAACTTTATGAATGTGCAGTTTAACAATGCTGACCTTGTGAAGGAACACCTTGAGAAGCTGGACACCTTCAAGTCAGCCAGCCCTGACAATCTACACCCCAGGGTACTGAAGGAGCTGACTAGCATCATAGCTCAGGATCTTCAAGAACTCCTGGCACTCTGGTGAAGTGCCCAAAGACTGGAAGAAGGCCAATGTGGTGCCTATCGTCAAGAAAGGGAGGAAAGTGGATCCAGTAAACTACAGGCCCATCAGCCTGACCTCTATCCTGGGGAAGGTCTTAGAAAAGATTATCAAAGCAGCATTCTTAACGGACTGGCTGATGGCAACATCCTGAGGGATAGCCAGCATAGGTTTGTTGCACGTAGGTCTTGATTGACCAATCTCATTTCCCTTTATGACCAGGTGACCCATCACCTGGACAAAGGAAAGGAGATTGATGTTGTATATCTTGACTTCAAAAAAGCCTTCAATCTGGTATCCCACAATCGCCTCTTGGCAAAACTGGCCAAGTGTGGCCTCGGGTCCACCACAGTCCGCTGGCTGGGGAATTCGCTCCGTGGTCGGACCCAGAAACCGGTGGTCGATGGAAGTCATGGTCATGGTGCCCTGTGACCAGTGGGGTCCCTCAAGCCTCTGTCCTTGGATCTATATAGTTCAACATTTTCATTAATGACGTGGACATTGGAGTCAGAAGCAGACTGGGAAGTTCACTGATGATACCAAACTTTGGGGTAAAGCACCCACACCTGAGGACTGGGGGGTAATTCAGGCTGACCTTGGCAGGCTCAGGAAATAGGCAAATGAGAACCTGATGGCGTTCAACAACGAAAAATGCAAGGTTCTTCACCTTGGGAGGAAAAGCCTGCAGCATCTTTTTAGGCTTGGCAGTGCTACACTGGCTAGCAATACGAACAAAAGGGACTTGGGGGTCATGATTGACCACAAGATGAACACAAGCCTTCAATGTGATGTTGCAGCTACTAAAGTGACCAAAACGCTGGCTTGCATCCATAGATGCTTCTCAAGCAAATCCCAGGACGTCATTTTCCCATCGTACTCGGCCTTGGTGAGGCCGCAGCTGGAGTACTGCATCCAGTTTTGGGCTCCGCAATTCAAAAAGGATGGAGAAGCTTGAGAGAGTCCAAAGGAGAGCCACGCACATGATCAGAGGTCACGAAAACAGACTTTACAACAACAAGCTGAGACCTACGGGACTTTTCAGCCTGAAAAAGCGCAGACGCAGGGGCGATATGATGGCCACCTGTAAGTTTATCGGGGTGTCCACCAGGATCTGGGGGAACGTCTGTTCTGAGTGCCCCAAGGGATGACGGGTCTAAGAGTTGTAAACTCCTGCAAGACCGTTTCAGGCTGGACATAAGGAAGAATTTCTTTACTGTACGAGCCCCCAAGGTCTGGAATAGCCTGCCATCGGAGGTGGTTCAAGCACCTACTTTGAATGCCTTCAAGAGAAAATTGGATGTTTATCTTGCTGAGATCCTATGACCCCAGCTAACTTCCTGCCCCTGGGGCAGGGGGCCAGACTGACTCAATGATCTTCTGAGGTCCTTTCCAGCCCTGATGTCTATGAAAGTCTACGAAACCTCCTGCTCAAAGCAGAACCATTCCCAACTAGATTATCTTAAAAAAAAATCTCTAAGGATAGAGATTTCACAACATCTATGGGTAGCCTGTTCCAGGGCTTTACTATCCTCCTAGTGAGAAAGTTGTCCCTAATATCTAAACTAAACTTCCCTTGCTGCAACTGGAGACCATTGCTCCTTGTTCTCTCATCTGCCACCACTAAGAACAGTCTAGCTCAGGAGTGGATGATTTACTGGGCTGGGAGTTTTGGTGAGCTGTCATGGACTGAGGCAGCACCCCCTTCCTCCTCCAACAACTCACCAAAATTTCTTAATTAGTATAGTAGCAGACCGGTCCAGAGACACTGGATGAAGTGGGTGACCAGGGTGTCCACGGAGACTTGCCTAGGACCCCCACGGACAGGGTGCCCTCAACTGGGTACATGGGATGGTGCTGAGGGTGGGCAAGGAGTGGCATACAGGAGCAGGACTGGCAGGTCGGGTAGTGACAGGATGAGACTAGGACCCAGCACAGAGCAGGGATGCATCCCCAGCACGGCCCTGGCCTCGTGCTGTCACTGCTCCGTAATCCTGGTCCTGCTCGCCCCACTGACAGACAACTCCCCACACACCCCTAGCTCCATCTACCCGGCCAAGCACACATTGTCTGCTCTCTTTCCTTCCTATCTTCAGGATCCTGAACTCAATCATCTTGTGCTGAAGTCAAAGTATATCATGTCCATTGCTCTCCCCGCATCCACATAGAAGGCAATCAGATTGGTTAGGCATGACTTTTCCTTGGAGGAGCATGCTTTCACCAAGTGCTTAGAAATAGATTCCTTGACGACTTGCTCCATATTTTTTCTAGGAACTATAGTAAGGCTGACTGGACTGTTGTTCCCTGGATCCTCCTTCTCTCTGTCTTAAAAATGGACACTATATTTGCCCTTTTCCAATCATCTGAGACTTCCCGCAATGAGTTTTCAAAGATAAGGGCCAGTGGCTCTGCAATCACATCAACCAACACCTTCGGCACCCTCAGACATGCTGAATCCAGCCCCATGGATTAGTACACATGCAGCTTTTTTAAATAGTCCCTAACTTGTTCTTTCACTACTGAGGGCTGCTCACCTTCCTCTCAACTGTTCTGTCTCGTGCAGCAGTCTGGGAGCTGACCTTGCCTATGAACACAGAGGTAAAACAGGCATTGAGTACTCCAGCCTTTTCCTCATCACCTGTCACTAGGTTGCCTCTCCCATTTAGTAAGGGACCCACACTTCCTCTTCTTGCTGACATGCTTACAGAAACCCTCCTTTGTTATTCTTCACATCCCTTGCTAGCTGCAACTGCAATTGTGCTTTGGCCTTCCCGATTCCATTTCTGCATATCCAAGCAACATTTGAATACTCCTTCCTAGTCATCTGTCCAAGCTTCCACTTCTTGTAAGCTTCCTTTTTGTGTTTAAGCTAACTGAAGACTTCTCTGCTAAGCCAAGCTGGTCACCTGTCATACTTGCTAGTCTTCCTGTACATCAGGACAGTTTGTTCCTGCACCCTCAGTAAGGTTGCTATAAAATACAACCAGCTCTCCTGGACTCCTTTCCCCCTCAGATTGGCCTCCCAGGGGATCCTGCCCATCAGTTTGCCAAGTGAGCTGAAGTCTACTTTTCTGAAGTCCAGGGTCCTTACTCTGCTGCTCTCCTTCCTTCCTTTTGTCAGGACCCTGAACTCAGGTCATTTCGTGGCCGCTGCTGCCCAACTTGCCATCCAGTTCTACATCCCCCACCAATTCTTTCCCGTTTGTGAGCAACAGATCAAGAAGATCATGGCTCCTAGCTGGCACTCCAACACTTGTACTAGGAAGTTGTTCCCAAGACTGTCAAAAAACTTCCTGGATTGCTTGTGCACTGCTGTGTTTTGTCCTCCCAGCAGATGTCAGGGTGACTGAAGTCCCCCATAAGAACCAGGCCCTGTGATTTGGAAACTTCCACTTGTTGTCTGAAGAAAGCCTCATCTACCTCATCCTCCTGGTCTGATGGTCTACAGCAGACACCCACCACCATGTCACTCATGTTGCTCTTCCCTCTAAGCATAACCCAGAGACTTTCAACAGACCTATCTCCAGTTTCACACTGGAGTGCTGAGCAATCATACAGCTCTTCTACCTACAGTACAACTCCTCTTCCTCTTCTCTCCTGCCTATACTTCCTGAACAGTTTGTACCCATCCATGACAGTACTCCAATCATGAGAGCTAACCCACCAAGTCTCTGTCATTCCACTTGCTGTTTGAAGAAAGCCTCATCTGCTTTGTCCTCCTGGTCTGGTGGTCTACAGCTAGGGTGACTATATGTCCTGTATTGGCCAGAACACTCCTGGATTTCAGAGGCTGGTCCCGGGCAGCCACTGAAAATTAGAACTAGAGTCTGGCGTGCTGGTCATGGGATGCAGAGGCAGAGCAGGAGGAACTGGGAAATAGGCAACTGCCGCCAGCAACTGGCGAGGACGGAGGGAGGCAGCTACAATTTCAAATAGTCCCATAAGGTCACCCTATCTATAGCAGACACCCACCACCACATCACCCTTGTTGCTTTCCCCTCTCATCCTAACCCAGAGACTTTCAACAGGCCTGTCCTCCAGTTTCATATTGTACCTCTAAGCAATCATCCTGCTCTTTTACATAAAGAGCAAGTCTTCCTCTTCTCTCTTGCTTGTCCTTCTTGAACAGTTTGTACCCATCCATGAGGAAAGCTTGAGGGTCCTGGATCTCTTAAGCCTCCGCAACAGAGGGCTGAGACAGCAAGGAATAGGAGATGCCCTGTTTACCAGGACACCCCTTACAGTAACTAGGAACAACAGCCACAAACTTACAGAGAACAGATTTAGGTTAGACATCAGGAAGACCTTTCTTATGGTAACGGTTGCCAAAATCTGGAATGGGCTCTTCTCTCCTCCCTTGGGGGTTTTTAGGAGGAGGCTAGACATGCACCTGGCTGGGGTCATCTCACCCCAGCACTCTTTCCTGCCCAGGGCAGGGTCCCTTCCAACCCAAACATCTATGAATCTGACAGTACACTTTTTGCTCATCATAGCCCACACCTTTCTTGTCATCTAAAAAAAGCCAGCAGACCTTGCCTTGAAAGTAACAGATTTGGTTTCTGATGAGAGCTAATTCCAGAATCAATGTCCCCTAACTGAAAATCAAGATAAAGCAAGCTTTTGACCTTTTGCTTCATGAGAGATTTCTGTCTTCTCTAAGCTCAACTTAGGACACCTGCATTATGGTTTCACAGATGCACCACCCCAAACTCCACACCAAACACTGTTCCCAAAGCAGGTTGGGCCCAGCATGTGCCAGAATTGAAAGCACCCAGGACTCATCCTTCCCCACCTCACCAAGTGTAAAACCAGTAAGGTGGTCAGTCCCTTAACTAGTCATCCTGCCTGCATTTCAACAAACAGGATTCTTGGGGTCCAGTATTTCACAGGATTTGATCTGCCATGGGAGAGCATTTTTGATTCAGAGTTTTAATTTTAAAACATTCAGAGCTTTTACAGGTTAAAAAAAAGTGCTCTGAATAAAATGTGTAAACAAAGTCAGTGGATACTATCATACACTGATATAATTTGAACTCTTGACATTATTAAAATCTTAATTTGAGAAATATTTGACAAAGAAATATTGTACAAAACTGCTACCAAATAAGATTTAGACCAAATTTTCTACTTTCAACCATCCAAATGTATTTAAGACTAATAGCTGAGACGCATTATATTTCAATTACCACTGCAAGTACTGTGATACGTTGGAGATTGTCAAAACACAAAACATTTTGCTGCTATTGATACCTTTCTTCCTATTGCTCCATTTTGTTTTTTTGGAGGGGGAGGCTCAAAGATCCTTTGTTGCTGTTGTGGTGGAAGAGTGGAATATAATGGAATGATTTTGATATCACCAACTTCGGGACCCAAATCATCAATTTCACGCTTTATTCTCTTACAGGCTTCATCAATCTCCTATAAGGCAAAGACAAAGGTTAAAAAAAACAAACCATGAAAACCAAAGGATTTCATTTAAGAACTCGGCATGGCAATTAAGCTACGTCCAACCAGACAATAAAAACAAGCTTGGGTGTTTGCTGAATTTCTACTGAAGTTTCCTCAACAGTCCAAGATATTGTAACTTTTACACTCTAATGAACATATAACAACCTTATTTACATTCAACACACTTTTTCTTTTAGTCATGTTTTCTAATTAATTCTCTACAAATTGTACTAAAATTGAAATCTTTCACCCAGGAATATTAAAATGCACTCATGACCTTTTCAATTTTCACAATCTAAAGGAAATTGATGTGCAAGATATTTTAAATAAGCCAATTAAGCTTTAATGTCACGTATCACTAATGCAATTATATGGAAGATTTGCTTCATTGTACCTAATGAGAACAAACACCTTTACAGTATAAACATGGATGCTCAAGAACCAGACTTAACTCCATCCTGCATTTTTCTAAAATTCCCCCGAACTTAAGGAAGAAATGCATCAATAAACTATTCCAAATTAAGGCTAGGATGTATCTTGTGGATTTCTATCATAAGATTACCCACATAATCTGACACTACAGACTGTATCACAATGAGCTACTGAAAATATTTAACCCTATCCATTCACTTACAACTCAGTTTCATTTCAGAAATGAGCTAGATGTAAAATAAGTGACCTCTAGTTATACAAATGATTGATTAAAATAGAGAAGTACCACAGCAAAACTTTAAGCCAGTAGCTAATATGCTAACACTCTCAGACTAGAAACTACAATGCCTCCTATTGGCTTTACTGAAAATGGTACTATTAACCATAGAGAAATCTGCAAACAACCCATTGCTGCCTGCCCCATTACTCTGTCCCTGCCCCCCTATTATCTGCAGGCAGTAGGGGGAAGAATTTAAGATGGTCCTCCAAAAATTAGATTCTATACATAGAAAATAATAATACATTTATAACTTTTCTATGCATAGAATCTAATTGTTGAGGAGCTGCCGCCTTAAATTCAGGGTTGTCTTGTATTGGGGTAAATGCATAAATTCCTCTCAACTATAATCTTTGAAAAAACATCCTTTAAACTAAAAAGGTAAGCAGGCAAAAATTATTCATCAGGATAAAGAAAAATAAACATATTGCAGTTATAGCTTTAAATGAAACTTATGATAGATACTCTGCACTAAAGTGTTTTTAATATACTACTGATCAACAGTGGCTCAATACTTATGACTCAAACATGAACTGATTATTTTACAGTATGGTTAATGCCAATGTAGACCTAACAAAACACAAACTTTGCTGGCTTGCCTGCTTTCCTTTGACAAAGTACCATTTGGTAACACAGACCTTAGCTTCAAATACGTTATAAATTCAAGTGCACCAAGTACTTATGATGATTTTTTTCCCAACAAAGGTAAACTTTACAAACAAATCAAGTATTTAGCTCACTTAAATGCCTTGAAGAATCTGGACTGAAATGCCCCTATTGGTATATTCATAAAAGAATAAATTCAAGCCTACATCAGCAGTTGGCAACTATTTTCCAGAGTCAAGCCAGAATGGTCCAGCATGAACCCAAGACAGACTGGTGCTAAGACTTGGCCGCCTGCTTCTCCCTGCTGCCTGGCTGCAGTGCAGAACGGGTGAAGCTCCCACTGCCCAGCAGTGTGCAGTGTGATGTGACATGGACAAACCCCCCCACCACCGAAGACCAGCTGAACAAACTGGATCCAATGATTCCACAGAATGTAGGCTGCTTTCCCTTGCTCTAAATGTTAGAAATTGGATACATCGAAGAACCTGAAGCAATCTAGCCCCCGCATTCCTCTAAACTTGCTAAAAAGGAGGCTTACACCCAATGGAAGGAAGGAAGGGGTTATCACCAGAGAGGGCTATTCTGTAGTTGCTCAGGGATGTAGGGGGGTAGTTAGGAAGGCCAAGGCAGAGATGGAACTGGGGCTAGCTTCCCAGATTAAGGACAATAAGAAGTTCTTTTTTAAATACGTAGGGGGTAAAAAGAAGGTCCCGAGTAATGTGGGGCCCTTCTTGCAGGACACCATGGGAAACTTGGTCATCACACCAGACGGCAAAGCTAACACGTTTAACGATATCTTTGCCTCCGTCTTCCTAAGTAGGGACCAGAACAGCCACCTCCCTGCTGGGCCCCCCCTCGGGGGGGGAGGCACACCTGGGCCATGGGTTAGCGAGGATTTAGTTAGGGAGCTTCTGGAGGGGTTGGACGTATTCAAGTCAGCTGGCCCGGATGATCTCCACCCTAGAGTTCTAAAGGAACTGGCCAAGGTCATGGCAAGTCCCCTGGCACAACTTTATGAGCACTCGTGGTGCTCTGGTGAGGTACTAGAGGACTGGAAGAGGGCCAACGTGGTTCCCATCTTCAAAAAAGGCAGGAAGGAGGACCCGGGAAACTATAGGCTAGTTAGTGTCACCTCGATCCTAGGCAAGCTGTTCAAGAAAATTATGCTAGCACACATCCAGGAGGGGCCAGCAGGGGACTGCATGCTTAAGGGCAACCAACACGGGTTCATCAGTGGCAGGTCCTCTCAGACCAACCTGGTGGCCTTTTACGATCAGATCACCAGATCATTAGATGCAGGGGTAGCAGTGGATATAATCTTCCTGGACTTCCGGAAGGCTTTTGACACCATCTCTCACCCTGTTCTCATTAAGAAACTGGAGGGCTGTGGTGTAGACACCCACACAGTCAAATGGCTCGCCAACTGGCTGGAGGGCCGCACCCAGAGGGTGGTGGTGGATGGGTCCTTCTCAACCTGGAAGGACGTGGGCAGTGGGGTTCCACAGGGCTCAGTCCTCGGGCCCACTGTTCAACATCTTCATCAGTGATTTTGACGAGGGGGTAAAAAGCACCCTGTTCAAATTTGCTGATGACACTAAGATGTGGGGGGACGTGAGCACATTGGAAGGATGCAACAGGCTACAATCAGACCTAGACAGGTTACAAGGGTGGGCGGACGAAAATAGGATGGGCTTCAACACAGACAAGTGCAAGGTGATGCACCTCGGGAGGAACAACCGGCACCATACCTACAGGTTGGGGAACTCCCCTCTTGTCAGCATGGAGGCGGAAAGGGATCTGGGGGTCATCATTGACTCCAAGATGAACATGGGCTGGCAGTGTGGGGAGGCAGTCAGGAAGGCCAACCGCACCTTGGCATGCACCCCCAGATGCATCTCGAGCAGGTCCAAGGAGGTGATCCTCCCCCTCTATGCGGCACTGGTCAGGCTGCAGCTGGAGTACTGTGTCCAGTTCTGGGCGCCACACTTCAAGAGGGATGTCAACAGCATGGAGAGGGTCCAGAGGAGGGCCGCTCGCATGATCGGGGGCAGCAGGGCAGGCCCTATGAGGACAGGCTGCGGGACCTGAACCTGTTCAGCCTCCAAAAGAGAAGGCTGAGGGGGGATCTTGTGGCCTGTTATAAACTAGTCAGGGGGGATCAGCAGTCATTAGGGAAGTCACTGTTTCCCCGAGCACCGCCAGGAGTGACCAGGAATAACGGTCACAAGCTGGCAGAGGGTAGGTTTAGGTTAGATATCAGGAGGCGCTACTTCACAGTCAGGGCGGCTAGGGTCTGGAACCAGCTTCCAAGAGAAGTGGTGCAGGCTCCTACCCTGGGGGTGTTTAAGAGGAGGTTAGATGAACATCTTGCTGGGGTCATTTGACCCCAGTATTCTTTCCTGCCATGGCAGGGGGTCGGACTAGATGATCTGCTCAGGTCCCTTCCGACCCTAGAAACTATGAAACTATGCTTACCACAAAAAAAATCTACAGAATTTGACGGTTGGACAATTCCATTACAAATATTTAGTGTCTGACCGTTGGATTTGTGAATATATTGCTTTGTGCGCGTTAGAAGTACAAAATGTATACTTTGCAGCACACCCTGAACACCATCATGCTAACTACCAGTATTCCATAAAAAGAGATGCCAGAGGCTGTGGTGAGAAAGCCCTGCAGCTGCTCAGAGTACGGAAAGCTCCATATCAATTGCTGGAATCTCACAGCTAACTGGATATTTAAGCTTGAGCATAGAACAGACAGTCTGTCAGTGAGCCTGTTGTGTTTATAGCCACCCATATCTTCTTAGAGAATGAGCTCTAAAATTATATTCAGACACTCCAGCTGGTACAGAAGTAGCCCTAATTCATTAAAAGAGTCCTGCCTGGAGATGAAAAATGTATACATGTAAGACCACAGCTATCACTTCCCAGTGGACTGCTCACCTGGCAGTTAGAAAAAAGAATGCAGTGCACCAAGAATGACTGCTGCCAGTCTAAGGCCCCTGGCAGATGTTGTAATAATGGTGCCATTGGGATTTGATAAATGATTTATGTCCCAGCCCAAACGCTGTGTCCTGCCGTGATATGCATTTAGGGTGGGGCATAAAATTCCTTGTATCCCAACTGCACCACTGTGGGGCTGCTCCCAGACCCTGGGGCTGCCCCGTGCTCAATCTTGACACTCAGCTGAAAGTGAAGCATATCTTGTTCCAGACTTGAAGCAGCCTCCAACTGGATTCTGGGGATTTGGGTTGGACTATGCAAGGCCAGAACTGACAATCATTGGATTGCTGACACTGGCCCCAGAAAATCCTGGGTAAGGTTCCAGGACCAGGACCAGGGCCACCTGATGTTGACAATCAGCTGATTGCTGGCATGGTTTGGGGAAGTCCCAACTGCAAAACACCTTACGCAACACATTCTGCTTAAGGCACCATACAAACCTACCACATACATTATATGTGGGACATCTTTGTGGATCGTTTGCCATGTTATGGAGCATAAAATGTAATTCCTGCCAACAGCCAAAAAGAATAATGAATACAAAGAGAGACCTCAGAGTTATACACCATTGTGATAAAATAGTAGATCTTCACTACCTTCAGAGGGCACACGATTTCTCCAAATGCTGCCCTCTGCCAACAAACACTATTTTAGTTTTATCTACAGCTACTTTAACCAAAATTGCTACCTCTCCCAGCAGCAAAATTTAAACTTAAAACCATTCAATTCAAACCTCTGAGCAGAAGTGACTTCTGAGGGAGAACAAAGTGCCTTTCTGAAATTTTATTCTCAAGTATATGAACAAAAACACCACAAATAACAACCACCACCAAAAAAGCATTAACAATTCAAAACTAAACATTCAGAAAATGGGCTCCTGAGCCCATAACTATCTGGAAAGCATGGCAGACAAGTTGAATATACAATCTTTTACCCCCCTGAAGATTCCTACCTTTTTCCCTCTTTTCATAATTCCAGAAACTGGTACCTAAATTTTATTACTCTGGGTCGCAAGACAAACTCCTGAAATGATTATACGCACATATGCAAGACAAGATAAAATTAAGCTTTTGTGGACCCCTTGTTGCAATGAGTAATCATTATTTAGAATGAGTCTGTCAAGGGCCTCTTACAAGACCAGATAAAGTCAGAGTATGATTTGAAAAATAGCTTGTGATCAACAAAATCTCCCTAGAGTACACACTGAACAAAGCAGTGAAGGATGCAAGGATTCCAGTTCATCCTAAAGTTCCAGGAAATCCTTAAAATGTATGCATGTACCCATAAACAAGCAGTATACTTTATTTTCACAGAACCCATCATCAGGATTGAAATTGTGGTGCATCTGAATGTTCATTGTGCATGTTGAAAGCAACTTTCACAGACTTGTATCATAACTTACCTACATGTAAATCAAATTTCCATCAAAATACTCAAACAAGTGGCCCAAGCAACACGTAGTACCATAGTCTGAAGCTTGCACAGCAAACAGTCCCCAAGTGCCAAGAAGTTTAACAGCCCTGGTCTAGAAAGTCCAAGTTTACCCTGCCTTCTACCTAATCATCCAAGTTCTACTGAGCTACCACAGCTTAATCTGTAAAAACACTAAGTGAGCAAGATTTTAAGCTTAAGAATTTTTTTTTTGTGATGGCATAATCATTTGGGGTAGTTCTCCACGTACAACTGACTATTTTGTATCCATCTCAATCTAAATGCTTATAAAAATAATTTACCTTCATTCTATTTGTCAAAGATCAAAGTCTTTGATTTCAGATGCCGATGGCAAAAGGTCAGATGGCAAAAGGTCAGAACCTAACACAACAAACTCTGTAATTGTAATTTATCCCTCTGTATTAACAGTGCTGCATATACACACCCCATCTGTGCCTCATTTTAAATTACTTGAGCTCCCATACAAAAGAAACTGACCTTGATAACTCAGCACGAGTGATATCTGTACCCATGGTGACCAGATAAAAATGAAACTAATTTAATGAAGTTGTAAAATTAAATATACTATGCGCGCCATCCTGTGACCAAACAGGACCAGTACCACCCAAGTAAAAATAACCCCCCTTTTTCTGAAACCTGAGCAAACAAAGAAAGCACAAGTGCCAACTCATTAATTATTTATGCCTAGCGTATAGTAATTGGTCACCTTTGGCAAATATAGCTTTGAAAGAACTTCCGCCCAAAGCAGAGAACTGCATATACACTCAAGAAGAACAGATCATGCACGAATATTTCTCTCCGCCTATGTATTTTTTTTTGGCGTACCCCCGTCTTGCCGGCCTGTTTATCTCTCTATCTCTGAAGTTATCTTTCTTATCAAGAGCTCTCGGTAATCTGCAGACTGCGACGGCTTATGTGAATCGCTCGGAATCTGTAACAAGCAACTCTTACCCACCCTGTAAATGCTGGGTAACATATCTGCATGCTGTAACTGAATAAATCAACTTCTCTGCCTGCGCTGCAGCACATCAGTAGCGTAAGTAAAATAAACCTTTTGTGTAACCAAATACGCTGTGTTTAAATCAACTGACTCCTGCGCACCATTATCACCCACCTGCCCGGTCATAAATCCCCCTCCTCGCGCCAAGCCGGTCGTGCCGACCCAGGCTCGCAGGTCAAGGGTGCACCGGCATTAGGGGCACGACACTATTTAGAAACAACATCAAGGCAAATTTTAAAAAAATGAAATCAGTAAGTAAACACTGTAGGCAGATCAAGGAAGGGGAGAGTGGGGAGGGAGGTAAAAGTACAGGGCATCTTGGACCAGGCTGGCCAAATTCCTGGTCCTTCTAACCACCCAAGAGCTGCAGCTTCAGAGATGCACCTACCCACAAGTCAGTGATATGGACACAGTACTTCAGCTCAAAAGTTTGTTGTTAAATGGCTTACAATAAATAAGCAAGAACTGCAGAATGTTCAAAACGTAGCCATAAAGAACTACACCCTGTACAGAAAGGATTGAGTAGGGAAGGAAGGTACAGATGTAGCTCTCTACGTGAGGAAGCAGTACACCTCCTTGGAGGCCGACATCAGCTCCAAAGAAAAGTGGCTCGAAACTCTCCGAGTCAAACTACGGGGTCGGGGGGGCTTCAGTGAGACACCTAACCGTAGGTATATACTACAGACCACCAAACCAGGGGGAGGAGCTTGATCTGGAGTTCTCTCAAGCCACATGTGCACAGGACATGGTCATCATGGGCAAGTTCAATTACCCAGACATCTCTTGCGAGGAACACTTGGCTAAGTCGGGTCAGTTGGATTACTTCCTGACCTGTATTGAACAGCTCTACCTGACTTAGGAAGTGCATGGGCCGACCAGAGGTAATGCTCTCCTAGACTTGGTCTTGGCCAAAGGAAACTATCTGGTGAGCAACTTGAACATAGAGGGTAGCCTAGGCAACAGAGACCATGAAGCCATCACATTCACTGCCAGTCACAAGGCAGGAAAATCAACTAGCAGGTTCAAAGTTTTGGACTTCAAAAAAAGCAAATTTCAACAGGTTCATGGCAATAGGGGAAGCACTGCGGGACCAGTGACCAAAGGTGAAAGGAATGCATGAAGAGTGGTCGTTCCTCAAGGACACAATCCTCGAAGCACAAATGAAGTCCATTCCCATGCAAAGGAAAGGCAGCAGAAGGGCTGGTAAGCCTCTTGGCTTAACAGGGATATCATGATCCTCTTGAAAAAAAAAAAAGAAGAGGCATAAAAACAATGGAAGCTTGGGGCAGTCCCCAAAGGAAACTATACAATGGCCCACACTTGTAGGAAGGAGATTAGAAAGGCTAAAGCAGTGACTGAATTTAAACTAGCAACAGAAATCCAGGACAGTAAGAAATCCTTCCTCAGGTATATAGGGAACAGGAGAAAAACAAATGGACATGTGGAACCTTGCTTAACAACTCAAGACAACTGGTTACCAAAACTCAGGAAAAAACTGAACTCCTGAAATGATTATTTTACTTCAGTATTTTGCCGAACTAAGGGGAAAATCATACTAGATAAGATTCCAAATGGGCATTGTGGGAATGACGGCCTTCCTACTGTTGACATTGAGCTGGTGCATGATCTGGCAAAATTCTTCCAAAACATGGCGTTCAGGGGAGGTCCCTGAAGACTGGAAGAGGGTCGACCTTGTGCCCATCTTCAAGAAAGGGAGGAAAGAAGACCCAGGCAACTATAGGCCACTTAGCCTAACTTCTATCCCAGGGAAAATCCTGGAAAAAATTTATCAAGGAGTCTAGTATAATAAGCTTGTAGAAAGTATGATTCTGAATGACAGCCAGCATGGCTTCATCGCAGGTAAATCTCACCTCCTTCTATTACCAGGTAACTCACCACTTGGATAAGAAGGAGGAGGTCAACACTGTATAGCTAGATTTCCAAAAGGTCTTTGATCTGGTATCCCATAATGTTTTACAGGAAAATTGGAGAATTGCGGGCTTAAATTGGAGAATTGCTTGACAGGTGGGTACGAAGCTGACTGCAGGGTAGGACCTAGAGAGTTCTAATGAACAGATCTGTGTCATCTTGACAAGAAGTGGCTACTGGTGTCCCTCGGAGGTTGTGCTTGGTCCACTGCTTTTCAACATCTTTATCAATTATTTGGATGTGGGGGTGAACTGCTCACTGGCCAAGTTCATGGATGACACCAAGTTACTGGGGAGCATGGTCACATCTGACGATTGTCTAGGTCCACCTGTATCTGCAGCCTACCTAGCAAGTTGGGCAGACTGGAACCAGATGAAGTTCAACATTGAGAAGTATAAAGAGCTCCACCTAGGGACAAATGATCCCCAACATACTTACACGCTCAGTGGTGCCAAACTGACCAGTACCATGACTGAAAGGGACCTAGGGGTAATAACAGATCATAGTATGAACATGAGCCATCGGTGCGATGCTTCAGCCAGCAGGGCAAACAACACTGGCATGTATCAACTGATGCATCTACCAAGAAAACCAAGGAAGTGATTCTTCCACTTTACTCAGCATTGGTAAGACCACAGCTGGAGTACTGTGTCCAGTTCTGGGCCCCATAGTTCAACAAAGATGTGGAAACACTTGGGAGTCGGGAGAAGAGCCACCCATATGATCAGAGACTTGCAAGGCAAGCCATACAAGAAAAGGCTGAGGGACTTGGGTCTCTTCAGCCTAAGAAAAGAGAAGGCTGAGAAGGGACTTAGTAGCAGCTTACTGCTACATCAGGGGAATACATCAAGGGCTCAGTGAACACCTGTTCACCAGAGCACCCTTGGGGAAAACCAGGAGTAATGGCCACAAACTCCTGGAAGACCACTTCAGGTTTAACACTATGAAAAGCTTCTTCACAGTTGGGTGTCCAGACAGTGGAATAAACTCCCTCCAGAGGTGGTGCAATCACCTACCCAGGAAGTCTTCAAGAGACTGGACTTGAACAGGAGAGTCTTCAAGAGGAGAGCTGTCTTCCCTGCTTAGTGTGGGGGGGAGCTGGACCTGATGATCTTGCAAGGTCCCTTCTAGCCACTTACAATCTATGAATTTATTAACGGAAAAAACAAAATACAGAGAAAAAAGTGGCTTTCATTTAACTAGTATTCTTTCTTCAGGAGCCCCATTTAAAACTGCATGGGAACTGCACATGGCTCCAAAGCTGGGGTTTGAGCAAAGCTGCAATAGACAGATCTGTCATGGGAAATTAACATTTAATATACAGTTGTTCTTCAAGCGGTAGGAACCAGTTATTCATTAATGTATTATAGATAACAAATTTATTCCCTCCTTACCAGGGTAAACTCCCTAAGGACTGCAGGCAGAGAATGCACTCAACTTCCTTTGACAGCTGTCACAGATAAGGCTGTTGCTCAGGTCTGGTAGCCATCTAGTTATTGAAATAGACTGCAAGCCAGAAGGTCATGAGAACTCTAGGCTACTTGCACACGTACTTCAATTTGGCTTCACCAATCTAGAGTTTCTTCCCACACCTCTGCCCCTCAACAGCTTCAAAAATTCTGTTTCCCCAAAAGCGCAATGAGCATACAAACCAGCAAGATTAGTTTGGGAAGGATTAGTGCCATAGCTTGGGCCACAACTGTGTGCAAAACGCATTAAAAGAACTAAGGGTGTAGGCTGTAGTTTTTTTTAGTTGGACTTTTTTTTAATATAGGTTTTAAAACCTAATTTTAAAAAAAGTTAGGTTTAAAAGTTGGTTGTAGTTTTAAATAGCTGAAAATTTTTTTCCAACTATTTAAGATATCAGATTCACCCAAAGAACCTTGTCTGCCTTAAAAGAACTAGAGTAATTTTGTAAATATATGAGTATTATTTGAACCCCTTTACTTAAACAATCACATACCCAGAAGCCCCAAAGAGCAACTTTCAAGACAATTTGAGACAACACACTTTAGAGCACACAGAACAAGGGTGGGCAAAATATGGCCCACCAGACTATTTTAGAGGACCCCTCTAAAATTCTGAAAATTATCACCTGCCAGCAGCTGCCTGTCAAAGGTGACAAGGCACCAGCAGCAGCACCCGCTGGTGCCAGGACCCAGTGACAGCAGCAGCAAGGTCCATCTGAACCCGCACCACACCCAAGCCCAGCCAGAAGCTTAGCCTAGCAGAGGCTTCTGGCCTGGTGCTGATGATGATGTTCCCCCACCCTCCCTCTGCCGGAAAGTGTTTCAGATAAGAATGGCGGGGGGGGATCGCTGGCAATCACCCCAGTCAGAGGGGCCTACGCCGAGGCCATGCAGCTGGAACCCGCTTTCTGCCAGAGCCAGCCTGCCTTGGCCAGCACCACAGTGTTTCTGGCTGCATGCCTGGGACTGCATGATACAGTAGTGAGGGAGGAGAGAGCAGGAAGCAGCAGTGGGCAGGTGGGGAGGAGCAGCGGCAGCAGTGGTGGGTGGTCACAGAGGAGGAAAAGTAGGGAAGTAGTAGCAGAAGGTGCAGTGGCATGAAAGTAGCAGTGGCAGTGGGTAGGAGTACAGGGCCAGTGCTGGTGCCCTCGGGCCAGCAGAGTGCCAGGGTGAAACAGCAGAAACGTGAAGCCTGGGTGTAGGGTCCCTCGAACTGCATTACACAAGGCTCGTGTGCACTTTGCCTGAGCTCCATAGTGGAGCTGGCAGCCCGGCCCCACTCACTGCTACATGCAAGTCATGAGGAATGGTGGGGAGCTTCGCACTATGGAGCTGGGCTGACTCTGCCCCTCTCCCTGCCACCCTGGCAAAGCCCCATGACCTGTGAGTCCAGCTTCACTGCACAGGGCTCAGTGAACAGTGTGGCAGGGGACGAGGGTGGAAGCACAGGGAGTTGCGTGTTATAGGGCCAGGTGGGGCTGGCCTTCAAAACACTGGAGGGAACAGCCACAGCTGGACCTGTGTCCTGGTGAGCAAAGGGGGCAGGGAAAGCCCTGCTTTTCCATGATAAACAAACCCAAAATCAAACACCAAAAGTTATAGGTATTTTTATTTTATTATAATAACTGAAGCCCTGGTAGACTTCCAAATTACTTTAAAATGGTAAATATTAATAAGACACATACATATATATTGGTGTTTCATTTTTAAAAATCACAGAAAAACATGGATTTGGGGTTTTTAATCAGAGAATTTTGGATTTCTCCCTCCCTTTAAATAAGAGAATTTTGGATTTTTTAAAACAGAGAAAACCAGGATCCCTGACGATGTGACAAGTTCTGATCAAGAGGCACTCTTTAAAGATGTTGTTAGGGATCTGTTCTCATACAGAAAATGACCTCTGTAAAGTACAGGGATGCAGGTGAGAGCTGTCCACAATGAATTTAAAATCATGTCATCAGCAAGTCAAACCCCCACCAAAAGTCCCCAAACTAGACAGAAGGAAACAAATCTTCCCCCCTTTTCTTGTCCCAATAAAAGGGCAAACTGGTATGTAGTGGGATGGGGGAAGAAATGGAGGAAAGAAACAATGCATAACCAGAACCTTCATCTTCCAAGCTGCATCAATTTAAGACAAGGAAAATTCTTGAGCAATTGTTTAAACAAAAAAGCTTCATTGGGAAGGTACGTGAATGTCAAAGACAACCCTAGTAACCTTGGGAATATTCAACACTTGAATGTAATGGAGTTTGCTACAAAGCTAAACTACTACTGATTTTATCCAAATCCAAGACAACTCTGAACTTAAGAACCCTCCCCTCCAATAACTGGATTCTATACATGGGAAAACTATAAAATGTGTTATAATTTTTCATGTACAGAATCTATTTATTGGAGGGTTCTTTTTAAATCTCTCCCACCACAATAGCAGTGGGGTAGGCAATAGGGGAGTCAAGTGGCCTGCCCCTTGCCACCTGTCCCCCATACCTACACAACCCCATTGCCTGACCTTCCCCCCCCGCCCATGGTGCCTCCCCTCCACCTGCAGTTGTCCTCCTGTGCTTGGTCAGGGCCAGTATTAGAGCCACAGCAGTGGTTTCTATCCCTTGTACTTGTTTGCAAGGTGAGTGGCTTTGCCACATCCCCACCTTAAAGGAGGAAAAAAAAAAATCTCACCCTGGATTTGAGTCAGTATGGTACTTGTATATTCAGGGACTTTTCACTGACCCATTCCCTGACCCCAGATGTTTTATGTAAGCATCCTCACAAAAGCCTATGAGAAGAATATTATGCTGACATTTTCCTTTAGTACCTGAAGAGTTATAAGCATCCTGCTACTGCAAAGGTTAATATACATTCATGAAGTGCCAGGAAGAGGGCCATGACCCTTGCTACAGGATGGCAACCTCTCCCCCGCCGAGCCCATAACAATCTGACTATGGGATAAAATTCCTACCTGACCCCAAATGTGACAACTGGTCTAACCCTGAGCAGAGGGGCAAGACCCTCTAGCCAGGAACCTCCGGGTTTAAATCCCAAAAGGAGCACTAGCATGCCCCAGTCAAAATCCAGCCTCTGAAGATTTTAAAAAACACTGACACTTTAGAAGGAGGCTGGGGAGCAGAGAAATTCCATCCCAGCCCCATGCTACAACCACACAGGAAGTGCAGAAGAATGCAAAATAGTGGAACATAAGCATACCTATGCTTAATCAACCCTGACCAATGGCTGTCCAGCTACTTTAATCCCTCCAGTGATGAGGAACCCACAACTCACCTATGCAGTACATTTTGCTGCCTCACTGTTGTAACTCTTGTTTTCCTGATATCCAATCTAAACCTACTTTGCTGGAACTTCAAGCCATTGGCTCATGTCCAACTGCAGCAAGAGAGAAAAATAGTATTTTCTCTCTTCTTTATGACAGGTTTTTGAAGACTACCATCTTAAGTACCATCATGTCCTCTCTTAAGTACCTTTTCTGCAAATTGAACCTGCCACGCCTCTTCAGCCTTTCCTTGTCTGACTTGCCTTCCAAGCCCTTTAACATCTTTGTCACCTACGTCTAGACCAGGGGTCAGCAACCCCCAGCAAGCATGCCAAGCATGGCACACAAGGCCATTTTGCTCAGCATGCCATGACCAGCCCCAGCTCTGGGTAGCTGTTGCCAGCAACGGAGCCCATGCTGTTCCAAGCAGGGCTTGCATCATCTCAACTGCTTGCTGGGAGCAGCCCAGGCTCCTGCTGGCAGCAACTATGCAGAGTCGGGGCCAGCTGCAGCCAGGAGGCTGCAAACAGCTGCACTGGTCTCCAGAGCTCCGGCATCAGCTCTGTGCTGGCAGCAACTGCATGCGCACCTTGGGGCAGACAGCACAGCAGCGCAGCCCGCCCCAAGGTGCACACGCAGTCACCGCCAGCACGGGGCATGGGACACCCTGCCGTGTACCCCCATCCTCATTTTGTTTTTCTGCCATGCCAGCACTCCGGTACCTTCCAAGGTAGGCATTGCGGTGTTTTTCAGCACTCCAGCCAAAAAACATCGTGTACCCCAGCTCTAGATCCTCTCCAACTTCTCCATATCCTTTTTAAAATGTACAACTGAAAACTGCACAGTACTCTAGATGAGGCCTAAACAATGCCAGGTAAAGTGACTAGCACCCCCCACATCTTGCACGCAATCGATGCCATATGTGCCTTTTGCATGACTGTATCACACTACAGAGGTATGGTGAGTCTGCAATCTACCAGGACTCCCAGATCCTGCTCTGCAGTGCTGCCATCCAGCCAGGTGTCACCTTTTTTGTATTTATGATTATTTTTCCCCAAGAATCATTTTCTGCATTAAAACGCAGATTGGCCGAGTTGGCCTTCCAGGTCACTACATTATGCTCCTTTAGTA
Source organism: Crocodylus siamensis (assembly GCF_052110815.1). NCBI lineage: Eukaryota > Metazoa > Chordata > Crocodylia > Crocodylidae > Crocodylus > Crocodylus siamensis. Next base: position 37,667,623 of record NC_143396.1, read on the forward strand.
TCCCTTTAAAGGGCCACTTCTACTGAGAAACTTGCAATGGATCTGTACCTATTTTTAAGGCCAGAAGGGACAATTAGATCACCCAGTCTGACATCTTGTGTATCAGAGGTTAATTACATTTCATCCAGTTACCCCTACATTAAGCTGAACAACTTTTCTGATGAATATGTATCTTCCAGAGAGGGAACTCAATTTGGAAGACAGTAAAAGATGTAGATTCCAATACTTCCCTATGCAGTTTGTTCCAGTGATTAGCCATCCTTACCACAGAAAAATCATGCCTTATTTCCCACTTCAGTTTGTCTGGCTTCAGCTTCCAATGACTCATTACACCTTTTGCGCTAGAATAAAAAGCCCTTGTTTTCTCCCAATGAAAGTATTTTTGCACTGTGGTCTAGCCACCTCTCAACTTTGGTTCTCATGAAAAACTCAATCTGTTTTTCTGAAGAGTGTCACTACAAGCTATTTCCTCCAGTCCTTCACTTTTTTTCCTCCTCCACCTCTCCTTTGCACCCTCTCCAATTTTTTTCCAAAATCAATTTCTTTTTTTTCAGGAAATATAAAAATGAAAGTCCAACACTGGAAGAATACACAGGAACTACATGAAGCTGGGGTTACTAGGGCTGTCAAATGATTAGTTAAATGATTGATTAGATGACTGATTAGTTAAATGATTAAAAAAAAAAAAATCAGTTGAAAATAACTGCAACTTTAATCACACAGTTAACAGCTCAAAATTATAAGCAGAAAAGCTCAAAGTTATGCAGATACTTTATAAGTTTGGGAGGGGCAAGTGTGGGTTATAAGTGCATGGGGGGCGGGAAATGTGAAGGTGTACGGGGTTTGGAACAAGGGGAGAGTTCCTGCATGCCCTGGCACGATGAGGGGTACTGTGGCTTGGGATTGAGAGGCAGAGACAGTGCTGTGTGAGAGCAGAGGAAGAGAGAAGGGGCAGATCAAGCCCCCCACAGTGAGGAAGAGAGTAGGGCAGGGGGAAGGCCAGGTTCTGGGGTGAATGCGGCCCCACGGCTGAGGCAGCTTGTACGAGAGCCGCAAGTGGCTCATCCACAGGTGTGGGGGGGCTGGGATGCAGCTCTCCGCCGCTGCACGCACCCCTGGGAGATGCATGGGGGACACGCAGGAGGCACAACATGGTGCCACACAGTTCCTGGGGTAAAAGAAGCAGGGCAGAGCCCTAGCCCACAGCAGGCAGCCCGCCTGCACCCCACACACAAATCCAGAAGGCACATGTACCCCACACTTCCCCTAAGGGTATGCGCGATGGTGGGGAGCTGCATCCCAGCCCCCACCCCACATACCCAGGGACAATCTGCTCCAGCCCTGTTCACCCCAGAACCAGCCCTTCCCCTACTCTGTCTCTCTCACTGTGGGGGCCTCTATCTGCACCCCCGCCTTCGCCCTCCCCCCTCCCAACTTATCCACACAGCACTGCTCTACACACAGCAGGGCTGTGTTCCTGACCACGCTGTGGCTGCTCATGCGTGCCTGTGTGTGCGCACCTCCCCTCCTGCTGCAGGCACCTGGAGCCTGTGTCGGGGTTGCCCTGCATTCCTCTGTGCTGCCACCACTGACCTGCCCAGAGGCAGCAGAGCGAAACCCCAGAGTGGGCTCCGAAACCACATGCACAATGAACGCATTAAAAAGACGACTGCAAGAAATGATTAACACATTAATCACGTGCATTAACTGTTATTAATTGACAGCTCCAGTTATTACATATATACAAAGAAAATTTTATATAAACACTTTGTATAAAGCTATCATCCGTATTATCAACATAATGTTTACATGTTTGAATTTTAACACAATCTGGCTAGATATGCTTGTTTATTGGCTGGAACATTTTTCTCATAAAGAGGTGAAGGAAAAGGAGTAAAACATATCTAGATTATGTTTGGCCTACTTAATACATTAAAACAGCACTGCTGTATATTCTTTATATGTTTGTACCCTAAAATTGTCTTTATTTACTAAAGACCCTGCTTCCCCCCTCATATTATTTATCTGGTCCAATATCTCTCCCATATGGATTCCCAAACAGTCCTTATTTTTGTATTTTTACTAAAATGTGGAGTTTTACCTTAACCCCCAGATGGAAATATTTAATCTCTCCATAACTAAGTAGCAAATTCCTTCCAGGAAAGCTCCCAATTCCTACCCTATGGGAGTCATGACACTACTTTAAAGTTTGTTAGATACTGTTTTCTAGAGGGAGTTGTGCAGAGTCATATTTCAGACTTTGCCCATTTCTCATGTTTATAACCCCCTCCCACCTCTCCTTACCTTTTGCATTTAGCTTTAAAAATGAGCCTTTACTTCGCTATTTTCCTAATTATTTTAGTTCATAACATTACTATTTTATCTCTCCTCACACTGTGATATTGCCCCTTCCATTTTTTTCCTTTCTTGTCCCTCATACTATTATTTGGTCCCACTAATATCTTGAATACCCCTATATTTGTAACATTATTCATTTTCCTTGTCCTTGTGTTTTGATATCTTTCTCTTCTTAACAATTTGCCACTTAGTATTATGCTGTTGCTTCCCATCGTCAGTCTCACTGAGATTTTAGGGTGCTTTCCATTAAGTTTATGGAAACACAGAAAATTAGGGTGGGAAAGGACACCAGGAGGTCATCTAGTCCAACCTCCTACTAAAAGTAGGGCCATCCCCAACTAGATCAGCCCAGCCAAGGTTTTGTCTAGCCGGGTCTCAAAAACCTCCAAGGATGGAGATTCCACAAATGCTCTGGGTAATCTGTTCCAATGCTTCACCACCCTCCTACTGAGAGAATTCTTCTTAATATCTAACCTAAATTTCCCTTGCTGCAACATAAGACCGTTGGCTCCTTGTTCCACCCTTTGCCACCGCTGAAAACAATCTAGCTCTACCTTCTTTTGGACCACCATTCAGGTAGTTGAATGCTGCTATTAAATCCCTACCTAGTCTTCTCTTTTCTAGACTAAATAAGCCCAGTTTCCTCAGCCTCTCTTCAGAGGTCATAGGCCCCAGTTCCCTCAACACTTTTGTTGCCCTCTGCTATACTCTCTCCAATTTGTCCACATCTGTTCTATAGTGGGGGGCCCAAAACTGAACACAGTACTTCAGATGTGGGCTCACCAGTACTGTATATAGGGAAATAATCACTTTGCTTGACCTGCTGACAACTCTCCTACCAGTAAAGGACTTCTTAGCAACAAGGGCACTGTTGGCTCATATTCAGCTTATTGTCCACTGTAACCCACAGTTCCTTTTTGGCAGAGCTGCTGCTCAGCCAGTCAGCTCCCCAAATTATAGTAGTGCAAGGAATTCTTCCATCCTATGTGCAGGATTCTGCATTTGTCCTTGATGAGATTCCTTTTGGTCCAATCCTCCAATTTATCTGGGTTACCCTGAGTCCTAGCCCTACCATCCAGCATATCTACTGTGCCCCACAACTTGGTGTCGTCTGCAAACTTGTGAAGGTGCACTCTATCCCATCTTCCAAGTCGCTGCTGAAGCTATTGAACAAAACCAGCCCCAAGAGCGATCCCTGGGATAGTCATACTGGCTGCTAAGTGGACATCAAGCCATTGATTACTATCCTCTGGGTCTGATGTGTCAGCCAGTTTTCTATCCACCTTACAGTACATTCATCCAACCCATGCTTCCTTAGCTTGCCTGCAAGAATGTTGTGGGATGTTGCATCAAAAGCCTTGCTAAAATCAAGGTACATCACAGCTACTGGTTCAGTGGCTGCAGGGAGACCAGTCACCTAATCACAGAAGGTAATTAGGTTGGTCAGGCTTTACTTGCCTTTGTTAAATCCATGCCAACTGTTTCTAATCACCTTCTCCTATAAGTGCTTAGAAATGGATTACATAAGGATCTGCTCAATTATTTTTTTCAGCAACTCAGCACAGGCTGACTAGTCTGTAGTTCCATGTATCCTCCTTTTTCTCTTTTTTAAAGATGGGTACTATGTTTGCCCTTTTCAAATCATTCAGGATCTCTCCCAATCTCTGTGAGTTTTAAGATAATGGCCAGTGGCTCTGCAATCGTATCAGCCAACTTCCTCGTCACCCCTGATCCATCCCATCCAGCCCCATGGACTCCTATATACTCAGCTTTTCTAAACAGTCCCCAACCTGTTCTTTTGCCCAGTTGGCTGCTCACCTGCTCCCCAAACTGTGCTGCCTAGTGCAGTAAATCGGGGAGCTGATTTTGCCTGTGAAGACTGAGGTGAAAAAGGAATTTAGCACTTCAGCCTTTTCTGCATCCTGTCACAAGGTTGCCTCCCCAGTTCAGTAAGGGACCCACACTTTCCTCAATCTTCCTCTTGCTACTGACATACTTGTAGAAAACCTTCTTTTTCTCTTTACATCCCTTGCTAGCTGCAACTCCAATTGAGCTTTCCTGACTTCATCCCTGCATGCCCGAGCAATACATTTGTACTCCTCCCTAGTTGTTTGTCCAAGGTTCCACTTCTTTTAAGCTTCCTTTTTGTGATTTAGTTTACTGGAGAGTTCCCTGCTAAAACCAAGCTGGTCTTCTGCTAGTCTTCCTGCAAATCAGGATGGTTTGTTCCTGCACTCTCAGGAGGCTCCTTTCAAGTATAGCCAGCATTCCTGGAGTCCTCTCCTCCCCAGTTTGGCTTTCCAGGGGATCCTGCCTATGAGTTCCTTGAGCAAGTCAAAGTCTGCTTTTATGAAGTCCAGGGTCCTTACTCTGCTGCTCGCCATCCTTCTTTTTCTCAGGATCCTGAACTCAACCATCCCACGGCCGCTGCTTCCCAAGTTGCCATACACTAGTACATCCCCTGCCCATTCTTCCCTGGTTGTGAGCAGCAGATAACGAACATGACCCCTAGATGGCCACTACACCACTTGTACCAGGAAGTTGTTCCCAACACTCTCCAAAAACTTCCTGGATTACCGGTGCACTGCTGTACCGCCCTCCCAGCAAGTATCAGGGTGACTGAAATCCCACATGAGAAGTTGAGACTGTGATCGGGAAACTCCTACTAGCCGTGTGAAGAAAGCCTCATCCACCATATTTCCTCTTGGTCTGGTGGTCTATAGCAGACCCCTCCCCCCCCCCACCATGATGCCACCCTTGAAAAAATGTAGTTCTCAAAGATTTAGACCTTTTCTCTGCTTTGTAACTTACTGCTGTTCTTCATGTGTTAAGTGTAAAAGGAAAACCCAGTCTGTATCTTTTATTTCTCTGAGAGATGCTGTAATTTCATTCAGTTCCTTCCTTCTTAATGTTGCCTGTAACAAGTCTTGAAACACTGGTATGTTATGATCTCAACATACAAACAAAAGTCTCTCTAATCTTCAGAAATGTGCTGCTTTTGTTTAAAACAGAAGGAATACAGTAACGTCTCCCAATTTATTTCAATTGGGGATCATGTATTGACCTCTGTGTGCAATGTCTACAAAAACTGTTGCCTTTACTTTCATCTGTAGGAAGGAATAGAATATCTGCTTTAAACATTCTGCTGGATTTCCCTTTTTCCACATGTTCTGGGAGCCCTCTTATTTTTATTTCTCTCTTAAATTTTCTATATTCTTAATTTCTCTGCAAACTTTTTTTTAAAATCACAGTCATTGTATTTTAAAAATTTACTGCTGATTACAGGTTTTATCCATCTTATCTCCAGGTTTGTGACCCTGTCCCTAATTACTTTCATCCTTGCTTCTATTTTATCAAACTCCACAGACAATTTAAAAATTCTAATTTCTGAGATTAACTCAAAGCCTTCTCTAGTCGAAAGGACTATTCTGTCTTTAATCTTCCGTCGTTCTGCCTGTTCCATTTCCCCCTGCAGCAGCCATCTTCAATTCTGTAGACCTATGAGCCAATCAGAATGAGGGTCTTTCAGTTTCTTCTGGGGAAGCAGCTTTTCCAATTGGTTCCCTGATGTGGGGATGTTCATTCTATGAACAGGGGGAATGCTTTTGGGCGTTAAAAGGGTCAGGAAACTGGCAATGTTCGTGGATTGTGCCTTCGCTCCAAGGAAGAGCTAGCTTCAGGCAGCCATCTGCCCAGGTGACATCACGTGACTTCTCCGCCCCCATCAGTTTTTTCAAAATGCATGCACAAGCCCCCTACATGCAGTATTAGCATACATCTGTATATTCCCGCCCCCAACAAGTCACCTCCTTACTCCTTTTATACACCCAAAAAAAAACAAAATCAGCCCCTTTTGCCATGGTAAAGCAATGGGAGCTCATGCTAAGTTTCTTCCCCCACACCTGACATCAAATTTTTTAGTTACCGTTTTCCAGGATACAGTAGTCTATTCTAAACATATGGTCCAAGTTCTTTCTCCTAAAATATCCGATACAAATTTGTACATTTATATGAAAAGGCCCACGCCAAACAATCCACATCAACAAATTATAAACAGCCACACAGTACAATCCAAGTCCCCTACACATTTTTAAATCAGCAATCACATTTAATTCCAGATCATTAATAAAAATATGAAAAGTACCATGCCTAATAGAGATCATTGTGGAACCAGACTTCCCCATTTGATGATTCCTCTGGCAACTACTTTGGGATCTGTCAGTTGGCCAGCTCACAATCCATTTAAGATGCACTTTGTCAAATGTCTCCAACTGTTACTTCTATGCAATTAGCCAGCCAAACTACAAAACAAATGGGATGAAGTTTAAGAACTCTTCTCCCAAATGATTAATTACGCATTTATTTATTTATTTATTTATTGAATTCCCCCATCAGCTTTTTCCACTATTTCACCTGGTATAAGCATACCAGGTTTTATCAAAGGAACCCATGATTACCAACTCATATTACTTGCTCTTTTTAATACTGGCACATTAGCACTGCTCCAGTCTTCTGGAATGTTGTAAGTATCCTGCTACTTATTAAAAATAGGCATCAGCAGACTAGGTGTCCTCACACTGTTCTTTAAGAACTTCTGGGGTCAAGTTATCAATTCCCACCAATTTATTTCAAATATATATTGGTAAACATCGTTCTTGGTGAACTGGAAAGCACTTCATCTTCATACAGTACAATACCATCATGTTTCTTTCTAGATACAGAAATATTTATTTGACACTCATGCCTTTTCTGCATCAAAAATTTTAAGTCGCCACCATCTAATAATGGGTAATGCCACCAGTAGGCAACATTTTTGGACCCTAACCCAGACTGGGTCAGAGGTGGGAAGGTGCTATGACCAAACTACTGCCAGCACTTTTCCTCACAGCAGCACAGGGAGAGCGACTACTGCCAAAGCCCCATCAAATGGCTCTATAGGCCAGGTCTGGCCTAGGTTGCAGACCCCTGGTCTATATAATCACTACACTTGATTTGGCTTCCAGAACCCTCCTTACTCTCATGAAGGCCTATCAGCCCTGAATCTCACTTGATGCTTCTCCAGAGGTGGGCAATTATTTGAGCTACAGGGCCCCTTAACATGTTTTGGTAAGCTCTTGAAAGCCAGAGGGCAAGGGATGCTGACCTGGCTCAGCCCCCTGTCACGGTTGGGGGGTGGGGGCAGCAAAAAGGCCAGTTTATCCTATCCAGCCCTAGGTCCATCCACCCTACACCCATTGCTGGGGGTGCTGGACACAGTGGGCAAGGTCTTCATGGAGACAAGCCCAAGACACCTGTGGACAGGGCACGGCATCCAGGAACAGGATGGGTGGAGTCCAGGTCAGGGTCAGGATTAAGGGGCAGTAACAGTGCAGGCCCAGGACTGTACCACAATCCGTTCCCTGCACATCCCTGAAATAGGCCCAAGCCCCACGCTGTCACCACCCTGCAATCCTGGCCTCAGCCATCCCACTCATGGAAACAGCTCCTTGTCCACCTGCAGCCCCATTCCATCCACCCATCCAAGTGCACCTTGCTTGCAGGGGTCCCAGGCCAATCTCCATGGAGATACTGCTCACCTGCCTGTCCCATCCAATACCTACGGCCATGGGTGTGGGGTAGACAGGCTAGGATGCCTGGGCAGCAGGGCATGCACCTGCTCCCAGGCAGCAGTGTGGGCTGGCAGGAAGCCAAGTCCAGCCACCACACAACCCTCACCCCATCGCATGGAACTACAGCTCCTGGTGTACCCAAGAGCCACATGGGGGACAAAGTGGGCTATGCCACATGGCACTTTGCACCTGGGGCCAGCTAGACTGCCTGCACATGTCATAGCCTGAGCTACCCTCTTGTAGCCTGAGCCAAAGGACCTACTGAGGACCAGAAAGAATCACACCACGGGACAGATCCAGCCCACAGCCCATATTTTGCCTCACCTGTGTTCTAGCCTGATCATTTTTTTCTATGCTTTATGACTGATGTATTGCCTGTTTCCATTTATCAGACTGTTTCCTTTTGCCTTCCCTTTTTCACTGAAACAAAAACATCTGGCCAGTTGTCCTCTTCCTAAGTTCTTTAAGAATTCCCAGTTTTTCAGTTGCAGTTTTCTGTTTCAGTTTTCCATTCAGTTTTGGGAAGTCACAAAAAACAAAACCTGTAAGATTAGGCAGGTATAAGTGCTAATGAGGAACCAAAAGTGGGCAAAGCCAAATCTCTTCAGTGCCTGGTACTGTTCTCTAGAGTGCTATGCTGGGCACACCCACTTACTGTAATGATGACCCTGAGCAGTAGCAAACTTTGTCAACAAGCAAAGAACTGAGGTAGCAACGGCTGCTACGGTAACCAGTGACTTCTCTAGCAAAAGGCTGTTAGGCAATCATGATCCAGCTCTTAGATCTCACTTTTCTGCACACATCAGCATGTCAGCTACATAGCAGTACAGATTCTACTTGCTCAGGTCTGTATCAGCTTCCCTTGGGGTCATCAACTTGGAGCTAATTTCTGCAACTGATGCAACAACTGTTAGCAAGAACTCCTAAATCTCAGAGAAGCAAAACAATAAACGCCCTTGTTAACAGGTAGGGCAATGACTTAAATCAAGGGGAGATCACTGAGGTATTGAAAGAGTATAAGCAAATGCATGTCTTCTGGGTCTAAAGTACAGAGAAACACAACAAAACTGTCCAAACCATAAGATCAGGGATCCCCCCACACTAGAAGGTGACATGCAGAAAAATACACAAAACTGAGATAGTCATGAAACCAGAATGACACTTCTAATTTTATCTAGGGTTCTGTTTCTGAAGGCAGATTTAGAGCATCCCAAAGCCAATCTCTGTAACCATATCATTGAAGCCTCATTCACATAACATGATTTAATCAGATCTTTGTGTAAAACAGAGAATATTCACTATTAAAAGGTTTATCTAAATCTGCAGCACAACTATTCAGTAGGGCTGAAAGGAACATCACAATTATTTAATCAAGCTTTATGCACAGGGCAGGATCATCCCTGTCTAACCAGCTCTTGAACATTTCTAGCCTGTTCCAATGCTTCACCACTCTCATACTTGGAAAGTTCTTCCTAATCTCCAACCTAAATTTCCCCTGCTGCTGCTTAAGCTCTTGCTCCAGATATTTGAAGACTTCCATGAAATCCACACCCCTCAGCCTTCTCTTCTCCAGAAGTAAATAACTCTAGTTCTTTCAGCCTTTCCTTCTTAAGGCTTGTCGCTCAGACACCTAGTCATTTTTGTCATTCTCTGCTGGATTTTTCCTCACGTGTCCACACCCTCGTGAAGTGTGGGGCCCAACACTGGACACAGTGCTCCAGGTTAAAAGGACTCACCAGTGCTGAACAGAGCAGAAGAATTATTTCCCTTGATTTGCAAGCAACACTCCTGTTAATACAATCTAGTATACCGTTAACTTCTTTGTAACAAGAGTATCCTCTTAGTTTTTATTCAGCCTCTGATCTACTACAGTGATTCTCAACCAGGGTGCCAGGGAACCTTTGGGAGCTGCCATATCCTTCCAAGAGTGCCATGAAATGTGAGGAGATAAGCAGATAAGCACAGACTCATTCCTGCCTGGACATCAATCCCCAACTACCCTGCCCAGCCCTTCTGCAAGAAGGTAAGCACTGCAATACATAAATATGTTCTTTATATTGGGTGCTGCTGAATTCACAAAAGAGTTATGGAGGGATGCCTCAACTCCAACAAGGAGTGCCTTAAGTCTGAAATGATTGAGAACCATTGGTCTACTCTAACCCCCAGTCCTCGTGCAGCCTAGCCAATCATTTCCTATGTCTGTATTTGTGCATGCAATTATTCCATCACAAGTGCAGGAATCTCATCTGACTGATTGCAAACCTTTTCTCCAATGTATCCAGATCACTGGGGGTGATCATCTCCACTCAACATGATGTTGTAGGAGTTTCAGTTATGCTAGCCCACAATTATTTCATAGATCTCATAGACATTAGGGCTGGAAGGGACCTTGGGAGATCATCGAGTCCAGCCCCCTGCCCAAAGGGCAGGAAAGTCAGCTGGGGTCATAGGATCCCAGCAAGATAAGCATCCAATTTACTCTTGAAGGTGTTCAATGTAGGTGCTTGAACCACCTCCGATGGCAGACTGTTCCAGACCTTGGGGGCTCGGACAGTAAAGAAATTCTTCCTTATGTCCAGCCTGAAACAGTCTTGCAGGAGTTTGTGACCGTTCGACCTTGTCATCCCTTGGGGTGCTCTGGTGAACAAACATTCCCCCAGATCCTGGTGGTCACCCCTGATAAACTTGTAGGTGGCCATCAGATCACCCCTGAGCCTGCGCTTTTCCAGGCTAAAGAGTCCCATGGCTCTCAGCCTGTCATCGTAAGATCTGTTTTCCTGACCTCTGATCATGCGCGCGGCTCTCCTCTGGACTCTCTCAAGCTTCTCCACGTCCTTTTTGAATTGTGGAGCCCAAAACTGGACGCAGTACTCCAGCTGTGGCCTCACCAAGGCCGAGTACAAGGGGAGAATGACGTCCCGGGATTTGCTCGAGAAGCATCTATGGATGCAAGCCAGCGTTTTGGTCGCTTTACTAGCCGCAGCATCGCATTGCAGGCTCATGTTCATCTTGTGGTCAATGATGACCCCCAAGTCTCTTTCTTCTGTAGTGCTATCCAACGTAGCACTGCCAAGCCTATAAGGATGCTGCAGGTTTTTCCTCCCAAGGTGGAGAACCTTGCATTTTATGCTAAACTATAGTTAAGCTAGAACATGCAAAGGACCTTGGGAGGAAATAGACTTCACTGACCGCTAAATGACCTGATAAGAGATGCAGTAAGCAGTAAAGCTAATTTGAAGTAAGAAACAGTAGATGAACAAGTTAGGGAGTAATAGTTAGAACTTGCTAGTAAAAGCAGGAGGTAACAACAAGTGAGCTGAACTCAGCAGGGGTAAGCTGAAGATACTCAAAATCAGTAGGGGGATGAGCTAGAAATGCCCAGACTCAGCAGGGAATGTGCTCTAGATGCCCAAACTTGGAAGGGGGGGGAAGCAACAGTTGGCAAGGAAAGAGCTGCAGGTGTCTGGACTTGTCCCTTTTTATTTGTCTCTGTCATCTCAGAGAGAAGTAAGAATTGGAAGAGAATGGAGGCATCTGGGTTATAAATACAGGTGGTGCAAGCTTCACCCTTTTTTTGCAACTTAGGGGGCATCTGTGCACATAGTATGTTGTCTACCATTGTCTGGGCATTTTTTTTGGAGCCGGGCTAATTGCTATGCAGACCCACTAGCTACTGTCCTGTAAGACAACAAATCTAACCTGAGCTTTCACTACCAAACATGGATTCAAGCAATGCTTACTGTGTCACACCTGAGCTCCAGGGGTTGGTTGCAGACAGCCTCTGAGAACACTCCAACCCAAGCATCCTGAACACCAACAGCAACAGCAGGTAGGAGGCTGGGTGGGAACTCTCCCAAACCACCAAGTATCTCAGAACAACAGAGGTCACTCACAAATTGATTAAACATGCACTAAATCCCATTTTACAATTTTTTTTGTATGATAAAAACAGTGCAGTCATATTTCGCATTGGACAGAGCTGAGCCAGGATCAAGATGGGCTGTCGAGGGCATTGAGGTTTCCAGGAAAATGGAAGATAGGGCATTCTGTAACTATGTGGATTTTGGTCTGTGAGGGGGTGTCGCATTCACAAGCGGTATTTGATCTCAGGCCCATTTGATGCATGTTATGGCAAAAGTGGCCATAGCCGGTTTGGAGTCTAAGGTGAACCCAGGAGACAGTCTGTTCAAATCGAAGCTCAGAGGTCTCGTAGAGGGGTTTGGGATGAATGTTTCAAGTCTGCAGTTCTCCCCACAGTTGTTCAGTCCAGTTGTCTGGGGAAGAACCTTTGGTGACAGAGCTCATGTGGTACATGTGGGCAATGAGGGGTTTCCTAGTTTGAACGCACCACTTGACTGGAGGGTCAGAGAAGATGTGCTGATGTAGGTAGTGGTTATTGTCTAGGTTCAGTAGTTCACAAACTTTTTTTTTTTGTGGACCACTTGAAAATTGCTGAGGGTCTCAGCAGACCTCTATCAAAGCACACAACTCATATTTTAATATCAGTAGTCTTACCTTACAAATACAGATATTCTTATCCACAGATATTCAACCTTTCTCTGGACCACCTGAATGGGGCTTGCGGACCAGTGGTGGTCCACAGACCACAGTTTGAGAATCTCTGCTCTAGTTCAATGCAGCGAGGGAAGAGGAAGCATTGTTGCTCATGGCAAATGTCAGGGGAAAGCAATACCACTGACAAGTGGGAGCTGTGAAGTAGGGGTCGGGTAGATACAGCCACAAGTGAGCTGCACGCCATTGTTAAGTGTCGTTGAGTTGGTGAGCGTGGGCATTTCTGCACCACACTGGGGCATAGTATTCAGCTGTTGAGTACGCTAGTGCCAGAGTGGATATCCAAAGTACAGTGGAGTTAACTCTGCATCTGATGCTAACTCATTGATGGAACAGGTTGTTAAGAGCTTGTATTTTGGCTGCCAGTTGGGTAAGGCAGGTAAGGGTGCAATCCAGGGCAACTCCAAGGTACTTTAGGTGGTTTTCAAAAGGAATGGAGTTTGTTCCACACTTGATATTCAGTGCTGCTTTGGCAAGTTTGTGGGCAAGGTGGAAAGTGCTACTGACTGTCTTCATGATGTTTAGTTTGAGACTCCAATTTAATAGATTATGAGGCTGGAAGGGACTTTGGAATATCATTGGGTCCAGCCCCACTTCACCAAGCAGGAAAGACAACTGGGGTCAGGTGACTCCAGTAAAAGTGACTGTCCAGTCTCCTCTTGAAGATTTCCAGGGTAGGCAATAGGTCCACCTCTTGAAGGAGCTTATTCTACAGCCTGGACACCCTAGCTGTGAAGAAGTTTTTCACAGTGTTGAACCTGAAACTATCTTCTAGGAGTCTGTGACCATTTCTCCTGGTTTTCCCCAAGGATGTCCTGGTGAACAGTTGCTCACAAAGCACTTGATGTACTCCCTTAGTGTAGTGGTAAACTGGTACCAAGACCCCTCTCAGCCTTCTCTTTTTCAAGCTACACAGTCCCAGGTCCCTCAGCCTTTCTTCATATGGCCGGCTGTGCAAGTCTCCGATCATACAGGTAGGCCCTTCTCTGTGCCCTCTCAAGCTTTTCCATGTCTTTGTTGAAGTGTGATGCCCAGAACTGGATGCAGTACTGGAGCTGTGGTCTCACCAATGCCGAGTAGAGTGGAAAAATCACTCCCTTGGTTTTGCTGGAGATGCATAGATTGATGCACACCAGAGTATTATTTGCCCTGCTGGCTACAGCGTCGCACTGCTGGCTCATGCTCATACTGTGGTCTATTACTACCCCCAGGTCTCTTTCATTTGTAGTGCTGGTCAGATCAGCGCTGCTAAGGCTGTAGGCGCGTAGGGAATTGTTTGTCCCCAGGTGGAGGCACTTTACATTTCTTGATGTTAAACTTCATCTGGTTCTGATCCACCCAGCTTGCCAGCCTGTCTAGGTCCACCTGTATCTGTAGCCTATCTTCAAGTGTGACCACAATTCCCCATAACTTGGGTGTCACCCGTGAACTTGGCCAGTGAGCTCTTCACCCCCACATCCAAATCACTGATAAAGATGTTAAGAAGTACTGGACCAAGCACCAACTCCTGAGGGACACCACTGGCCACCAAAAGCAAATGCTCATTGTAGTGAGGTACTTTGTCAGACCTTGCTCCAGATTCTTGAAGTTTTTTCCTGTGATCATAAGGGCGATGTTGTCTACGTATATGTATTTTTGGATGTCGTGGGGGGGCAAGTCTGAGGTGTAAATATTGAAAAGCAAGGGTGCTAGGATGAATCCATGAGGCACGCTGTTCTTCAGAAGGTGCCTCATGGATGCATCTTTTCAAATACGAAGAGTGAAGTAACAGCTGAAGATGAGTTCTTGCAGAAAGTGGACTACATGTTTGTTGGGGATTTTGTGAAGGAGCTTCAGAGTGAGTCCTCATTGCCATACTGTGTCACAGGCTGCAGATATGTCTACAAAGACTGCTCTGCACTTCTGCCCTTTTTCAAAAGCTGCCTCAATGTCCACAGTGAGGCAAGAGACCTGGTCAGTAGTTGGGCGGCCCCAATGGCCTGTTGCTCTCGGAGCTGGAGATCAACGATGAGGTATAGGTGAGTTTAAATCCCACTGAGAGAAGACTGGTCTGAAGCTACCTGGGTCTTCTAGTGGTTTATTTGGTTTAAGGATGGCAACACCTTTGGCATGCAGTCAGATTTTGTGGGGTTTAAGGCTGTTCAGGCAATGGGAGAAAAAGCATTGGAGCCAGGAGAGAATGGGGTCACTGAGGTGGGTGAACACCTCCATCTGGAAGTCGTCTTGGCCTGGAGACTTTCCACCCTTGAAGGTGCTGGCAGCCTCCATCTTCTCTTTGAATTCAAAGCTGATGCAGAGAATTGAGTCTACTGGGGGAGAGTTCCAGGCCTCTTTCAATCCAGGCCTCTTTCAATTTTGCATTCACCACGCGGGAGAAGCTTGTCTGATTTTGAGAATTTTCTATTGTTGACAAAACATCTGATGATGTCGTTGGCCTTTACTGGAGTTTTTGGGGATTGTCTGGCATTGCCATTTAAGCAGTTTGACAAACCATTAAGGCTGTTAAACAATATAGAGACCCAGGACAAACCCCTAGGCAACCCCACTTGATACCTCCTCACAACTAGAGATTAGGCCACCGAGTACAATGAGCTAACCAAGTACTGTATGTATCCACCTTATCGCATTTGCTATAGTCCAGGGAAATCAGCAGCCCCCAGCACGCGTGCCAGAGCATGGCATGTGAGGCTGTTTTCCTCCCAGCCTGGACTTCGAGCAGCTGCCACCAGCCACAGAGCCTGCAGGTGGCAGAGAGGCTGCAAGCAGCCTGGGTTCTATGGCAGGCAGCAGCTGCCCAGAACCCAGACCAGCTGCATCCAGGACACTGCAAACAGCTGCGCAGGCCTCCACAACCCTGGCACTGGCTCCAAAGCTGTGGTGGCTACACACACACCTTGTGATGCACAGCAGGGAAGAGGCCAGTGCAGCCCAACCCTCAGCACACCTGCACCATGTGCCCAGATGCAGGCATGCAGCTGACAACAGCAATAAGGATCAAGCCCCTCAGCTTCCCTGCCTCTGGCATACCAAGTCAATGCATGGCTGGAGGCTGGGGTGTTTTTAGCACTCGGGGCAAAAACGCTGCCAACCTGATCTAGTCGGTAGTCTTCCTTAGCTCGTTAATGTGGATGTCATGGGAGACTGTCAAAAAATTGCTAAAGTCCATGTACATCATACCCAATGCTCTCCCCACAATCCACACAGCCTGACCTCTGTACGGAGATCCTCAGATTACGGAGCAAATCCTCAGAGAATCTATTGTGAAGCTCCTAGAGGAGAACAAGGCAATCGGGAACATACAGCATACATTTACCAAGAGCTAGGTCGTACATGACTAACCCAGTTTCCTTCTATAAGCTGGTAAGTTAACAGGCTGTGCCCTAGATTCTCCCTCATTTTCCTAAAGATGGGCACTATGTGTGTCCAATCCTCTATATGTTTTCCAGTCATCCAGGAATTCACCCAACCTCCGTGAGTTCTCAAAGAGGATACCTGATGTTTCTAAATTTATTTCAGCCAGTTCCCTCAGTAATCGAGGGTGCATTCCATCTGGCCCTATCCAGATAAAAGTATCTAGCTTCTCCAAGCTAGACAACCCTGTGCTTCTACTACTCTAGGCTGTTAGTCTTCTTCCCTATACTTGCTGCCATCTGGACTCATCTGGTAGCTGCATCCTATTTCTGAAGGCCAAAGTACAAGGTATTAAATACTTTGGCCTTTCCTGCATCATCCATAATTAGAGTGCCTTCTGTACTCCTTAAAAAACCTGTGGTTTCTTTGGTCTCTCTTTTTACATACAGGCAGAATCCCTTATTACCTTATGTTCCTTACCAGCTGCATCTCAAACTGTGCCTTGACCTTCCTAATTTTCTCCCGCAATGCCCATATATGATGATCTTATATTCTTGTGTAGCAATAGGACCAGGTTCCCACTTTTTATAAGACTCCTTTCTGACTTTCAGCTCCTTAAAGAGACTGCCATCTAGTCAGGCTGGCCTCCTGTTGCACTTCCCATTCTATTGTCACATTGGGATAGCCTGATCCTGCGCCTTTAAAAACAGCCTTAAAATACAGCCTGCTCTCCTGGACTTCTCCTGGGATGCTGCTCACCAGTTCCCCAAGTCTGCTTTTCTGAAGTCCAGTGCCTTTATCCTACTGCTCTCCTTGCTTCCTTCCCTTAAGATCTTGAACTCTTACCACTTCATGGTCAGTGTCACCAAAATTATCTTCCACTTTCACATTCTCTCTAAATTACAGAAATAAAACCTTGAAGGTTCAATTTAGTCTCCACTTTTTCTGCTTGTTTTTACCTCAGAAACACTAAAGTTACTCTTTTGCGATGCTGAAGAGCTCAAAAAAATATGCAGTATTTCTTCTCAGTTTGAATGCATTACTCAGACAAATGTACTGATGCTTAAACAAGAATCTTTTTTATCCAAAACAATGTCAGTGAAGTTAAAAAAGTATTACAAAGACCCCTCAGAAAACTTCACTAGAAATACCTACCAGTTCACTAGCTCTCCGCCCAGTCTCTTTCAGATTCTATTAAATCGGGGGGAGGGACCCAAAAAATGTGGAGAAAGTAATTTGTCTTACAACTTTCTCAACTGCCTCAGAAAGCTCTTTTCTTAGTTTCTAAAGTATGTTAGCTATATGGGGAGAACCAAAAGGGATCTGGTCACTTTAATCCAGTCTTAGAAAAGACCTAAGGAAAGGTTCTTTTAAGCAGCGCAACCTACTCCAATGTATTGATTCAAAATCTGGATGGATCTCTCATCAGACTGCAGGACACCCCATTTAAAAAAAACAAACACACCAAGATATGAAGATAATGCCTCAGACATTGTGACCTTTTTAGAATACCTCTCCCCTTTGCATGGAATTCTCCTCAAATCCTGAATGTTCGCATACTTGTCAATATGCTGGAAAATCTTTGCTTTTTCTCAAGTCAGAAATATCAGTAAATTATCCCTTGAACTGCAATATTCACTCCCACTAATCTAGAACCAGAATCCCACAAGTGATAAGCAAGCTGGCGTACGCAATTGATGTCTTAACCTCTGAATGGAAGAAATAAGATACCAGAAGCCAGTTTAGCAAGTTAGTTTCTTTTAATCTTCTAGGTAACGGTACAACTGTGATATACAAGGCTTTAGAGAAAGGTTTTTGATTTGGTCTCCTACAACATACTTCCAAGCAAGCTGAAGAAGTATGGATTGGATGAATGGTCTGTAAAGTGGATAGAAAGCTGGCTGGATCATCATGCTCAGAGGGCAGTAATGAATGGCTTGATGTCTAGTTGGCAGCTAGTATGAAATGCCCTAAGGGTCAGTTCTGGGACCAGTCTTGTTCAATATCTTCAGCAACGACCTGGAAGATGGGATGGAGTGCACCCTCACAAGTTTATGGATGACACCAAGCTGGGGGGGGTAGATATGCTGGAAGGTATGGCTAGGATTCAGAGTGACCTCAATAACTTGGAGGATTGGACCAAAAGAAAATCTCATGAGGTTCAACAAAGGCAAGTGCAATGTCCTGCACTTAGGATGGAACAATCCCATGCACCGGTACAGGTTGGGGACTGACTGACTAAGCAGAAAAAGGACCTGGGGGTTACCGTCAACAATGAGCCGAATATGAAACAATAATGTGCCCTTGTTGAAAAGAAGGCTAACAGCACAATGGGCTACCTTAGTAGGAGCGCTGCCAGGTGATTGAAGGAAGTGATTATTCCCCTTTATTAAACATTGGTGAGGCTAGCAATGATGATGCGTCAGTAACAATTGGTAATGAGAAACTAGAAAAAGTAACACACTTTAAAATACTTTGGATCAACCATCACAGAAGATGCTTCACCAGAAAAAGTAAAAACAAGAATAGATTCATAGATGCTAGGGTCGGAAGGGACCTCAATAGATCGAGTCCGACCCCCTACATAAGCAGGAAAGAGTGCTGGGCCTACATTACCCCAGCTAGATACACATCTAGCCTTCGCTTGAAGACCCCCAGGGTAGGGGAGAGCACCACCTCCCTTGGGAGCCCGTTCCAGATCTTGGCCACTCGAACTATGAAGAAGTTCCTCCTAATATCCAATCTAAATCTGCTCTCTTCTAGCTTGTGGCCATTATTTCTTGTAACCCCCGGGGGGGCCTTGGTGAATAAATACTCACCAATTCCCTTCTGTGCCCCCCTGACGAACTTATAGGCAGCCACCAGGTCGCCTCTCAACCTTCTCTTGCGGAGGCTGAAAAGGTCCAGATTCTCTAGTCTCTCCTCGTAGGGCTTGGCCTGCAGGCCCTTAACCATACGAGTGGCCCTTCTCTGGACCCTCTCCAGATTATCCGCATCCTTCGTGAAGTGCAGCGCCCAGAATTGCACGCAGTACTCCAGCTGCGGTCTGACCAGCGCCCGATAGAGGGGAAGTATCACCTTCTTGGACCTATTTGTCATGCATCTGCTGATGCACGATAAAGTGCCATTGGCTTTTCTGATGGTTTCGTCACACTGCCGACTCATGTTCATCTTGGAGTCCACTAGGACTCCAAGATCCCTTTCTACTTCCGTGCTACCCAGCAGGTCATTTCCTAGGCTGTAGGTGTGCTGGACATTTTTCCTCCCTAGATGCAGCACTTTGCATTTCTCCTTGTTGAACTGCATTCTGTTGTTTTCTGCCCACTTGTCTAACCTGTCCAGGTCTGCTTGCAGCTGCTCCCTCCCCTCCGGCGTGTCCACTTCGCCCCATAGCTTAGTGTCATCTGCAAACCTGGACAGAGTACATTTCACTCCCTCATCCAAGTCGCTGATGAAGACATTAAAGAGTATCGGTCCAAGGACCGAGCCCTGCGGGACCCCACTGCCCACACCCCTCCAGGTCGAAACTGACCCATCCACCACGACTCTCTGGGTGCGACCCTCCAGCCAATTCTCCACCCACTGGACTGTGCAGTCATCCAAGTCACAGCCCCTTAACTTGTTCACCAGTATGGGGTGGGATACCGTATCAAAGGCCTTCCTGAAGTCCAAGTATACAACATCCACCCCTCCTCCTGCGTCGAGGCGTTTTGTAACCTGGTCATAAAAAGAGACTAGACTGGTCAGGCACGATCTGCCTGCCACGAACCCATGCTGGTTTCCCCTCAGCATAACTTGCCCTGCCGGGCTCTCACAAATGTGAGCCTTGATAATTTTTTCAAAGACTTTGCCAAGGATGGAGGTGAGACTAACTGGCCTATAGTCAATGGACAACTAGCAAGGCTGAAGAAAGTCTAGGTTAACAGCAAGATCACAATGAAAATGAAACTCCATAATCTACTACATGCTGCTATCATTTCAACAACTCTTTGGCTGCGAGACCTGCGCATTCACTATGGCACTAGGAAAAGCTAATCGAGACGCATACCCAACACTGTACATAGAACAATGAATCTGTAAAAGATCAAAATCAGACACGTAACCAAATTTGAACCCTTGCTAGAAAATCATAAGAAAGATGCAGTGGTTTGAACAAGCAAGATGGCCCAGGCACCCTTACCAATACCATCCTGAAGGGTACTGTGGATGGACGAAGAAAAGGAAGACCTAGGACAAGATGGACCACCAACATCAAAGACTGGATGAGAATAAAAATGACTGACTATACAAGGATTGCAAAAAAAACAGGAAGAACGGAGGAAGGTTATTGCTACATCACAAGATGCCCCAATGGTCAGCATGGCCTTGGGACTGACTTGACTTGAGGCCACATCTGGAATACTGTGTTCAGTTTTGTGGGCCCCCACTACAGAAAGGATGTAGATAACTGGACAGAGTCCAGTGGGAGGCAATGATAATTAGGGGATTAGGGAACATGACTTCTGAGGAAAGGTTAAGCGAACTGGGCTTGCTTAACCTAGAGAAGAGAAAACTGAATGAGGATTTACTAACAGCCTTCAAATACTTGAAGGGTGGTTACTAAGAGGTAGACTGTTCTCAATAGCAGGAAATGACAAAACAAGGAGCAATGGTCTCACATTGCAGCAAGGGAAGCTCAGGTTAGATATTAGGAAAAACTCTCTCATGAGGAGAAAAGTAAAGCTCTGGAACAGGCTACCCAGAGAGGTTGTAAAATCTCCATCTTCAGAGGTTTTTATGACCCAGATAGACAAAGCCTTGGCTAGGATGATATAACTGGGGACACAGTGTAGCTCTGAGTAGGAGGCTGGACTAGATGACCTCCTGAGGTCCCTTCCAACCCTAATTTTCTATGATTCTACCAACAAAACTCTATGATTAGAAAAAGCTATCCAAGCAGAGCCTGCTCCAAAAGAGGCGAGGAGAGGAAAAAGAAAAATCAAACTGCTATGTGGCACTTGAAAGTCCATCCTTCAAAAGGCAACCATGCAGCAAGAGCAAGACAAATAAGCAGCTGGGCTTGAGGATCAGAGTAGAGCCACCAACCAGCATGTAGGTAAGAAGAGCCAAGCAAGCTACAAGCCATGTCACAGCCAGGCCTGACCCTTCCTTAGTACCCAATATAAACTTAAACTCACCAGACAAGCAAATACAACACACATATGGAACACACTTCCTGGTTAAATGATGTCCCCTCTACTGAACACCAGAATTCTGAATATATCCATCCTTATTTAAAAACAGCTTTGCTTCACTCCGTTCTTTCAATTCCATAAAAGAGCACTTATACCCATTTTCTTGACTGGCATAAAAAAGGTGTTGGAAAATCATTTTGGTTTAACTCCAAGGGGGGGGGGACACCAGTAAATTCCTCATATATGGCAAATTATTATGCATCTTCTGTCCTAATTCACTGCCTAAAGATCTAGACAGAAAGCACTCTCATAACAGCTACAAATTACCATGCATGATTTTAAGACTAACTGCAAGGGAACAGGGACAAGAAACTGAAGCATAAATAAACCCCTTCTTAATGTATACAAGCCTTTGAATATAAGCACATAACAAAGAATACAAAATATACCTCTTGTCCAGTAAGAAATAATAGAAGATCTCCTTCCTCCTCTTCACACATATGAATTTGGATCACTGTTCGAATTGCAGCCTCCAGGTAATCCCTCTCTGGCTCTGGAGTATAAAAGATCTCCACAGGATGTGTACGACCAGGGATAGTTAGGAGAGGACAATTATCAAAATAAATTTGAAATTTGCCAGCATCTAGAGTAGCACTCATAACAATGACCTGCAAGTTAGGGACAAAATACCATTACTTCACGGCTGACATCAAGAATTACATACAAAGTTAGAGAGATAATAGCTAATAAACTCAGAACTTGCAATTGTGTGATTTAATGATGAACTTAAAAACTTTACTCCAAGTTTTCTTGACTTACTGATTCTATGAATCCTTTAGCATTTGTAGAAAATGTTCATTTGCCCTGATGCACTGCATATAAACAAACTTTTTACATTTACACAGGTTTATTTTCTACTAAAGATAAGCCATCTACACATCAGAAAGCAAATCTAATCCTTACCAACATAGATCTTGCTAACAATAAGCCTGGTGAAGTCCTTAGGCTGGAAAGAAATATAGAGAAACTAGAATATGCTGTGGAGAGGCCAATTTATAACTGTAACTGACCTTCAAGTCGGATCTTTGCCTTACAACCTCTTTCAGAACTCCCATCAAAATATCAGTAGCCAGCGTTCTTTCATGAGCCTCATCAAGTATTATAACACCATAGCGCTCCAGCAAAGGGTCATTCATAGCTTCACGAAGTAACATACCATCAGTCATATACCTGAACATCAAAAGAAGAAAACCCCCAAAGTGAATTCCAAGATGGTACTTGAGTATTTTTGTATACTTCCATACCAAAAGAGTTACCTTCTATAGAGTCACTATAATCTTTCTTTTATCGCTCCTTCTGGGCATTTGACTTGAATGGTGCTGAACAAAGGGATGGATGACCAAAAAGTAAGAGATGCATAGAGGCTTGCAGGTGAGCAAGTTTTGCTCAAGTAAAGTAGGTACAAAGCCAATACTAAGAAAGTTTAGGCAACTATTCTGATGAGAATTTTTTTTTTTAAATGAGAATAATTTTTTAACAAACTAAGTCAGGTTGTCAAACTCACCATGCACCCTGGATTGGATCCAAATCAAAACACTCCTTTCAGGCCAGATTTAGCCTGGGGCACTGCGCGGTTCCAGCCCCTGAACACACCACCACCACCAAAGCAGCAGTAGCTCTGGTTCCAATGCAGGCCACGCAGTGAAAGCAGCTCCAGCTCCCATGCCAGAGCTGTCACAAGCCCCATGCTGCAGTGGCAGCTTTAGCTCCAAGATGGGGCACGTGGCGACAGTGGTGATCTCATCATGTGGTGGCTACTTTTGTTTCCAACACTGCCAGCCTGCATCCTCAACTACACACTATGGGGATGCAGGCTGGCAGTGTTGGAAACAAAGGTAGCCACACCCTTAGTGTGTCAGGGTGCACAATGAAAACAAGAGGGGCATAGAAAAGGTAGGCTATGTACAGTGCCAGCTAGAAGTATCCTAAAACTGCACAGGTCTAGCTGAATGAACAGTGATTTTTGAGATACTGAGATGCAGCGCTATCGAACTGTCAGTGCACTAAAAAGTACACAGAAATAAGGGCTGCATACATGCATTCAATTCATTAAGGATAACTCCCCCAAGTTTGTTTTCTTGAGAGAAAAAAATGACCTGTTCAGAAGTTCAGACAGAAACAAAGAGCCTGCAGTGTGGATGCTGGAAAGCCAGGGGCCCTAGAGGACACAGACCAGCAGAGAACTGCAGGGGTTTGGGGTTTGTTTTTTTTCCCCACCAAGTGAATGTAGGCAAGGAGAGGCTGAGGCTGGGCAAGGGAGTATGCCTGTGTGTTACTGAACACCCAAGCACTGCAGTGTGATTCAGGCAGGGAACAAGCAAAGGGTAAAACACGCTCCCTAACTGCTTCCACACCGGTCTTTCCTAGCCTGAAGCCCTCAGGGGGCATGTTCTGCTCCCAGGCTGGCTGACAGCATCCAGGAATGTCTCCAAGCTAAAAGGGAGGTGTACACCCAGTGGAAAAGAGAGAACATCACCAGGGATGACTATACTGCAGTTGCTCGGGAAAGTAGGGGGGCAGTCAGGAAGGCCAAGGCAGAGATGGAACTGGGACTAGCTTCCCGGATTAAGGACAATAAGTAGTCCTTCTTTAAATACATAGGGGGTAAAAAGAAGGTTCCGGGTAATGTGGGGCCCCTGCAGGACATGTTAGGAAATTTGGTCGTCACACCAGACGATAAAGCCAACATATTTAACAATTTCTTTGCCTCCATCTTCCTAAGCAGGGACCAGAACCGCCACCCCCTCACTGGGTCCCCTTCAGGCCCCAGGGGAGGCACACCTAGGCCAAGGGTTAGTGAGGAACTAGTTAGGGAGCTTCTGGAGGGACTGGATGTATTCAAGTCAACCGGTCCGGACAATCTCCACCCTAGAGTACTAAAGGAATTGGCTGAGGTCATTGCAGGATCCGTGGCACGGCTTTACGAGCACTCGTGATGCTCTGGCGTGGTGCCAGGACTGGAAAAGGGCCAACGTGGTTCCCATCTTCAAAAAGGGGAAGAAGGACCCGGGAAACTATACGCTAGTTAGTCTTACTTTGATCCTAGGCAAGCTGTTCGAGAAAATTATTCTGGCACACATCCATAAGGGGCCAGCAGGGGATTTCATGCTTAGGGGCAACCAACACGGGTTCATCAGTGGCAGGTCCTGTCAGACCAACCTGGTGGCCTTCTATGATCACATCACCAAATCATTAGATGCAGGGGTAGCAGTGGACATAGTCTTCCTGGACTTTCGGAAGGCCTTCAACACTGTCTCTCACCCCGGTCTCATTAAGAAACTGGGGGACTGTGGTGTTGACACCCACACAGTCAATTGGGTCGCCAACTGGCTGGAGGGCCACACCCAGAGAGTGGTGGTGGATGGGTCATTTTCAGCCCGGAGGGATGTGGGCAGTGGGGTTCCGCAGGGCTCGGTCCTTGGGCCCACGCTGTTCAACATCTTCGTCAGCAACTTGGACGAGGGGATAAAAAGCACCCTGTTCAAATTTGCTGATGACACTAAGATGTGGGGGGATGTGGGCACTTTAGAAGGGAGCAACAGGCTACAGTCGGACCTAGACAGGTTACAGGGGTGGGCAGATGAGAATAGGATGGCATTCAACACTGACAAGTACAAAGTGATGCACCTGGGGAGGAACAACCAGCACCATACCTACAGGTTGGGGAACTCCCTTCTTGTCAGTGCAGAGGCAGAAAAGGACCTTGGAGTCATTGACTCCAAGATAAACATGAGTCGACAGTGTGGGGAAGCAGTCAGGAAGGCCAACCGTACCTTGTCATGCATCCCCAGATGCATCTCAAGCAGGTCCAAGGAGGTGATCCTCCCCCTCTATGTGGCACTGGTCAGGCCGCAGTTGGAGTACTGCGTCCAGTTCTGGGCGCCACACTTCAAGAGGGATGTGGACAGCATGGAGAGGGTCCAGAGGCAGGCCACTTGTATGAACAGGCGGCAGCAGGGCAGGCCTGATGAGGAGAGGTTACGGGACTTTAACCTGTTCAGCCTCCACAAGAGAAGGCTATGGGGGGGTGATCTAGTGGCCTGTTATAAACTAGTTGGGGGGGGGGCTTCAGCAGGCACTGGGGAAGTCCCTGTTCCCCTGAGCACTGCCAGGAGTGACCAGGAATAACGGTCACAAACTGGTAGAGGGTAGATTTAGGCTAGATATCAAGAGACACTACTTTACGGTCAGGGTGGCTAGGGTCTGGAACCAACTTCCAAGAGAAGTGGTGCTGACCCCTACCCTGGGGGTCTTTAAGAGGAGGCTACATGAACACCTTGCTGAGGTCATTTGACCCCAGTAATATTTCCTGCCATGGCAGGGGGTCGGACTAAATGATCTATGCAGGTCCCTTCCGACCTGAGAAACTATGAAATGCTTTCTCCCCTTGTGGGATGGGGCAGGAGGAAAAGCAAAGCACAAGGGGTTAACCAGAGACCCAAAAATAGGTTGCTTTCACTTTACAATGAATTGTTACAATACTTACTTCAGAATAGTTTTTGCACTACTGCAGTCTTCAAATCGAATAGAGTAACCAACCTCCTGGCCCAACATAACATCCATTTCATCAGCAACTCGTTGTGCCACACTCATTGCAGCTACTCTCCTAGGCTGGGTACACGCGACACCTCTCTTCGGTCCAGGTAGTGACCTCATGTATTCAACACACCATTGAGGGATCTGTCAAGAACAAATTTATAGCTTAAGTACACCTTATATGCCCACTCAGATACAAATGATATGGAATAAGTTGCATCAAAAAGGTAGTTAATAAAAATGCTATTTTACAGTCACAATCATATTTCTGATGCTTATTCCCTCAATTAGGCACAAGAGATAAAATACTTTAAGTCATCTGATTGGTGGTAAAGAAGAAAGCAAAAGTTTA
This sequence comes from Crocodylus siamensis, assembly GCF_052110815.1. Taxonomy (NCBI): domain Eukaryota; kingdom Metazoa; phylum Chordata; order Crocodylia; family Crocodylidae; genus Crocodylus; species Crocodylus siamensis. The sequence continues at coordinate 37,693,635 of NC_143396.1, forward strand.
TGCTTTCCAAATCTTTTAAACCTAAATCAAATACTAACAATCAAGTTGTACACATGGGTTATGTTAATTCAGAATTTACATAGAGGTTTTCATAAGATTTGCTATTTTTCTGATTATTAAACCACCTGGTACAGTCAATGAGGAAATGTATTGGTTGACAGTACATTAAACAATTGTCAGATAAAGCTTCCTAAACAGCTCTGTAATAAAGTCAGTATCAGCACATTGTTCCACTGACATCCAAAATAAAAGTAAATGCCTGTATAAAATTTCATATAAGACATAACATATTCCACTTTAGGACATAAGTTTTGAACCAAATGTGTTTTGAAGTGTGCTTAAAAAAATACTTACTCACATGGGTAATTTCTTGAAAAGAAATGCTGAAAGAAATATGTCTGGCTGAAAAAAATATCATCGTGATAAGTAAAATTTACAAAAGGAGTTAGGAACCTTTGCTTGGTTACTTTTCCTTGAGGGCTAGGAAAGAAAAAATTAGCTTTCCCTCATCCCCATATGAATGTATTACTACTAGAATTAGTGTGTTTGCCAGATGAGCCACTTTGTGTTACCACAACCTAAAAGTTGCTTCCACAGATATACAACACTGAGTTCAAGAACACCACACACTTTATTCATAAAAACACAAGAAAATAATTTAACAAATCAGAAGTGATAACCATGATTCACAACCAGAATGCTATGGCACACAAGGCTGCCTTGAGATCCTTTCAAGGGTACCATGCAATATTATTAGGTGTGCCAACACAATTCACAAGATTAGTCCAGAGATTTCATATAGGAATCCATAACTTTCTGGCCTGCTGTGGTCTTTTGAAGTTCTTTGCAACAGAAGAATCTCTCTATTTTCTGTAGTCAAAGGGCTGAAAACTAAGAGTTGGCATTTTTCAAGGGATTCCTTGATTCTGAAAAGGTTGAGAACCACCAAGTCAGAGGGCAGGATAATCTTAGATTACTCTTAATACAATGATGAGGTTCTGTAAAACATAAACACATCTCCATGAAAAAGCCCTTCATGTTAGAATTCAAATACGAAGCGTTTGGGGAGGGGGACACACACGACTAAAGGAGGCAGCTGCCGCAGCTTCTATACTCCAGCCCCAAGTCTAGGTCACAGCAAGTAAGAGTGGCAGCAGCTGCCTGCCTCCATCACCCTGCCTGGCCCCAACAGCCTCTGCTCCCTTTGCCTCCCATTCCACTGCCACTGTCAGGCATGGTTGCCACCCCATTCCCTCCCAGACCACACGGAAGCTCTGGCCCATGCCCAACCCTGCTGCTGCTGCAGCAGCAGCTCTGGCCCTGGGACGCTGCTGCATGGCCAGACAGGGTCCAGAGATTCCATGTATACCATGTCCCAGGAAGGAATGGAGTAGGAGCCAAACCTGACAGTAAGTAGCATAGGGGTGGGGCAGATGCTGTAGGAAGTAGTAGGCAGCACAGGTACCACTGGGAGATGGGGTGGGGGGGAAGCCGAGTATATCCTCCCCACACCCCAACCACCTGCCCCCATGCCACTGCTTTTCCCACTGAAACAGTAGAAGGGACAAGTTTAAGACGACACTCAGATAATTAGATTCTATAGGAGGAGGAGCTGGTGGCATCAGCAGCATGCATCTTGTCTGTCTCACAAGACAACAGAACTGGGCTGAGTAAGCCTGCTCACTGAACCTGAAAAAGCAAAGCTGAAGTGAGCTCTCCAAGGTGCAAAAGCCTAGGCAGTGTGTATGGAGACATGGAGTCGCCCACACAGCAGCCTCTCGGTCTTCCTGATGCCTTCCAAAGGCAGGTAGCAATACATTTGGAGCCAGCTTGGCAGCACAGGCTGCAAGAACAAAGGAGATCACCCATCTGTCCATCATTCAGGGCTTTACTCTTAGCCTAGCTGCCAACCAGGCTTAAAGAAACTAGAGTCTACCCTATTATGGATTAGACCTCAGTTCTACAACCTTTTGCTAGTATATCCTCTGCCGGGGTAAGACTAGTACCCCACTCTAAAGTGCTCTTCTATCCTAAGGCATTGGCACTCTAGAGATTGCCAAGTTATTTAACTCCAAATACAGCTGCAGGTAGTACTGTCTACTGTAAATTATGGTAGCAAGTAAACCTGACCTGATTTAATTCTATACCAGGAAAATTATAACAAATTTAGATTCTACCTAGGAGACGGTTATAATTGGGGTCGTCTTGGCTTCACTGTGTGCTGAAAAGAAAGCTGCTTTACAGTCACTAGTAAAGATGCAAATTTAAGAAGCTGAAAAAGCCTCTCCACATCAAGTACCATAAGACTTGACCTAACCTTAAAGACTGCAGACTTTTCAGCTACAGTACCAATAAATATATTATTAAATTTTAAAATATTTTTTCTGGTAACAGCAGAATCTACTACAATGGTGTGACACATAAAAGTAGACTGTGCTTTAAGCGTTTTACCCGATTTAGATTAAAAAGTCAAAGATCTTTCTATATCAAGATTACAAACAGCCTCACTGCAAAGGGCATACAAGCACAAAGTCAGACAACTGATTCACACCAAGATGAAACTCAGTCACCATCCATTGTAGGAATTTAGGGGAAAAAAAAAAATCTATAGCACTACCCACTCTTTGTAAAACTTAACATAAAGCTCACTCATTCCTTAACCAAAAATTAATGCCACCAAAAGCCTGCACTTTTTTTTTTTGAAAGCAAACTATTTCTTCAGTAGTAAATGGTACTTTCATTAGGTTTGTATTAATATCCCTTGTCCTAAAAGGCTTCTAATACACAGAGATTTCCAAATACCACCACCAGATCAACCTGGTGAAAACCAGTTGTAGAGACAGTGGTCTATCTTAGACCCATTTGTAATGGATCAAAAAAGCAAAATCTATAGTCTCAACCTTCCCAGCAGCCATGCTGAAAATAAAACAAATGTGAACACTTAATGTGAACAGCTACTATCCATGTAGCTCAGTCCATGCTTAGGAAGCTGAAAGATATTATGGAAGCATCTCATTTCGTTCCATAATTGAGAAGGAGCTGAGTTTTACATTTACAACAAATATTCAACTACTCTGTTATATAAGGATGTGGCATATCCTCCCAGTAATTAAAGTACTTATTCTGAATCAATACATTTTCTGAGAAAATACCACTAAATTGGTTAACTAATGATTTAAAGTTGTATTTTATAAGAAAGTCCTTATAAAAATTAGCACCCACAGCAGGTTTTTCTTCTTTGAAGTGAACTTAAAGGTAAAACTTTTAAGCTTTCCTTACAGCAAGAGTTTTCAGCCTTTCTGGATCAGTGTACCCCCGACAGCCGGATGTGGGGGCGGGGGCATGGGGAAGGGTGCAGCTGAATGCAAAGCAGTGGCAGCTGCTGCATGCAAGCTTCCCCCACCTCCTTTGTCCAGCGGGACACGCAGTACAGGATGAGCCCACCCCTTCATGCATACTCCCTAGGGCTTTAAGTACCCCCTCGGGGTACACGACAACCTGTGCCTCACAAATGGAGTAGGTTCCCACCTGTGTAATCCTACAGAAGCTGCAAGCTGATGCTGTCTGCTATACACTGTACCTGTACCGGTAGGAGCCAGTGGACCTCATGGCCACTGAGGCCTGCTGCAAAGGTCTGCCGGGGGGGTGGGGCACAGGGGAGCACCCTCCCCCTGCCCCCAACAACTGAAAGGACTGCCTGTCTTTATATAAAGAATATATAAAGTTTCTAAAACAAGGACATTCCAGACAAAGACTCCATACACTTTCAACTCTACCCTAAGTCACTACTATGTTAAGATGAAGTTGCACACTAATTCTTGGTTTGGGGGAATGACCCTGTAAATTCATAATTAGAATTAAAATAAGAAACCTACACATATTAAGTTATAAAATAGAGATTTACAAGGTGCCCCAACTATTTTATACAAACACATATTGGAAGAGGAAATTACTTAAAATCAGTTTAATCTAACTTGGAAAAATGCATGCTCAAATCCATTAATCATATGATTAACTCCATGATAACCCCAAACATTAGCTCTGCACTGTGTGTGCTTTCACTGTTTTCCCATAATCAAACACACTTCAATGCCCCAAAATTCTGTTTAACATGCTTAGTTTTGGTGCAACTGAAATACTCCTGAAATTGATTTTATCCTACAATTATTGACATGTATATATGAATCACCTTGAACTACATTTTTTAAACATTTTTGTCTCAATGTGGGACTAAGAACAAACGAGTATAAGCAGCCAGTGAATACATTTCATGTGGAAACTATAAGGTTTTTGGCCAAAGGAATACAATTCTAGAACAGTTTTCCAACAGGAGTGGGGGAATGAACCCAAACAGTTTTAAGATGAAGCCTAATTAATTTATGAAAAGGCTAGTATAAAGGTATAGCCAACTCACGGCTCATGTGCTACAAATGGCATGGGCAGAATCAGGCAGCATATACAAATTCAAATCATTCAGCACAATTATCCCAGATTTGTTTTTGAGAGAAAAACTGACCTGTACAGAAGTTCAAATGAGGAATAGAGACCCTACAATGCAGGTGCAGGGCAGCCAGGGGTCCCTGGAACATGCAGCCCAGGAGAGCATTTCCGGGGGTGGGGGTTTGTTTTGTTTTCTTAAGTGAATGTAGGCAGAGATAGGGAAGGTGGGGACATGTCTGTGGTGTGAAGAATCTTCCAGCCTTCTCCTCCCCCATGCTATGTTCCAGCCCAGCTGAGGCTGGGAAGGGAACATGCTTTCTTTAAGTTATCCAGCACCCAAGTGCTGCAGTGTAATTCATGCAGAGAACAAGCCAGGAGGAGAACATGCCCCTCCCCCCCAATCGGCTTCAGCGCTACCCTCAGGAGGCAAGTTCTGCTCCCTGCTTGGCTGAGACTGACACATGCTCTGCCACCCCCTGTGGGATGGGGAGGGAGAAGCAGCAGAGTACACTGGGTGGCTGTACGGAAGTTCTGTCTCCTGAGACTCTCCAGGAAGCCACTTCACTTGTGCTGTTCCTGAGTTACTCTTCTCCCCAAGTGGCCACTTCTTTTTTGGAAGAAAAATTACAAACTTCTGTAAATTCATAGTTTCTTCTAAGATATCAGGGACTCTTCAAATGTAATTTTATAACTAAATATATTTCTGCAATATCTATTAGAATTAGCCGCTATCTGTTTAAAACCATAAAGATAAGACGCACTTAAGTACCTATTTTTTTTGCCTATACAGGGGGATTTATTCAAGTAATGCAGTAAAGTACTTCTTGCCATAAATTCTTTGTGGAGAAAATATCCAGTAAGCTGTGTATATGATATGTTTGTACCTAAACTCAAAGTAGGAAATTTCTGCATTTTTAAATAAACCCTTCAGTCTACCACTCCCAATATCTTGCATGTTTTAGCAATCCTTTAATCCCTGGATGGATTATTTGGGTGCACACACACCAGAATCTCATCATCCAGGTAACTAGTGGCTTTAAAAGCCAAGTAAGGTTGGAAAGGACTTCACCTAGGCTGTCTAGTTCAACTTCCTGATAAACGCAGGATCACCGGCGACTAAACCGGAGGTTCCCAACCCCCAGGCCGCAGCCCAGAACCAGGCCACAAGGGTTGGCTGCCCATCTAGAACTCCAGACATGACTGGCATACTGCAAAGCAGCAGCCAACACGTTTCTATGCACTTCTGAACTGCAGTTTGCCAGTCCTCAGTTTGCCAGTCCACAGGCTAAAGAGGTTGGGAACTCCTGGACTAAACCACTAAACCTCCCTAATTCATAAGAACTATATTCCTAGCAAGGCACAAGCTAGGATGCACAAGAGCATCTCACTATCCTAGTAAGGAGTCAGCTGCCTACTGTGAAGTAGTAAAAGTGGGAATAGCCAAGAGTTAAACAGAAAATGGTTTTTTTGGTCTTACATGGAAGATCTGAACTCAATTTCTTAGACATGCATGATGACCCAGGGATAGGAGCCAAACACCAAGTTTGGTCTCTGGCTCCAGAATCAATGAGCCATGCAGCTTTGGATAAATTACACACACTGTAGAAGACTACATAATTGAAGAGCGAATCCTCTCACTAGCAAGTCCTGAGATTTAACATGGGATTTTTTTTCAGTACAAAGTAACAGTCAAATGTTACTGAAACACTAGCTTTTCTATAGAAGTTCTTATGAAGTTCAAGTTCATGTCATTCAGTTCTCTCATTCAGTGGCAGATACATGTTTCAAGTAATTATTTTCTTTTACTTTTGACACAGTTGCAACTGTAAGGTGCAAAATAGGGACTAACATTTTAAGTGTTTCTGTAAATGTTTCTCTTCATCAGGCAAGATAGCCACTCCTAAGACAGACTTCCAGATATTGGGGGGGGGGGGGGGGTTGAGAGATGAATCCAATTACTCTAATTTCAGTCATTAAGCAAGTCAGAAAGTTTCATTAAACAAGTCTTACTCAAGTCACTGAGACCTGTGACATGATTGTAGACAACAAATCTAAGACACTGAAATAAAAACTATTATTCTTAAACAAGTTGTCACATAATAATTAAAAAACAAAATTAAACCCTTCAGCAACAAGTCTTAAATTTTAAGAGCATCATATCAAATAAGCTAAAACTGACCTGCGTTGTTTTACCAGACCCAGTCTCTCCAACCAGTACAAAAGACTGGTGTCGAATCAGAATATCTGTGAATCTTTCCTTGTACTCCCAGACAGGGAGTTGAAGCCGTTTCTTCAGGATGTCATAGTATCGAGGCGTATGTGGTAGGTTTGTGAATGGATTAATACCCTGTGGAAGTACCGCTGGTTTTAAAGGTTGCATCCCCGATGCAGTAAGAACCATAGCATTAGATGGACGTAGATCTTTTTCCTTATCTCTTTCTCTGTCACGATCTCTATCTCTGTCACGATCCCTGTCACGGTCTTTAGAACGATCATCCCGATCCCGATCTTTCCTAAAGGATTTGCAGAACACAGCAAAAAAACAGAATGTTAGTATAAATACTCAAGAACAGGATACATTTCCTTCAGGTGCAAAAAGTATAAAAAAAAATCTTGATGGAAATTAGATTTTTAGGTTTTTTCCCTTAAAAAAGCACCATAATTTTTAACAATAGATTAAAAACCACTCTAATTAGGCTGATGGTTCACTGTGAGCTACATTATGCAGCTCATGGAAAGTAAATATTTTTAACAATCTTGCAAGCAGCTGCACATAAGGACATCACAAAAAGGGATAAACATAATTTTACTTGCTTGTGTCATTTCAAAAGCAGAACGTAATATCTGATGCAAATACAGTATTAGTTATACCAAAATGCTTATTGTTCTTCACAATAGCAAAATTCCTTTAAGTACAGACAAGATCAGAAGAATGGCCCCTTCCTAAATCAATTAACAAACATCAAGAACCAGAGTTACAGATGACAACTTTTTCTGTTCTTCCTCGTTTGTTACCACTGCAGAATCACTGTAGCTACACGGAGAAAGTGAAATGCTATTCTGCAAACGAACAAAATTCTAACAACTGCAGAATCCATTACTAGAGAGAACATACAGACTGGTAAGAACATTGCTTCATTCCCACATTCTAGCGTACATCTCTAACTTGAGCAGATCCCTTCACATATGCAATCAAGCAAATTTGATATGGAAGTCACCATGTCTCAAACATAAAAAAACCCCAGTCACAGAATTATATCAAAGGAGTGTTTCCCTCATCACTCCTTCCCCAAATTTGTATCTAAAGAAATGTAGGGCTGCATTTGAGAGGGACCTTAGGTCACTGACAGACATTCATTTAAAGATATGGTGGGATCAATTCCCAACCCAAACAATCACAGCTTCTGCCATGCTACATATTCATGACAGGAGGCACAATTTTGGGATCAAGAATGAGATTCCAATTGTGCCAAACTTGCCAGTATAGAGGGAATGCAGAATCGTGATCCTGGGCTCCCCCTTGAACCAGCAAGTTGAAAGCTAGGTGCCCAACAGTAAGCTACTTTTCAACTCAAGCTGGAGACTGCACTAGGATCTGGAACTGTCCCTAGTATGGTCCCCACAGGGCCAACAATCAGGTGACTGTCAGCTGCATCTTGAAATACTCATGTGGTCCCTGCCAAGCTGACAATCAACTGATTTTCAAGACTCCATGCCCACTAGCTCTGGCTTTCCTGCTGGGAGTGCTGGAGCCAAAGAACTTCCTCTGCTGTGGATGTTAAAACCTGCATCCACAGGATGCTGGGATCAGGGAGAGGCTTCTTGATTCCAGGGTGCTAGGCCTCTGGCATCAAGTAGCAGTAGCCCAATCCCAACGTCCAGGTTCTCTCCATCCATGCACCACAAAAAAAAAAAAAAAAATCCAAAAAAAAAAAAAACCCAACAAAAACCGCCCCCCAAAACCCCAAACAACTCCATACACAGTATTCACAGGTTCCAGCATGCCAGGACCCCAGGATCAAGAATCCTCCCCCAAGTCTAGTTCTGGTACCCCCAGAATTTTTCTGACATCCCCAATAAACACAGACCCTGAGTTCATGAAAAGGTTCTCTGATCCTGGGGTATCAAAGCATCAGGACCTTTAACATTTGAGCATGCAACCCAACTACACACATGATTTTTGAAGGCCTCAAGCAGACTGAGCTTAAGACTGGGGGGGGCACCCTGATGTCAAGCTCAAGGCATCTCCTCATCCACCCCTGGGGATTGGGGCAGGGTGGGGCATAGAGTCTGGGAACCAGTTCTGTCCCCAGCCCTACTGGGTAGGGACAGCTGTGTCTTAAACTGTGGGGCTGCTCCCATGCCAGATTCTGACACTCAGCTGAGAACTGGGATTTGTCATGGGGCACCCCAACCTACCACATGTTCAACTTAAGGTGCGATACAAACAAGCCACGAACATGTTTTACCAAATACATGGAAGAACTTTGTGGCTCAGTTGCACCACAGTCACACCATAAATTGACTTGAAAGTGTGAACAGGTTATTATTTAAGGTGCAATTAACAAGTTAATTACATTTTAAGTGCAATCTCTGCCGGGGCCTTAGGCACTTGAGATTCACTTATAACCAAGTGAATGAAAAACAAAACCCTGCCTTAACCATTTAGGCATGCAAGCAACCCAAAACAAGTGATAATTTTGGAAAAAACTAACCTACATACCTACAGTGAATATATTATGCCTCCCCAGAAGTGCCATCATCTTGACTGAGCTAAACATTTATCTGCATCCTCTCTAAGCTGGTTGAATATTTACAAATTAGGAGTCCCTGGACTGTAAGTCATGGACCCCAGCTCCCTAATTTTTGCTGCCCAGCACCAGACTCTCTCCAACCTGTCCACATCCTTTCTGTAGTGGGGGGACCAAAACTGGGCACAGTACTCCAGATGGGACATCACCAGTGCCAAGGAGGGGAATAATCACTTCCCTCAATCTGCTGGCAATACTCCTACTAATGCAGCCCAGTATGCTGTCAGCCCTCTTGGCCACAAGGGTACACTGCTGATTCATATCCAGCTTATTGTCCATTGCAACCCCCAGGTCCTTTTCTGCAGAGCTGTTGCTTAGCCATTTGGTTCCCAGCCTGTACCAGTATATGGGTTTCTTCTGTCTTAAGTGCAGGACTTCACACTTGCCTTGTTGACTCTCGTGAGATTTCTTTTGGACACATCTTCCAATTTCTCAGGGTCACACTGAATCCTAGCCGTACGCTCCAGCATATCTACTACTGCCCCAGCCTGGTGTCATCCTCCAACGATCCGCTGAGGGTTCACTCCAGCCCACCTTCCAGATCGTTAATGAAGATACTGAACAAAACTGGCCATAGGACCAATCCCTGGGACACTCCACTTGATCTCAGCTGCCAGCTAGACAATAAACCACTGATCACTACCTGCTGAGCCTGATAATCTAGCCAGTTTCCTATTTACCTTTAAGTCCATTCATCCAACCCGTACTTCTTTACCTCGTTTGCAAGAATGCCATGGGACACTGTATCAAAAGCCTTGCTCAAGTCAAGATACATCAGGTCCATTGCTTTCCCACATCCACAGAGGCAGTCATTTCATAAAAGGCAATCAGGTTGGTTAGGCATGACTTGCCCTTGGTGAATCCATGCTGTTTGTCGTATCCTCTCCGAGTCCAGGGTTCATACTCTGCTGCTCTCCTTTCTTTTTGTCAGGACCCTGAACGCAATCATTCTGTGGTCACTGCTGCCCAAACTGCCATACACTTCTACACCCCCCACTAGTTCTTCCCCGTTTGAAAGGAGCAGCTCAAGAAAAGCATATCCCCTAGCTGGTCTCTCCAACACTTGCACCTGGAAACTGTCTCCATCAACTTCCTAAATTGCCTGTGCACTGCTGTATTGCCCTTCCAGCAGATGTCAGGGTAACTGAAGTCCTCCATGAGTGCCAGGGCCCGTGATACAGATATTTCCACTAGTTGTCTGAAGAAGGCCTCATCTACCTCTACCTCATCCTCATGGTCTGGTAGTCTATAGCAGACACCCACCACAACATCATCCTCGATGCTCTTTTCTCTAAGCTTAACCCAGGAGAAAGCAGACCTCTTTAACCAATTCTTCACCTCTGTTTTCATGTCCAGGGACCGGGACTTCTCCACTGTGATGCAAGATGGACTCAAGGGGAATGCCTCCAGACCTCAGGTTTGGGAGGACCAGGTTAGAGAGCTTCTGGAAGGGCTGGACATGTTCAAATCAGCGGGTCCAGATGGTCTCCACCCCAGGGAGCTGAGGGAGCTAGCAGGGGTTATGGCAGGGCCCTTGGCACAGCTTTACGAGCACGCGTGGTGCTCAGGCCAGGTGCCAGATGATTGGAAGATAGCCAACATGGTCCCCATCTTTAAAAAAGGGAGGAGGCAGGACCCAGGCAACTATAGGCCCATCAGTCTTACCTCAATCCTAGGGAAACTCTTTGAGAAGATCATCATGGAGCACATCTGCGATGGGCCGGCCTCAGAGATGATGGTCAAGGGCAACCAGCACGGTTTCATTAGGGGCAGGTCATGTCAGAACCGGACTGCCTTTTATGATCAGGTCACAAAAGCATTGGATGCAGGTGTTGCCATGGATGTAGTCTTTCTGGACTTTAGCAAGGCCTTCGACACCGTCTCCCTCCCCATCCTCATTAAAAAATTGGGCGACTGTGGCATTGATGCCTACACAGTCAGATGGACTGCAGATTGGCTCAAGGGTCGTACTCAGAGGGTGGCGGTGGATGGGTCATATTCAACCCGGGGAGAAGTGGGCAGAGGAGTCCCCCAGGGCTGGGTCCTTGGGCCTGTGCTGTTCAATCTCTTTAGCAGCGATTTGGACGATGGAGTGAAAAGCACCCTGTTTAAATTCGCTGATGATACCAAAATCTGGGGTGAGGTGAGCACGCTAGTAGGGAGGGAAAGACTGCAGCAAGACTTGGATAGGTTGCAGGGATGGGCTAGCAAAAACAGGATGCGCTTCAATACTGACAAGTGCAGGGTGCATGCTGAAAGAGATGGGCGCACAGGTGGTTTTCTGTTCTATCCTGCCAGTGAGTGGACGAGGCAGACGGCATGAAATGTGCATCGTGGAGACCAACTGGCGGCTACAGAAATGGTGCTTCGAGAAAGGCTTTGGCTTCCTCAGCCACGACCGGCACATCACGACGAGAGACATGCTGGGATGGGATGGGCTCCACCTTTCCCCTAAAGGTGGGCGTATGTTCTCTTCTAGGTTGGCAGACCTCCTCCAGCGGGCTTTAAACTAGGCTCGTTGGGGGAAGGGGAAGATAAGGGCAGAGGAAACAACAGACTGCCAGACCAAACAGCACCCACAACTACAGCCCAGCCCAGCCCAGACCAACGAGAAGTGAATAAACAGGTAAGAGATAGGGGCCAGGGTAACACTGGGACTAGAGGGTCAGTACACACACCCACAGGAGGCCTCAAATGCCTCTACACAAATGCTCGTAGTATGGGCAACAAGCAGGAGGAACTCACCCTCCTGCTGGCTGACACTAGCCCGGACATAGTGGGGATTACGGAAACGTGGTGGGATGCAACGCATGATTGGGCAGTGATGTCAAGGGCTATAGGCTGTACAGGAGGGACAGGATAGGAAAGAGAGGTGGGGGCATGGCGCTCTATATTAAGGAGGAATACACACCCTCGTTAATTAGCAAGAAGTCAGGGGAGGGGCACTCTGAAGTGCTTTGGGTTAGAGTACAAGGCAGTCGAGGGGAAAGGGACTTAACGGTGGAAGAATCAAGAACACCACCTGTGCTCCCATCCCCTTCACCCTTGCACTCAGAGCCCTACAGTCAGTCACTCTCAGTCTGCTCAAGGTCACCCCTGGCAGTATCACTGGTACCCACATGGATGACCAGCATGGGGGGCAGAAGAGTATCAGTAATCCTTCCATGACACCTGACTCCAGACAAGCAGCAGGCAAGTAAACTGAAAGAAGCCAAATGAATTTGGCCTCAAGTTTACATTTCAAAGAATTAATTTCTTCCTTTACCACATTTAAGAAGAGCCTAGAATAAGAGGCGTTCCACTAATTTATAGAAGACAGTTTTGCACACCACACCTAACCTTGAATAATGCTAGCAATTTGTGATTTTACAATTGCTTCTGTTTTGTTTAGGTGTTTCTTTTTTCCATTAACTTGAGAGACTCATACAAACAAAAATGGGATGTTGTACAGGGAAAACAGTTTCATAGTTTCTAGGGTCGGAAGGGACCCGAGTAGAACATCTAGTCCAACCCCCTGCCAAGAAGGAAAGAGTATTGGGGTCAAACGACACCAGCAAGGTGTACATCTAACAGACTATAAACAAAGTGCTATCAAACAAACTGAAAAACTTTTTTCATCTTAGGTGTTACTTATAACACCAATATATGAATATGACAATATGTAATGGTATCCCTCCAACTAAAACCTTCCCTGACATGTCTGCAACCAGTTGACTGTTAGTAGTAATAGTTCCCTGAAACAGATAAGAAACTAACTAAATAAGTAAAGATTCTAGTTCTGCAGAAAGTTACTGGTTAACTTCATCCACTGTACGCATTCATACTTAAAAAAATAAAGAGTCAATGGGCCTCTGTACACATGCTCAGTGTAATGCAGTTAAAATCTGTATGGACTGCCACCTGCCCACCCCTAAGTAAGTTTCCACTGTTCAAACTGAAAGACTAAGGAGGAAGAAAAGAAAAAGAATCAGAAAAGATAGTTATTGAAGAATTCTAAAACACTCATAACATCACATGTAATACTGGAAAATAAATCAATTAAGACATTTAGGTTAAAAATTAAGATAAGGTTATGGCTCAAGTTTTCTGAAGCAAACTAGTGCAGGTGACATCTCAGGGTTGTTCACCTAGCAGTCCATGGGGTTTGAACTGCAGTGCCTAACTGCCACTCTCTCCATCACTCCACAGAGTCACCAGACTCCCTCCATGTCTCTTTTTGCTGACTGTCCCTAGTTTGGGGGCTCACATGGGCACATAGTGCAGCAGTGTGTGTGGGCAGGGGAGAAGTTGAAAAGCCCTGTATTATATTTAGGGACCTACTGAAATCAAGGAGGCAGGTGGGTGATTTCACTGGTTCATCATGGCACCCGCTGTTATTCTTGTGGGTTTTCGCTGCAAGGCCCACCTACACCGCTATTTGGCTGAGGGGCCCCAGTGGCGGTTCTGCCCCTCACAGCTGACTAGCTGACAGGGCTGCCATTCAGGTGCCCCCCCCCACCAATTGTCCAAAATTGCATGACAGGCAATTTCACCAAAAACAACACGCAATACCGTTTTTTTGCAGAAACTGCCTCAAGCCAGCTTCTATGAAAAATGCAAAATTGCAATTTGAGTAGGTACCTTAATTATATTAATGACTCAAACCTGCAGAGGACTAACATAAGCAGGTAAAATAAATAAGACTCTGAGAACAGTAAGTTGTATAATTAAACAACATGAACATGGTTAGTGTACCCTGCTGTATAACAAAAAAGGAAAGGAAAAAAAAAGTCTTTACCCTATGGTTGGTATATTTAAAAAAAACCCATACATTTACAAATAGTGATTTTATAAACCACTAAGAATCCACCTGTCCTTAGAAAATAAAGAAAGTGGACACAGGAAAAGTTGATTAAAATTGATTATTCAAATTGTGGCTTTCCACTTAGTGTTTTAAATCAGTGACTTAAAAGAATCCATACCCCTAAAAACAAAGGACCTGATTTTCAAAGTTGCAAAGCACTGCTATTAACTTCAGCTAGAGCTGAGGAAGTTCTGCACTATTCAAAACAAGGCTCAAGCTATCTAAAAGCTGAGAAGCCAGAAGTTAAGGTACTTCTGAAAATACATCCCTAGGAAACAGTCAGCTGTAGTACAATGTACGGTGAAGGATATTCCTGTTCCAGTAAGAAATCTAACTTGGAAAACTTGGCTGAAGAAATTAAAGTCTCTCATACAAATTTAAAACCAAAACCTTATTTCTTCTAATAACTGATTAGTTTACTGCTAATACAAATCAAATTGCCTTGTTCTGTTGTTAGGATTTACTTTTGTTTGTTGCTATGACTGTTAAACTAACATTTGTAGAAAGCAAGCATTAGTGGCTTTTTTACCCATAAACAAGAGAACTCCCTCAACTTCAAGACACACAAATCATTCATAATAATCTCATCTGAAGGGCCTAAAGGCCTGACAAATCCACACAACAGCACTCAGAAGACTTCAAAAGAAAATGGCCAACAAAGCTTTTCAGGAACACCTTGCTCACATTTTGAAAACCATAGGACTGGGATTGTCAACTGGGGGTAGGCATATCCCTGGGGGTACTTGAGAAGGCCCTAGGGATGGTATGCACAGGCAGGCAGGGATCAAGTGCCACCATGCACTATCCCGCACTGCTGTGCACACACCGCCCACACAGCCAGACATGGGGGAAGCTCACACATAGCTACTGCTAGCTACAGCCTCCCCGCTGCTTGCCACAAGGAGCTCAGTCTCCAGACAGGCCCCTGTCAACCACCACAGAGCCCAGGCTGCTCATGGCAGACTATGGGGAGGCTGCAAGCAGCTGCACCAGGGTCCACAGAGCCCAGCTTTTAGGTATTAGTCTGCCTCTCCCCCTTACTTTGCTGTCCACAAGAAAAGCACCTCAGCCCCCTCTGGGGGGTATGGGAAGTCAGAGGCTACTTGCCAGAAGTCACAAAGGGCCTGATCCACAGGGCTAGGTAAAGGTAAGGGCCCTGGGGTGGTTCCCCTAGGCCTGCAGCTCAGCTCCATGGTGTGCTGTGTCCAAGCCTGGAGAACACCCACCTGCTCACACAGCAAACTGCAAGGCATGGCCCTGGGGAGCTGCTGAGTCCCTACCACACCCTAGGGGGCTGAAACCACCCCAGTGGTGCTGGGCCTGTCACAGACACCACACGTGGACTAGGCCAGAGGTTGCCATACCAATTAATCGTTTAACTAATTGTAATTACAGTAGGTTATATAGACATTTTTAAATTGGTATTTACATCTCCAGTTTGACACCCATGCTCTACAACAGGGGTAGGCAATGTTTTTTGGCAATGCCTACCTCAGAAGGTGCTGGAGTGCCGGCATGACAAAAAAACCAGAATGAGGGTAAAGGGTACATGGCAGAATGCCCTGCTTGTGCCCCTTGCCCCCCCATCCAAAGCCCCTGGCCCAGCACTCAAAGCCCCTGGCCCACAGCCCTATTGCTCCCAATAAGGAGGTGATGAGCCCGGCACAGCAGTTTGGAGCCAGCCTGCTGCTTGCTGCAGCTGCCCAGAGCCCAGGCTGGCTCCAAATAGCTGTGCCAGGCTCATCACCCCATGCAGGGAGTGGGGGAGAGACCAAGGTTGTGCCACCTCAGGCCCCGCCCCCACCACCCATTCTTAGGCACGCCTGAAAGTGCTGGTGCAGAGTTGGTGCCAGCTGGAATCCCAGGCAGCTCCCAGCAGGCAGCTGGGACACTGCAAGCCCTGCTGGGAGCAGCCCAGGCTCCATCACTGGCAGCAGCTTCCCAGGGCCGGGGCTGGGCGCAGCATGCCAAACAAAATGGCCCCACATGCCACACTCAGCATGCGTGCCAGGGGTTGCAGACCCCTGCTCTACAAGATCATTGACATCTATAAAGTCTTTTTAAAGAATACAAATAAGAGGCCTCAAACCTACAAACCCTACTCAAAACACATTTTGCAACACTGTTACCCTTCTCAATGTCTCTGCTAGTGTTTGATAAACTCATTTCCTCATGTCATAACTCAGGGGTGCTCAACTCCCAACATGCCAACTTCCCCTCAGGTCCAGAAATTTAGCAGCGAGAAATCACTGGCACCTCTCTCACACCTCCAAGTTTCCATACCCAAGCCCTGGGTGCTGGACTGGGTGTCCTATATTATAGCACAAAAAGCTAGGAGCAGATAGTGTTAGGCCTCAGAACCCAATCCTACCACACAGAGGGCTGAGGGGATGGTGTCAACCCTACTATGCCAAGGCAGGGCCTGGCAGTGCCAGGCCCCTGGGACCCAATCATGGCATGCTGGACTAGGAGAGGGTGGCAACAGACCCCTGGGGACCAATCCTGGTGAGCAGGGGCTGGAGGGAGCAGCAATGGGGCCCACAGGGTAGTGCCAGACCCTGAAACCTGCTCCCTGTGCAACAGGATAGAGAGGGGTCTAATGTCAGGCCTCACAGAACTGGAAGTTATTCCACAGAGAGCAAGATTTTGCTGGAGAGAAAGATCTTGAAAGAGGCCAGATAACGTAGCAAACAGCTTTCATATTTCTTTGAGTGTAACCCCATTAAGGTTAGATGTTCTTGAACAACGCTTGTAGTATTACTAGACAGGGTAATTGTCATTAAAAGAAGCAAGAACTAAGAAATGATGATTCCACATGTCTCAGTGCACATACCAATTACATTGACATGGTTAAGGAGAAATTTCTATTAAAGGCTGGATTATTCCACAATCAACGGCTTTGGCCTTCTTTTCATTTTTTTTCTAAAGCTTCTGGTACTTAGCACCATCAGAAAGAAGATAGTGGACCCGGTGGGCCATTAATCTAATTCAGCTGGGTAAATTCTAGTTGTTTTCAATTGTTTCCAATTATTCTGTTTAATTTTTTACAGCTTTCTATACATGCAAACAAGACAACCCAGAGTGTTATTTTAAT
Source organism: Crocodylus siamensis (assembly GCF_052110815.1). Classification (NCBI taxonomy): domain Eukaryota; kingdom Metazoa; phylum Chordata; order Crocodylia; family Crocodylidae; genus Crocodylus; species Crocodylus siamensis. The sequence continues at coordinate 37,710,823 of NC_143396.1, forward strand.
TACAAAATGTAAATGGCTCAACCTAAAGTTAAACCAATTTAACTTGCCTTTGATTTTTTAACTGGCATTTTAAAGAGCTTCCACCTCCCAACACTACTTTGCTCAACTTTCAGCCTCAGTAAAATAAATTGTTCTATGCAAATTCATCTACCAATCCACCTGCCATTTCCATTGTCATTGTAAAGCCATAAACTCTCAAAAGAACAGAACTCCCTACACACACACCCATCCCATTTTCCTCCTCTGTTTATATTACTAAAACTTGGAAGAGACAGAGAATTAGAATTACTAGTTACAATGAAGCAGGCAAAGGGAGTGGCATTGTGTTTAAAATGGAACTCCCAGTTTCCCAGTCACTGACAACTTTGAAGCATTTGCTCTGAAATACAGATTAGCATCCTAATAAAGCAAAACAATGACACTAGATTTATGTCTAGATTCTAAAGATCACCAGATCACACTAGGAAACATGATGAGTGGCTTCTTAAGATCCTACAGGAGACTTCAGTCTGACATCTGCTAGATGCATCATGCAGTCAGTACTAAAAATATCCTTGGGATGTCTTAGATTATAAATGATAATTTTTTTAATCTAGTAAATGCTGCACAGACCTAATCTTGATAAATAAAAAGAACTGATTCTCAAAATTTAAAAAACCTCCCAGTAACTGCATACATTAAAAGTGATGATGACTTTGTGCACATCTGTTATGTGCACAAAGCCACAGCCAGAAAGGCAACTATACTGACTAAAAATGATAACCTGTTTTAGAAGAGAGGTTACAGCAGCTAAGTATACATACATGAAATAGAGAAAAAAAGTATAAAATTAGAACCTGGGAAGCACATAAAAGAAAAAACAAAAACAAAGCCCCCAAAACGCACAAAAAAATCCAAGCAAAGACGCAAGGAAATCCAATGACCAAACACCAAGGTTAAAGATATTAAAAGAGTTTAAGTACACCAAGAACAAGAGTAATCATAATGGGCCATTATTAAATTAGAGTACTCATGCAAAAGGCAGACCCCATCCTGGGCTGCCTTTTACCTGACTTTAAACTAACATGGCTAACTACCTCTTTATTCATAACTAGATATGGTAGTGAAGTGAATGATAATGCAAAAACATAAACAGGTATTTAAATCAGATGATGAAACACTTTCCACTGCAGCAATTACTCTGGATGAAAACAAACAGCAGCTACTGAAGTGAGACATTTGAAATCAATAGATACAGGTCACCAGGCAATCTGCACCCAAGTAAAATGTCCAAAGGACTCTGTGGGCCCCTAATGTTGTTTTCAATATGGTTTGAAACACTGAGGAATCATAAGAGATTCCTTCTGTAGCAGGGACAGGAGGGACATCCAGAGGCCATCTAGTCCATCCCTACCCAAACCATCTCACAATCCATAATCTAAACTCTACATACAATTACTGTCAACCCCAATGCAACAACACATCCTAACCCGCCACAGGTAAAGCAGGGGAACCATGGAAGCCAATGTCCTGTTTCTATGAAATGCTGTCAACATATGCACAATCGATCCTGGGGCAGGTGGTCACGGCCCTGCTACAGAAGAAGGTAAAAAACCCTATAGTCCATACCAATCTGACCATCAGGTAAAATTCCTTACTGACCCCAAATATGACAGTCAGTTAGACCATGAGTGGAGAGCCAAGATCTTCTAGCCCGGAACCTCAGGCTCTGTTCCCAGCAGGAGAACTGGCACACCCTAGGAAGCTCCAGGAGACATATACATACATACATACTTCAGATAATCAAGGCAATTTTTTAAACCTGTCAACCTGACATCAAACTCAAGTAAAATAAACAGAACAGGCAATACATAACTCAAATTATGAAAGAGAATTAAAAAAGGACAACACTATCATTTTTTTACAAGTTTGGCTGATAAATGCAAGAGTGTTGATGTAATACACCAGGGATCTGTCTACCCAAGAAAGGTATTGCAAAATAAGCTCCAGCATGAGTATAAACTGCACTAGCTATTCCATGCCACTGCCTGTGTAAACCCTTGTAAAACATGATAAACCTATTTGCAATGTAACCAACTCCACTTCTGAAGATGATCTACTGGGCATCAGTGTCCACCACTTTCATGTAATGCAAGTGGCATACAGAAAGCTGGTGCAAAAGAGAGCTCATGAAGAAAAGCCTTCAGACTTCTGTAAGATACTTGAGTTGCTACTACTGTTTACTACAAAATAAAATAAAACTAAACACACATTACATTGACTAAAAAATTGCTGGGTGCCAAAACGTAATCATAGCTGAGAATTCTCAAGCATTCCTGGTGGACTTGCTAAGGAATTCATTCTAGGCTATTTTCAACCAGTAATGTGAAAGAAAAAGTAACCAAAGACAAAGTTTGTGGATGACAGAGATCAAGGGAGTGCTTAATAATGAAGAAAACAGGACACCGCTTCAGACCATTATTGGATCTTTTTATAAGCTGGATTCAGGCAAACAATCCACATTCTAACATTGCCAAACTTAAGGTGACATCTAGAAAACCAGGATTTACAATATAACTCAAGATAAGGGATTATATAAGGAAGTAGTGACTCTCAACAAGACTTAGGAATCACAGTGGGACAACCCCATGAATATGAATTCCTAGTGCTAGAGGGGGTTAGTATGATCTTGGGATGTCTAGGCAAGGAGCACTGTGGAGAAAACAAATTGGATTACCTTTCCATTGAGCACCCATACTACAATTCAGTATGAATGTTGAAAAAGAGAACAAAGTTTTGGGGAAAGCATCAGAAAACATGCCTTATAGTGATAAAGTAAAGGAACCAGATCTGTTCAAGGTGAAACTGCTTATGGTCTAGAAATACTTACGCATTAAAACCAGGAACTTGGTAACAGGACTCTTTGCTCTAGCAGAGAGGTATCACCAAGCCATGGAAGCTGAGCGGATTCGTATGAGCAATGCTGTGTCCTTCCCCCACAAGTCCATTTTTAAATGCAGCAACAACACCACAACCCCATTTAACTTGGAGAACCAGCCCGGGCTGCATTTCCCATCCCTAGACATTGTCAAGGATAGAGACTGGCTATTTCTCTAGAGGCGCCTTAGTTCAGGCACCAGCTTTGAGTGAATGGAGTGAATTTAGGGAGGTCCCAAATGCCCTAGGCTGAAGGGGGTGAGAAGCAGCACATCGGAGGCCTACACAGCGGCCCCTCGGAGCCACACAACAAGGCAAGCGGCCGAGTCCGAGCAGGGCACGAGGAGGCCGCCAAGGGCGCAGGGAAGCGTTTCCACTCCTCCCCCAAGGCGGGAGCGATCCGGCCCGACCCGCGTCAAGGATGCGGTCGCCCGCCGCGGCCCGTAAAGTGCGGCAAAGCCCGTCGCGTCGCTGGGCCCGCGGCAGCCGAGGCCGAACCCCCGTCTCCCCCTCAGCGCTTGTCCGGGGCCCGGCCGGCTGCTCCTACGGACACAGGCGCAGCGACCACCCAAGGCCGCGCGAGGGAGATCTGCCGCCAGCCGGGCAGAGCTGGGGAAGCGCCGCCTCCCTCTCCCCCGCGCAGCGCGGGTGAAGCCGCAGAGCCGGGAAGAGGCGCCGCGCGGCTCCGGGCCCGGGTGGATCCAGCGCGAGGCCGGGTCCCCGCAGGCCGCGGCACCGCTGCCCTCACCCGTCGGAGGCGGCGCGCTTCTTGCTGGAACTGTAGTCGTCCCCCAGGTCGAGGCGGTGGCGCTTGGACATGGCGGCGGCTCCGCTCCTCAGGCGGCGGCGGCAGCAGCAGCAGCCGCGCCGCGAGGCCAGAAACAGCGACTAAAATGGCGGCCGGAAGGAAGCGTCCGGGCAGCGCGAGACACTGGAGCTGGCGGCGCGCGGTGGGGGGGGGGGCTGTGCGCAGCGCTGGCGCCGGCCGGGAACTCGGCCCCGCCGCGCGGGTTCCGCCCCGCCGCTCGCCGGGGCCGAGGGAGAGCGGGAGGGCCCGGAGCGTGGCCCGGCTCCTTGAGGGCCTGCAACGGCCTGCCGGACCTCCAGGGGGAGGTGGGGGACAAACTGCATGGGCGGCACGTGAAGCGCAGGCTCGACCTGGTTGTCCCTGGGCCAAGGCCTCTGCACTCTCCTGGGGTAGCACTTGGAAGAGCTCAGGGACGCGGGCTCCTAAGCACAGTCTCAAAGGGGGCACGGAGCAGAGCCCAGCACGCCCCGGAGAGCACGGGCCCTGCAACATACAGCAGAGCCCTGCAGGAAGCCTGAGCTCGGGCACCAGGGACCCACTGGGCAGGGCCCAGTCCCTGGCTCTGCCCACGTCCCTCTCCTGCGCACGTGAAAAGGCAGCAGCACTGCAAGCGTACATTGGGGTGCGCAGGAAGGCCAGCAGACTGCTGCCAGCCTAGGCACAGCCCTGACAGTAAAGCTGCGGGGTGTGCTGCACCAAACTGCACACCACCTCCCAGCTGTGTAACACCCATACTGAGACAGCTTTGCAGTGTAACTAGGGGCTTTGGGCTTTTGCCAGTGCAGCTGTGTTGGCAAAAGACTGTGCCTCCAAGCCACCAGGGCAAATCCTGTATTAGCCTGGCCCAAGAGACAGACTGAAGCCACTGTTATGTTGGCATGACTCCCCATGGGGACGGTCATAGTGCTGAATAAGGGGAGTTATGCCTATCTGGAACTGATAAAACATTTCCCCATAGAGATCTCTCTTCAGGAAGTTCTTCAGGCCTGGAATTGTCTTCCACTACAAACTAGATGGGGCTCGGGTCTAAGCACAACTGTAATAGAAAATTATTCATATTTGAAGGTACCAAATTCAAATTAAAAACATAAATAAAAACTACCCCAGGAGGTGCTGGTCACTGTGCTCTGCTTGGAACACTTGTTACTAACCTACGGGATTGAATTTAGATGCTCATGCTTCTGAGCTTCTATTAAGAGCTATTCTCCAGCAAACTTTCAAGCTTACAAACAACACTGGGATACCTATTTCAAGGGTCATTGGATCTTGGCTTTACATAGATGTGACCATTCTAAATTTTAACTAACCAACCAAAGGCCATATTAGCATTATTACTTGCACTGCATTACTTACACTGTGGTAGCACATAAAGGTCCCTACTCCCTTGTATTCGTGTAGATTCCTAATACCCAATAAGCACACCACTTTAGCCCAAACAGTTTACAAATCTGAAGTCCTTATCCTGAAATTCTTTAAAACATGAAATCTTCAGAACCTGATCTGCCTTAAAACATTCAAGTAATTAAGCACATATGCAATTTTTCACAGGATCAGGTCTAAATACAAGATGTGAGGCAGTAACCAGGCAGAAAGATGGGGAGGACCAGGTAACAATAAGACTACTGGTCAGTAGCAGCATCTTACCAAAAGCATGAATGATGCAGCAGACATGCCCAAAACTGAGCACGTTCTATGCATCCTCATCTTACAAAGGAAGCTGATAGAAAAAAATTAAAAATACTTTGACCTACATGCATCTATATATGCATACACTTTAAAATGACTTGAACTTCAGCTTTTCATTTCTTTTTTTTTTTTTTTTAGAATAGAGTCACCCCCAAAATAAAGCCATTTTTCATCCTAATCAAAGATAAACTAGTCAATAACTCTTTCAATAAATTTCTAGCAAGTTTCATAGTAATTGTTAAATTAAACACAAGGATAATGAAATACTATAGTGGGTTGTTTCCATGGCAAGAAAATGTGCTTAACCCAAACCAAAACTCTTTACATTTAAAATTATTAAAATGTTTATAACCATCAAAAAAGCCCTGAAAGTTTGGTTTAAACTGTTACTTCAGTTCTGAAATGCAGCTCCAGAGACTAAAGTTCCCACAATAAACCATCTATAAAAGATTTGTATCAAGTTAAAGTAGAACTGCAGGCTAAATCTGTGTGATTATATTACTTTAAGCACCCCAGCTCCCTGGTATTGGATACAAATGCCTTACTGTTTATTTAAAATATGCTAATTTGTGAGAGTGAAGTCTAAGAATTAGATCCAAAGAAGGACCAAGATGCTTAAACCCAAAACAACCCCACTTGGTGGCTGCTTACTTTACCAGGCACTTCCCTATTTAACTGGAAAATCCTGTAGGCACTTAAAATTATGCTTCTGAGCAGGGGCACAGGTCCAATCTGAGCAAAACACCACTTATACTTGCCTTCGCCTGATCAGAATATAGGAGTTGGATGCCTGCATGCCTGGAAGGTCCCAATCTGCTAGGCCATAGTCAGAGCACAGGCAATGCATACCAAGAAAACCAACCTCCTTCATGAAATGCTTTATTTTAAAACATGGCATGAAAAGGAAAAAAATACCAACTTTTTATATAGTAACACAGCAGAGCACTTACCCAGGAAGTAAAAGAGTAGGTTCAAATCTTTCCTCACTCCTGAAGTTGATCAGACTCACTTTTCCCATCTCCAAACAGAGCACTTCAATGATCAGGTATCAGCAGTAGGGTAACAATGAAAGTGTACATGGGGCACCAGCCAAGGAGTCAAACAGGGGGAACACTGGTATAGAGCCAGGGGATCACTGACTCATCATCCCCACATATGCAGTCGCTTTGGTTCCAACAGCAAGGGGGTAGAGAAGCAGCAATGGGGTTGGTAGGATACAGTGCAAAGGCAGTAAGTAGCCAGCAGAAACAGGGTGCTGCAGGGGAGAAGGGGAAGCATCAGAGGTGGTTAAATCGCCCCCTCTTGCCACTAACAAAGTTAGTGGTGGCAAGAAGAAGAGGCAACAACTCCTCCCCCTTCCCCTACCAAACTTCTGGCTGCTTCTGTCCCTTCACCAGAATGGTACCACTGCCCAGGGTGTAGAACTAGCTAGTTACTCCTCTCTGTATCAGCTAGGCTGGCTGGAAACCTTCTCCATGCATCTTGTTGAAGCTGGGCCACCATGCAAAGGGGAATGAAATGTTTCGGAGGCCACTAAGAGATCATCATTTGGAAATGCCTTGGGGTTTGTCTGTGCTGTATCTGTAGCAGGCCTTCGGGAGGGCAGGACTGAGCACACCCAACCAACCATTCAGGTCCACAGAGATGCTCTAAAGCATGTCTGTCCACAAAGCTGACATAATCAGAGCCTGGTCTTAAGCCTTCAGTCTCTAGCAGATCTAATATCGTGTACCGGGGATAAGCCCAGTGCAACATCACTAGCAGACTTCTAGATCAGGAGCTGGTCGGTGGACTCAGATGGACAGTGCATATTTAATCATGTCTCCCACAAGATCTATTCCAGACCCAGCATAGACCAGCCCTAGTCTTCCATTATACTGTATAGGGAACCAACATTCCTAACACAGGGTTCTGGATTCCATGCTATACTCAGCACCTTAACAATCAGGATTGCTATATGCAATTCCTTTCTTGAATCTAGCTCTAACTGAATAAGTGAAGCCTACACAAAATCCCTACAAGTAGATCTTGTCATATCAACAGAGGAAATTACTTTCAGAGACAAGCACCCCTGACAAACCCACATGTTCAAATATATTAGCAAAAAAGTGAATCAACTGATGTCAACAAGTGCAGTGATGAGAGGAGCAGTTTCTTGTATGTATTTACAGCAACTAAATTATGTCAAACTTTACCAATAAGAATACTTAACACTTTGAATTGTTCCAGGAAATAAATAGGAAACCAGGCCTACTGTTTAAAGTGAAGATGTTATGTGCTCCCTACGGTTCATTTTACCAAGCACTGCAGCTTGGGCACAGCCAAAGGCTGTGGCTGGAGTTATCTTATTTTCAAAAGATAACTCCATATACAGTTCATCATTGCAAGTTAACCTAGTGGTCAGAAAGCCCGGATGATATTGTCAGTGTTTTACACAGAAGTGGGGTGGGGGACAGATAGCAATTGCTGTGGGAAAATTCAGTCCTTGCTATCAACACCACCAGAAGCAAATACAGGTCAAGAAGGACTCCTCAGCAGCATACTTCATGAGAATACACTTCTCAATAATGGGAAAAGAAGCTACGTAACCAGCCAACTGATAGCACCTCTCTCTTAGGTAGATTACATTTCAAACATATCCAGATCCATCTCAGTCAAGCTCTTGGGTTCGCTAGATACTATGCAGGCCTGACAAGGAGCAGCAGAAAAAGTTACAATAGTTGACCATAAAGCTCTAGTCTAACTTCCTCTTTTTGCAAGCTGTGAAGCAAGTACCTTCTAATTTGGACACAAGAAGACTCCAAAAGTGGTTAAGTTTATTAGCAAGAAAAGTTAAAACTGTATTTTAAAAGGAAAGTATTTTCACTTTCTGAAGAGCAATTCAGCAATACAACTATACAGGGACAGACTTTGCCATTGATTCCATTATACTAGAAACTAAGCATGAACTCCTGCTTCCAAACTTTGGCAGCAACTTGCCCAATATCTTTAAATCTCTTGACCTGGAAAAATTGTTTACTCCCACCTACCTCTCAGAGATCTTGTGAAAATAAATATTTGTCAAGTACTTTGAGAGCCTTAGATATAAAATACCACATAAGTGCAAAGTATTATCACTATAGAACCACCCTACTAAATTTACATGTTGTCCTGTGAACTTTTATAGGAATTTATGGGTAGAATGAGGCTTGCTTAATGCCATCTTAAGATAGTTGGGGCTGCTGAAACCAAAAAGTTAAGCATCACAGGTGATTACAGTTTATCATTTGAGCTTCTTGCCACCAGGTTAATTTCTAGGCCATGATCTTGGAATTGCCATTCTCCATGTAAGGCATTATTAGGGAATAATAAATATTTCATGGGGAACTGCTGAATCCAGGCAGAGACCTGGATTGGAAGTTTTATGCATTGGTCTTTGGTCATATGCCAAGACTTTGATAAAAGGCAGGTTTTTCTTCGTCATGATTTTTCTTGTGAAGGTCTAATTCTTTCTTGTTGTCTTTTTGTAAGTTTATTAAAGCAGTGACAGAAATTGTGTTTTACTTCTATGTTTTACATTTATTTTCTATTTTGTGCAAACGTATTCATTCACAAATATTTTAGAAAAATACTCTTTTTGACAGATCAAACACTTATACATATAACTGTGTATGCTTCACTTTACTGGTGTTTTAAAAGTCAATGGACCTGCTCACATGCTCCAAAAAGAGCATATGGACTGTTCAGGATTGGGACCTTTCTGCCATCTGTGTGCGAGTTGCTAAATACTGCTACATGAACAGAAAGTTACCAGGGTATCAAATAATTACATATACCTGCCAGGTTAGTAAAGTCCAAGAGTTTTAAGTCTGGTCCATATTCTTTGTGAGGACATTTAGATGAATAATTAGCCAACAGTGACAGTTATGGGAAAAAATACCCACAGCTTGTGCTAGGAACAGGCTGGGATACTGTGCATGCATTTACTGCCACACCTTGCCTAGCAACCGCTGCTGTACTCAGTTTATTAAGGGCTTCTATAGTCTCTTCCCACTTCCAGGTTGATTTGTGTTAAAAGTGTCCTTGCAAAACAGACTTTAGCAGCCAATGAAAGCAATTGACAAGGGGATTCGAACTTCCACAGCTCTGTCAAAATGGACTGGAACCTCCTCCTCCTCTTGACAGCTTATTTCTATAAAACCGTAGAATGGGAGAAACTAGGTTGTTTGCAATCCCTCCCTTTCTCCCTTGACAGCTGGGAATATTATTTTTAGTTTAATCTGAACACTAACATAAAAGCCCTAAAGGATTAGAGAGCAGACTCAGGCTAAGCCATTTTCTTCACTATTAGATTACATTACAGAGCTTGTAATGGCATCCTTTCTTCTCACGTCATGGGACTATACCCAGAAGAGAACATAAAATGCCACATAAGTCACTCCCAACTCCAACAACATGCAAATTGACACAAGACACTAGTGACCTAATTTGCCAATGTGCTGAGCAACCCAGCTCCCACTGAAGACAAAGGAAACTGCAAGAGTACAGTACATTTAGGATAAGTACAGACAGTCAAAAAGCCTGAGGCTGAATTGTTTCAGGCTTTGCAGGTTAGTCTAAGCTGCAAAGATTGAACCAATAAGCAAATGAACAGACATCCACTTTTCATTCAGGAAATGCAGCCACATACCTGGAGTGACTCAGGCCAGAAGCTGGGGGGCACTAGAGCACAGATCTCTGGCATGTAACCACCATGTGCTGTGTGTTTGCTTCCTCTTCCTGCTGCCTGGAGGTCTCTGGAGTTTGCAGTCCAGAATCACATAAGCAGGCCTCTGCAGAATTGCTCATTACTTCCTCTTCCTGCTTCTAGGTGCCTCTGGGATTTGTAATCCACAGTGGCACCCAGCATTAAGCAAGCAGGGCAGCTCTGTACTCAGGGAAAGGGAAGTTCAACCCCCCTCCCTGGCCTAGACCCCAGCAGGTCTACTTAGGTCAGGGCAGACAGCTGACCAGTGAGCTAGCTCTTACTGCTCCAGCTAGGGAGCAGAGGGGTGAGCCCAGCCCTTATCTCTGAAGCAGGCAGCCCAGTGCAGGGTTGCAAAATGCTAGGATGCTGGAGGACTATGAGTTAATTTGAACCAGGAAGTGGTCTGGGACAGATGTTGCATAGACTGGTTTGACCTAAACCAGTTAAATCTGATACTACATTTAACCAGATTTATCTTAAACCAGTTTCAGCCATTTGGAAACTGGTTTGTGTGTACTGAACTTCTATTCTGTTACAGATTTAAACCAGTTTCTGATCACTTAAACCAGTTTATGTGTAACTTCTGTCCCGAGCCTTAAAGGTCAGACCATGATTATCCAGACAAATGCATACAGCCACAAAGGAATATATCTTACTCCTGCCTGCACTTACTACAGGACTGCATACAGAACACTATCTGTTTAAAGTATTTTTTGGTTACTATAATGACATAAAGACCTATTTTGATGTTGAAGGAAACAGAATTAAAGTGGCACAGATAGTTGATAAGTTTTAATTGCCTGACTTTGCAACCTTATCAGTGTTGCTTGAATGCATGATTTTTGCATGGAATTCTGTGGATAATATTAGGAACAGTTTTACAGAAACTTGTGCCTATACTTAGCACACTGCAAGTAGTCCCATAAAAACCAACTAGAGTGTTAAGAGAACACAGAGTAAGTAGGTACATAGATTTTTGTGGGACCAGAACCACAATGTTTTTAGTGTAAGAGTAAACTACTAGTTTACTCAAAGCTATTATAGGTATGTTTGTTTGTGAATGACTGTTATAACTACACATGAGTGATATTCTAGTTGGTTTAGATACATATATATCAGCAATACTAGGCATTAAAGCAAAAAGTTTATCATGCAAAATTATTTTTCAGACATTCAAAGTAAAACTTCTTTACCCACGGCCTTTCTGCAGAAATTCTATTAACAAACAACACTTTTACAATGAAGAAACTTATGGAGTCATCTTATTTAGAGCCTTATCGGCACTGCAGGAAAAAGAGACTTCCTCACAGCTCTGGTCTCTGTTTGAAGCAACCATTGTGGATGATAAATGACTGAAGTTTCTATGCAAGTATGATGTGAAAATGGTAGCTGCAATGAAGTTTGTAGATCTGTAGAGCCTTGATTACAAACACACTGGAGGGCACAAGTACAATTAAGAAGGATCTTGATGAATAGAAAAACTAGGTTAGAGACTATAAAACAAGTTCAGTGCTGACAAATGCAAGGTGGTACACTTAGGGAAGAATAAACAAAAGCACAAACATAAAACAGATGATAACTAGCTGGATGGCACTGCTGTGGAGAAGGATCTTGGAGACTTGATGGATCACAGACTTAACATGAGCCAGCCATGTGCCAGCAGCAAAAAAGGCAAATGCCTTTTTGGGTTGCATCAACAGAAGTACTAGATAACACTAGGCCTCATCTAGAACATTGTGTGTAGTTCTGGGCTCTGAATTTTAAAAAGAACCTAAGAAGTCAGAGAAGGTCCAAAGGTGGGTGACCAAAATAATTAAGGGCCTGGAAGGCAAGTCATTCAGGGAGAGGTTGAGAGAAACAGGTATGTTTAATTTGCAGAAAGCACATAAGAGGGAACATGATAGAAATCTTCAAATATCTGAAAGCCTGCTATAAAGACGAGAGAAAGACACCTTTTCTCCATCATTGCAGAGAGCAGGATACATAGCAATAGTTTGACACTGCAACTAGGTAGGCTGAGCCTGAATATCAGAAGAAACTTCTTCACATAGAACATTTGGAAATTTCGTTCTCTGGAGGTTTTCAAGAAGGAGTTGGATAAGTACTGGACAGGGATGCCTGGACAGTGCTGTAAAGAGCGGTAGTTGGACACCCAGGAGACTCTGCACTGCGGAATGAGAGAAGATGCTAAGGATAGGTGTCAAATCTATACTGCACAGGCACAACTCTGGATCAAGGACCACAGAATGGAACCTGCATATCAAGACATCAAGTCAGCATATTTAAAAGCATTTAGAGCAGACACATTTTTAACAGATTTATTTTGTATATGTGTGTGTGTATAACCAAATAACACCCGAATATGCACAGGGCCAACATGTAGGGACATGGTTTTATAGCATGGATACTTTGGAAATGATGTAAAAAATGTTTTTGTTGTGGGGGAGAACCTCCTAAAAAACAAGATATCAAAAAAGTTTTCTTTTTTAATTTTTAGCAGAGGAGAAATACTAGTGAGGGAACAGGCACAAATAGAGACCAGGAAATAGAGAGAAAGAAAAACAGCATAAAAGGAGAAGAAAGGTGAGAGAAGAGGGTGGATAACAAATGAAAATAGCAGAGGAAAAAAAGAGAAAATATCCATGACAGATAGAAGAGGATAAGAGTTGACAGACACCAGAAGAAAAAAGATACAGAAAAGAGAAGAAAGATGAAAGAAAATCTATCCTGACAAACATTTCTTCTCAGCTTAGCAAGGAGACATTGCTTTGAAATGAAGGCTGAAGTCTTATGGGAAGGAAGAGAGAAATCACCTGAAATAGGGTTAAAAATGAAAAACATTCGAAGAGGAAGAAGGATGTTGCATTCCTTCAGTTTTATACATGCATACACATTGCACCTATGCAAATCCATTTTCTTTGCCTGCATTTAGGTGTGATATGAAAACTTAAAATTAATTCATCTTCTATCCTTCCTCTTGCCCACTACTCCTGTCCACTAATATTAGTATATATAGCTAATGCTGTTTACCCACAGTTCATGCCAAAGCTTTGGTGTTGACTCGACTTGGTCTTAGGCAGCCTTCAACACCTCCATCCCTGTGTGTGTAGGCATATTGCACATATGCATGTACACAAATGCTAATATAACATTGACTTCCCATTTAGAATAAGACAAATGTCATGAGCTATTCATTTTGAGAGACTAATACCACACCTCACGAAGAGAAACAAAAAGGAGAGAGAGCAAGAACACTGCTGAGACAGAAAAAGAGGAAGAAGTACACACACAGAAAAGAGAAGTTTTAGTATGAAATGAATCAAGTAATCATATGTTTCAGAAGTACAGCAAGTAACCAGAATTTCTAAGGAGATGAGCAGATTCAATTGATTGAAACAGGTGAGAACACGTAATAGAGAGAAGATAAAAGCAAAGAGAACAATTCATACAATGTTTATTGTGGACAACTCAGCTGTGAGCTGACCTGTAAACTGAGCTGGGGATGAGTCTAAACTTTAAATGTTGTTGCTATCATTGGATTAAACTAACTAATAATGTCACAAAGTGGAACTTTTATTTTGTTTCCAGTCACCTGTGTGACAATGCATCCTATTCTGCTCAGTGCCATACTTTATGAGTCTTTGTGGCTGCTCATTTTTCAGTGTGCTGTGTATGATACATGGATGTCATCTCAGCTGCTGCATTGTAGTTTTGCTTCTGTGCATTGGCTGGAGACATTCACTGATGTTGAGTCAAGTAGATCTTCTGCTATTTCAACAGCTCCATAAATCAGGGGTGTGCTGGAATTTTAACAAGGGCTCCTCAGAGTCCTAATCATTTTGAAGAAGAGATGAAGGACTTTTCTCTGACTCTGATGATGAAGGTCATTCCCTGTCTTGATAAACCGTCTGCCAGTAACGGCTTTTGTCTGGGCCTCATTTCTGGAGAGCACATGCTTTGTGTTTATAATGAACCAGACCGCACTGTGTCAAACGTTTAAAAAGAAAAGAAAGAAATTAGAAGTTAGGGGAGAAATTTGGGGAAGCATTCTGGATCCCAGAAAGAGGTATCAGGTTCCAGAACACATTAGTTTTAATTTCGTTAGTACAAAAGGCATTTAGTCTCGAGACAGAAGAAGAACAACAAAAACCCAAGCCCAGGAAGACCCATGCTCATGGGGAAGCTGTAGGATTTTAAAGTTTTGAGGGGGTTTTTTATCTGCAGGGTTGTTAATAAACATCTTTATTAACAATTAAAACCTCTTAACACTATATTGTATTAGCAGAACAGCAAATGGCAACATGAAATAATGCAGTTTGGGCAGCATCCTCTGCTGATAGAATGCAGACCATACATACACACACACACTCAATATACAACGCAGTGGTGGACAATAAGGCAAACTCAAGAAAGAATGAAAGTTTTGGACCAGATCTAGGATGTGTCCATTGTTAGAGGCTAGGGACAGAAATTACAAGTGAACCAGTATAAGTGGTTGGAAACAAGTTCAAATCAAAATTGCTGAAACCAGTTTACGATAAACCTGGATGGTTGTAGCATCAGACTTATCTGATTCAGGTTACATCAGTTTATTGAACTTTTGTTGCAGATCCGCTTCAGATTCAAGTTAACTCAGAGTCCCTCAGCTTCCCAGGATGCTTTGTGCCTCCCCCAAAAGCCCACCCTCGCAGGGTGGGCAGGCTAGCCTTGGCCCAAGCTGTCTGCTCCAGCCAACCAAGGAGGCATGATCTAGCACCACTGGCTTCTGGACTGGGCCACTGAAGGCATGTGGCTGTATTTCTGGAATAAAAATTAAATGTCTGTTCACTTGCTTATTGGTTCAGTCTATGCAGTTTAGACTAACCTGCAAAGATTGAATCAATTCAGTCACTTTATTTAGCCAGAGATCATGGAGGAACTCCATCAGCTTTTGCTCCCTTAACCGTTTCTCCTATTACATTCTCATTTTAAATGGTGCCATCATAACAATATGTTATATTCATATGCTGAATATAACTTTTCAACACTAAAGTACAAGGTTGTCCAGTATATGTTCTGAATAGAAGTTGGTTACCAAACAGTGCTGCCTCCTGCCTCAGGCACACTTCTGAGAAAATACTTTAACAGAAAATCAATGAAGAGATTCCCCCAGTCCCTCATCCTTGACTGAGTTCAGGCTCAGTTCAGGTTCATGAAGGTTATCCCAGATTAAGGCTGAGCCCCTGGTTAAAATAATGATAGAACACTACTGCTGAACACAATTCAGTACACAGCATACAGAGCATGTATTAGAAAATACTTTGCTAATGAACGTTGAAAACCAATACAGTGCTTCCATTTATGAGCCAGCCCATTACAAAGTGACATAGTCCTAAGTGTACAGAGCGGAGCTGCAAGTAGCCCAATTATTTTTCCTCTATTGAGTATACATCAATTCAACTTATACTTGAACTCCTTCCTTCTATTGCTTCCATTATCCCTGAGGCATGGGAGTGGGCATACATGAACTGGGAAGTTGCCTGACTCAGTACAACACTAGTTGGTCAGTAAACTAAATGTCACCTTCTATGGCACTGCACATTTGTGGTTCCATTGAAAAAATGTATTAACATTCTGGAAGATTTCTAGGGTTGAGCTAGAGAAAAAGTGCGACAGACACGAGAGTAACAAAACTTTGAGATGTACCAGACACAGTGGGCATGTGGGATATTCAGAGATCGCTGTATCAACCTTATTTGGTCCTACATGCACCCGTATGGGACTATGGAGAGATTATAAAAACTAAAATATGTGTTATTCCCATTTTATAATCAGGAAATTGATACAAAAAGCAGCAAAGGGACTTGGCCAGAAATGGAATCTGGCTCCCCAATGTCCCAGTTCATTGCTCTATTCATTAGGAAACACCATATCCCGATTTAAACAAACATTCACCGAACAAAATTAACTCAAGCTTGGTTAATAGATGGTTTTGCTAAACTAGTGGCACCACAATGGATGCAGTACATAAATAAAGGCATAATATACCTGAGCTGAACTGGTTTATTCTTCCAGAAGGGAAAAAAAAACAAAGAAAATATCAATTTCTGTAAAAGGGAAAAAAAATTTTAGGGACAGAAAGATTATTTCCAATCTTCATGTTGGTTATTACAAAAAACATTCCTGATCTTCATCTGCAGATGTGAAATGTACATTGCAAGTCAGGAGAACGGGTGGCACAGAGGCTTTTGAATTAGAAGTGTGCCAAGTGGGCCTCTTGGCCAAATTCTGAGCACCCTCAGCAAAAAGCATGTGGGGAGTGTGAAACATTTGAAAGTGTATTTTGGATTGAGCTGAGTTATCAAAATATGGTATTTTTTAAACAGATGTTCATTTTAAGACTGTAGTTTCCCAAATTTACTTTTCAGATTTCAAACACTATTGAGGGGAGCAGGAGGAGGGATGAAGGGAGTGGAATTTGCCATGTGACTACAGCTGGGTAACTGAAATCAGCATGACAAAAGGGAATGGAAAAAAACTGTTTTTTGGAACAACAAACAGGCTATATAATTGCATAAAAGGTGTTTGATGACGATAGGTAGGGATTGCTGGCGTTGGCAGAGTTTGACTTGTATGTTTGGGAAGCCAGTAGCTAGCTGTCACGGAGTCACATAGGTGCCCCGTGAGTGTGAGGGTGATTGGCAGAGCTGTCAATCACCCAGGCAGCTCAGGTGCCTGGTTGCCGGGGCAACCAGGTGGTCACATGGCCGGAAGAGGGCAGGGCCAGGCCTTTATAACCAGCTTAGGTCAGAGCTGGAAACATAGTTCCCTTCTGGCTGCCGCAGGAGCAGGAGCTCTGCGGCTGAGCTGAGCGGCCTGAGTTAGTGGTCGCAGCTTTACCACTAACAGGCTGCGATGATGCAGGGAACAAGATCACCCTGACTGGAGGTAGGACTGAGAGCCCTGGTAGGGCTTGGAGTTACGGATAGGCGTATGGAGCCTCTGTATTTATGTTGTAGCCAGAGGGCTGGAGTTTGAGTTACAGTTTACACTGGAGGACCAGGTGAGGCTGTAGGGGAGCGAGGAGGCCTCAAGGGAGCTCCCCAACAGCTTGGGGGTTCCCAGTGCCCAGTAGGGGCACAGTTGCCAGCAGGGCACTATTGTAGGTGCCGCAGGGCACCATATTGCGCCAGGGAGGCGCGGTGTGCGGGGTTACAGACCCCAGCCCATAAGGGCAAGGCCCCGGAGCGGGGCAGAGACAGGGCGCGAGGCGCGCGGTGTCGGCCCTAGAGAGGGCAAGGCCCCGGAGCGGGGCAGAGACAGGGCGCGAGGCGCGCGGTGTCGGCCCTAGAGAGGGCAAGGCCCCGGAGCGGGGCAGAGACAGGGCGCGAGGCGCGCGGTGTCGGCCCTAGAGAGGGCAAGGCCCCGGAGCGGGGCAGAGACAGGGCGCGAGGCGCGCGGTGTCGGCCCTAGAGAGGGCAAGGCCCCGGAGCGGGGCAGAGACAGGGCGCGAGGCGCGCGGTGTCGGCCCTAGAGAGGGCAAGGCCCGGAGCGGGGCAGAGACAGGGCGCGAGGTGCGTGGTGTCGGCCCAGAGTGGGCAAGGCCCCAGAGGGGGCAAGGCCCAGAGGGGCGAAGTAGCCAGGGATAGCGAGCCACCCAAGGGCGCCGAGACTCAGGCGGCGATAGCGCCGGCCCAAGGGCGCCGAGACTCGGGCGGCGATAACGTTGGTAGACTAGGGCGGCGAGAGCAAGCCGGCCCCAGGGGCGCCGAGACTAGGGCGGCGAGAGCGCTCCTTATCCAAGGCAGAGCCGGCGATTAGCCAGACGCCGGTGAGAACCCGGACCCAGGGCGCGCCAGCATTAGGCGGCGCTAGGGAGCCGGATCCAGGGCGCGCCAGCAAGTAGCTGGGCGCCAGTAAGATAGGCCCAGGGCGTGGGGAACGGGCTAGAGATTGGAGCCCGACCCAAAGGGGCGCCAGGTGGGCGAGGAGCCCCGGGACCCGAGCGAAGGAGCGAAGGCACCCGAGGGGCGAGGGACTACACAAACGTCCCCCAGAACAGCTGCGAGGCTTGGGGCGTGCTGAGGGGAGGTTTGGAGGCACGCATAGCCCTTAAGGCAGGACGCACATAGATACCCCAGTCTGGAATAGGGACAGGAACACCAAGACCGTCCACTAGGGAAACTGGCAGCCTCCACAATATATATATGTCATCAAAGTCGTGGCGGGCGAGAATCTGAGGGTGCTACGTCACCCTAACGTGACGGTAGGGGGCGCTAGGGGGTTCACGGCCGCCCTTAGTCGCCGCGCTCTCACACTAACATTAGGCACTTCCAGAAGGATACTGTGCCAACTATATTTTAAGCCTATCGGTGATACCCGGGCCTTTAGTAGATGAAAAGGTCCCTTAACCTCCCAGGATCTCCACTCATGATTGCTGGTATGCCACGAAGGCCTGGCTATATTCATTTCTTCCCAGGACACCTGTGGTTGGAGCAGACCTAGCAGCCAACAGAAAATTCTTCCTACAGGAGTGATCTTACAAGAAGCTGCTCTTTTAGCTTCATGGCTACTTTTTACCTTTAAAGCTATCCCAAAGCAACCCAGGATCAGGGCCAACATGCTCATTAGTGCTAATGGCATTTGTGTATGCAACAAGGGGAGAATATTCTTCAACAGCCAAAGGCACTAATCCAAATAAAGTCTTACCACAAACCCTCCTTAGCCAGAAGAATGAAAAGGAAATCACTTTTTTAATAGTGAAGAATAGGGAGATTAGCTCAACCAATTTATAGTAGGGCAGAGACAAAGTCAAGGGTTCAAATCTGGTCTGGTCATGGCACAGGTGATTTAATGACATCCTTGAATGACTCTTTAGGCAATGTCTCCTCCATTTTAAGTGTGCATTCATGAAATCACAATCATTTTCATGAAGCATGAACATTATATCATAAAAATCCCTTTAACTAAGGGGCCTGGATATTCATTCTTTTACAAGGAAATCAAGGACAACAAAAAGTCCTTTTTCAGATATGTGGGGAGCCAGAGGAAAAGCAAGGGCAACGCTGTACCCCTGCTAAACCAGATGGGGCAACTGACAACTGACGCCCAGGAAAAAGCCAACCTATTAAATAGGTACTTTGCGTCAGTCTTTCATCAGTCCCATGGGATGCCCATGCCTGCTATGGGACAGGGAGATCCGGGTGATGGGGATCCCCTACCCTCCATAAATGCTGACCTCATGAAGGAACATCTTGAGAAGCTGGATACCTTCAAGTCAGCTGGCCCTGACAATCTGCACCCCAGGGTACTCAAGGAGCTGGCGAGCGTCATAGCCCAGCCCCTGGCACGGATCTTTGAAAACTCCTGGTGCTCTGGTGTAGTGCCTGAAGACTGGAAGAAGGCCAATGTGGTGCCGATCTTCAAGAAAGGGAGGAGAGTGCATCCGGCTAACCACAGGCCCATTAGCCTGACTTCTATCCTGGGGAAGATCTTAGAAAAGTTTATTAAGGAGGCCATCCTTGATGGACTGGTCCAGGCTAACATCCTAAGGGATAGTCAGCATGGGTTTGTTGCGGGTAGGTCTTGTTTGACCAATCTCATTTCCTTCTATGACCAGGTGACCTATCACCTGGACAAGGGAGAAGAGATTGATGTCATATATCTTGACTTCAAAAAAGCTTTTGATCTGGTATCCCATGATCACCTCTTGGCCAAACTGGCCAGTTGTGGCCTTGGCTCCACCACGATCTGCTGGCTGGGAAATTGGCTCCGTGGTCGGACCCAGAGGGTTGCAATTGATGGCAGTCACTCATCGTGGTGCCCTGTGACCAGTGGGGTCCCTCAAGGCTCTGTCCTTGGACCCATACTGTTCAACATCCTCATTAATGATGTGGACATTGGAGTCAGGAGTGAACTGGCCAAGTTCGCCGATGACACCAAACTTTGGGGCAAAGCATCCACGCCAGAAGATAGGCGGGTGATCCAGGCTGACCTGGACAAGCTCAGCAAATGGGCGGACGAGAACCTGATGGTGTTTAACACCGAAAAATGCAAGGTTCTCCACCTTGGGAGGAAAAACCTGCAGCAACCTTATAGGCTCGGCAGTGCTACGTTGGATAGCACTACAGAAGAAACAGACTTGGGGGTCATCATTGACCACAAGATGAACATGAGCCTGCAATGCGATGCTGTGGCTAATAAAGCGACCAAAACGCTGGCTTGCATCCATAGATGCTTCTCGAGCAAATCCCGGGACGTCATTCTCCCCTTGTACTCGGCCTTGGTGAGGCCGCAGCTGGAGTACTGCGTCCAGTTTTGGGCTCCACAATTCAAAAAGGATGTGGAGAAGCTTGAGAGAGTCCAGAGGAGAGCCACGCGCATGATCAGAGGTCAGGAAAACAGATCTTACGATGATAGGCTGAGAGATATGGGACTTTGTAGCCTGGAAAAGCGTAGGCTCAGGGGTGATCTGATGGCCACCTATAAGTTTATCAGGGGTGACCACCAGGATCTGGGGGAACGTTTGTTCACCAGAGCACCACAAGGGATGACGAGGTCGAACAGTCACAAACTCCTGGAAGTCCATTTCAGGCTGAACATAAGGAAGAATTTCTTTACTGTCCGAGCCCCCAAGGTCTGGAACAGTCTGCCAGCGGAGGTGGTTCAAGTACCTACATTGAACACCTTCAAGAGTAAATTGGATGCTTATCTTGCTGGGATCCTATGACCCTAGTTGACTTCCTGCCCTTTGGGCAGGGGGCTGGACTCGATGATCTCCCGAGGTCCCTTCCAGCCCTAATGTCTATGAAATCTATGAATTTTCAGCTACAGAAATACAGACTAGGGTTGTAGACTTCTGGCAGATAATTTACACCCAGACTGCCCACTCTATATGTGACCAGCAGGCTTTACCTCCACCTCGACCTCCACTTCAACATTGTCCATCTCAGACTTCTCATTAGTGCTAAATTTATTTAAAAGAAAAAACACAGAACATTTTTTATACTATACAATTTATATTACTTCAAAAGTAAGATACTGCCCAAAGAAATTTTCCAAGGCACCTGAATGGGAAAACAAAAAGGGAAAACTCTGATTAATGAGATTTGTTTGTTCTGTGGTGTGATCAAACAGGCCAGCACTACAGCCAATGATAAAAAGAGGGAAAGCACTGTGAAGACTGTTATATTCATCTGCTTAAAATTCAGCTGGTCTAAGTGCTAGAATAATTTGTTCCACACCATCTGGCAGATATGAGGGGAGGGTGAGAAAAAACCCGGCATGTAAAAACACCGTACTGGAGTTTGGAGCTTAAATTACGTCTAGTATTTCTCTCAGTATTATATGCAATACAACATTCTTGCAATTAAGCTATAAACAATCCAACAAATGTTAATTTTTGGAACATGCAGAATCAAGCGTATTACATGAATATAACAATTCACGGTGCTTTATATGTGGATCCATAGCATATTACAGCCCATAAGGCAACATACAACAAGACGCATTCAATGCAAATGTAACCCACTTATCTCTGCAGTATGAGTCACCCTCCAGGGCATAACTACAGAGGATGTCAGTCCTCTGTAGCTCTCAGCCAAGAGACTGGCCCCTTAGTTCAAGCTGTAAAGGCTTCTGCTGTCAGCTGTAGAAGTCCTTGGTTTAATCCCCAAGAGATGAGTCAGGATGGCAACTGTCATATACATGAATATTCCATCTAGGATTTGGATGGTGAGGACTCAGATATTTGAATGAGCCAGTGCTGCCAACTTCTGAAAACAGAAATTTGCCAGACTTGCCTCAAAAAGTCACTATATATCACTTGGCAGGCCTTCTAAAGTCATAAAAAAATGTCACTAGGCAGTCAACCAAGTCTTACACACTGCAAACTCATACAGGATCATGATTATGTAAATGTCGTCACTAGGAACCCTAAGAAGTCACTGAGTGTAATGATAAAAATGCTGAGTTGGCAAGAGTAGGGTGAGTTTCCTATGTCCAGAGGGAGTATGTAACCGATTGTTCTGTGGTTATTATAGATCTCCTCCACAGAAGAATTGACACTACTACACTTCTTAGTTTTGAGGACCTAGTGCTCAAGATGTAAAAACTATTCTTCAAGCCTTGAGCTTTCTGGTTCAATCCCCAATATAAGCTAAGATCTTTGGTGTCACACAAACACTTCTGTTTACAAATTCTGCCTGAGCATGCATGCAGCTCCAGTTGTATCTGTAAGAGGCTAGCACAGATAAAGGACAAAATTTGGCCCTAGATTCATAGTTTATTTTTAAAAGACTTTGTGCCCGTCTGGTCTTGAACATCCTGTCACACGCCGCACGGACCCGGATGTTTCAGGGTGTTCATCTATCCGTCCCCACTGTCCTGCCGAGTAGATGTCTCTCTCCCGGGTAGTCTTCTCCCCAATCTCACCTGCCACGACTTTGGATCTCGTTCTAGTGGTGGGGTGACCGACTCCAGGGGTCCTCTCGACTATGGGACAGCTGTATGGAGGTCTTCTGCGAGGCTCCACCTCCCCTCTACCTCACCCTTACACCCTGCCTTGATGGGTTCACAATGTCCTTCGGCCGGCTTCCCCAACTGTTGGGGGTCTGTGGATGCTCACGGGGACAGTTTTATCAGCCTGCTGGGCCTGGCCCTGCCTCCACCCACAGTGCCTAACCCCTGCCTTGCCTCCCTGGGGATAGAAAGCCCTTTTAGGCCTAAGCAACACTTGGGCTTTAGATGCCATACACCACAACCTCTCCAAAAGTGGGAAACACAAGAAAAGTTATCAACAACAAAAATATGAGGAAATGCAAAGGGAGGGGCCCTTTGCCCTCTGGCCACCTATAGTCACAGTCTGCCTACCAATGCCAGGCTCTAGATGCCAGAGATCCCTAGTTGGCTATAAACTGGGTCCAGGCTAGACTGTGAGCTATAGTGCTCTCCTTCTCCTCACTCTTCGCCTTGCCTGTGGGCTTGCTGGACCCGTGGAGGCCCTTCTCAGTATACCTCCCCGCTCCCCCTCATTGGGGCGGCTCTATGCCACTGGGGCCCGGCTTCTGGAGCCACCTGCACTGTTTATGCCTTTTGTCCCCCACCTGGGGTGTCTCTTTGAACCCTCCGGAGCCCACAATGATCCCACCTGGTCTGGCATCTTGGTGGCTACTGCTCCCTCCAGCTCCTCAGCGTCATGCTCCTTCCACTCTTCCCAGTCTTCAGAGCTGGGTCCTTGATCTGGGTGAGGGGCAACAGCTTCCTCGCTCCCTGTGCTGCTGCTGGCAGTGCTATTCCCATGGTGGGCTTCGCGGCATCCACACGTGTTGGGAAAGGCAGCTCCCCACCTTTTTCCCCCTCGTAGGGGTTCTGGGAGTATCCTCCCTGCTGAGGTCCCTGCGGGTCTCCCCCCCCACTTCCTTGCTAGCTGCTCCTTTTATACCCGCCGGCCGGCTCCTGCCACCAGTGTTACCCGCTGGCTGCAGCTGCATACAGACGCAGCTAACAAGCCACTCGGGTCCCACCTCTGTTTCCAGCTTCGCCATGGATCCTGCTGCAGGTAAGAAGTTTTGTGTTTCTTTTCTTTTACTTTTGTTTTCCTTGGCCCAGGGTTCCTCCCTGGCTCCTCGGGGTCTTCCCCCCTGTCTCTCTCCGTGACAGACTTGTCGATCTAAAAGAGATGACAAAGACCTTGGTGCCTCAGGAAAGATCTTGACCAGTTTTCAAAATCTGTCCAAACATCTACCTTTTTGAAGCCTCTGTAGAGTGGCAGACGCAGATCATGAAAGCCAATTTATTTTGTAGAGATTTACTGTGTTTGCAATATTTAAGAGTGAGAAAGGTAGCAGCAGTGTTGCTTATCAAGTGAAACAACTTAATGAGCATCTGTAAAGTTCTCCTTTAAGAACTACATAAAGCAGGTGAGTGGCCACATGCTCAACCAAGTCAATGCACAACTGAAACATTATATCAGCTACATTATAACAACAAAACTCTTATTGGTTGAGCAATGAACATGCTATATGATGCTGCAAACCTAACTATGCCTAAGAAACAATTAACCCACTTATATTTATGGGTTTTCAAAACCCACAGTGTTGTTTCATGGCTACCTTTCCAAGTGACAAAAGTGTTTCCACTTTTCCAAAGTGCTGGAAAATCTAAATTACAGTAATGCAGTTGTAGCATAGTAATGGTTGAAAGACACTTTCTGTCTAATCCTTTAAGTGGTGTATAATAGTCCCAAGTATGACTTTTAGGGATGAAATTTATGGTGTTTACATTCTTCCCAAAAACTGTCTAACTGAGAAATAGTTGTCCAAGTGTTAAAATGGTGTTTTTCAACTGTTAAAGCAAATCTTTGGATGTGCAAATAAAAGAAGTGGTTTTAAGTGTCACATGTATGTCCCAAATAAAAAGTGAACTACACTTGTGTGACCTTCTCCTCGTCTCCAGTGCACCCTAGCTCTCAGATTTTAGGCCTCAACACATTTTTGCTTAGGATGGAATTAAGCAATTATTCTGCTCTTGTATTAATTGTGATTGCCTTGGTAGGTCTGACTTGTAGTTTGGTCACCTTTGGAGCACTGGTGGGGTAATCAGTGACTAAAGAGCTTTCTTACAGCAAAGCAGTATTTAAGGGGAAAAAGCATTTCAGATAAAATTTATTTAAGAAACAAATAATGCATCTTCCTACAAGTATTTCGCCTCTGCCAGGTATTTAACTATCTTTCATATGGGAACTCCAGTAGGACTGCTTCCCTAGAAATGTCACACAGCCCCGGCCTCTCCTGCCAGAGCTCACTGATTTATTTTGGACAGGCCAAGAAAGCTCACCTCTCTTCATGGGCTATAGACTATTTTAGTCTATAACGAATTTGAGATCTAACCCTTCTAGCAAAACTCTTGTGTTGCTTTAGCCTATATCCTGGAAGGATGGCATTTGGCTGTTTTTATCAGTAAACCTATTGTGTTGCTTCCCTATATTTATTCACATCAGAGCACAGCAGCAAAGGACAGAAGAGAGATCAGGGGATGGAGAAACAGCAAGCCATGGAGCAGGGGGGTAGAAAAGTAACTAGAAGAAAGACAAAACAAAAAAGGGAGACAAGGAAAGAAGAGAGAGATTCTCAACATCAAGAGAAAAGATACAGAGGAAAAAGGAAAAAAAAACACCAAGAAAAAAAAAAACTTACACCAGGTAAGTAGAGAAAGAAGATACAGAGACATGCTGCCAAATTGCATGCAGCTCTATGTGTGGCATTTATGCAGATATGCTCAACTTCACAAAATAACTTAATTTGCACATAATTATAAACTTCAATTTAAAAGACAGTCTTGATTAAAAAGATCAGAGTGACAGCTCCTTTGAATGAAATGTCCTGTTCGTCTGCAGAAAAAGCTTCCCATATACACTGCCGTCACTGCAGAAAAAGCTTCCCATATACACTGCCATCACTGCCATGTCAACATGCCTCAAGCTTTGGTCTGGCAAAAGCGTAACTCCTATGAACAACCAAGTCAGTTTCCAAAGACTTATGTAGTTTCATAGTAGCTAGGGTCAGGAGGGACCTGAACAGATCATCTAGCCTGACCCCTTACCACAGGAAGAAACGAATGCTGGGTTCACAAGACCCCA
Organism: Crocodylus siamensis; assembly: GCF_052110815.1. Classification (NCBI taxonomy): domain Eukaryota; kingdom Metazoa; phylum Chordata; order Crocodylia; family Crocodylidae; genus Crocodylus; species Crocodylus siamensis. Next base: position 37,736,575 of record NC_143396.1, read on the forward strand.
GACAGGTGATCATCTAACCTCCTCTTGAATTTGCCAGGGTAGGGGCAAGGACCACTTCCCTGGGAAGCTGGTTCCAGATTTTGGCCACCCTAACTGTAAAATATTGCCTTCTGATCTCTAACCTAAACCTATTCTCCATCAGCTGATTACCATTGTTCCTTGTCACCCCAGGTGGTGCTGGGGAGAAAAGGGCTCTACTTATTTGCTGTTGATCTCCCCTGATGAGTTTGTAGGCAGCCACCAGATCCCCCCTCAGCCTTCTCTTGCTGAGGCTGAACAGGTTCAGGTCCTTCAGTCTCTCCTCTTAGGGCCTGTTCTGTTGCCCTCTCACCAAGCGGGTGGCCCTCCTCTGAACCCTCTCCAGGCTGGCCGCATCCCTTTTGAAATGCGCCGCCCAGTACTGGATCCAGTACTCCAACTGCGGCCTGACCAAAGTCGCATAGAGGGGGAGTATCACCTTTCTGGATCGGCTTGAGATTCATCTTTGGATGCATGACAAGGTATGGCTGGCCTTGCTGGCTGTGGTCTGGCATTGGCGACTCATGTTCATCTTGGAGTTGATAATGTAGTTTTCAACCTCTCTGTTAAATGAGCCAATTAGCACAGAGCTGTCCGACTTCAGCACAGCCAGAGGGGCGCACACCATGCTGACCGTACACTGGAGGTGGAGGCCATACTCCTCCTGCTACTCCACGGGTAGTACCAGCAGCACAAGGTCCCCCACTCCATCTACTCCTTTATGATCCTCCAAACTAGTTGACACCTTTCAGCATTTATTCCTGGCCAGCCACCTGTACTCTGCAAACACTTTGATGGGGTAAGAGGGAAAGTTGTTAGCTCCACAGGACTTAACTTTAGTGAAGAAGTAGCCCACCATGGTCTTAATTCTGCTTCTCCAGGGAGGAAGAAGTATGAGAAATCATTGGTCAATCTTTTCCCACACAAAAAAAGGTTGACTTGGGACAGTCAGACTTCATGTGTGTTCCCTGTACTCTTTGAAGTAGTAGATGACGGCTCACTTGATTAGACCTGGGATTGCCTTAAACAAATGCATTTCCAAATGTCTATTCCATACAGAGTGGTTCTCTGTACTGAATGTAGGCATATGGGCAGGGCTGGATTAATCCATAAGGAAACTAGGCACATGCCTAGGGCCCTGAGCTGTGTGGGGGGCCCAGTCCTTCCCTCTGCGGTGGTGGCACGAATGGCCCCCTCCGCCTCCCTTCCCTTCCCCTCCCCTCTATTGGCTTCGCTACAGTGGCAGCTGCTTCCTAGCGGTGGCTCCGAGACCTGTTCCCTGTGGGTGGCAGCACTGGGGTGGGGAGGGGGGTCTTGACCGACCCAGGACCCAAAAGTTTGCTTGTCTAGAGCGCACTAAAGGGTTAATCCATCCCTGTGTAAGGGGGAGGGGTGGGGGAGAGGGTGTAAGAGAAGATGAATCAATGTAAATTTGGTTAGCAGATGATGTATGGGCCAGGAGGAGATTCAAACAGCAGGCTTATTCCAAATAAACCTATTGCTATACTACCTGTCATTTCTTCCTCAGGCTGCTCCAAGTTACTTCTTACAGCAGCCACTCAACCTCTCTTCCAGTACACTCTCCATATTGCTGAAAGCCTCAGATACTTAGGCTTTGAGAATTCTTCAGAATGGCATAGGTAGGTGATTCATTTTCCGTATTAAAAGCACACTAGCTTTCAGGTGTTCAAAGAAAAAAGGCATATACAGTCAGGCACATAAACTCACATTGCCATTCACTGGCAACCAGACCAATTGTAACGTGAACAAGAAAAAGCACAGTTAAGAGTGAAATGCACCATATGTCTTTCAATAACTAAGCACAGCAAGGCACCACATTAACAACTGTCTTTCTGCCCCTACTGTGTTTAGATCTTGAAGGCCACAGCATACTCCACCCTTAACTTTGTATTTCCTGGATGTTATTGTTTTCTTCCACAATTTTAATACTGTTTACACGCAGCTTTAATGTCTGAATATTTACAGATGAGATCATGCTTGTGCACAAATATATAATTTTTATTAATTTAAAAGGGGGAGCAGAATTTTAAAAGCACTTGATTCCAATAAGATGCCTAAATACATGTATTATTCTAGCCATTGGTACTCAGATAAAATATGCTGTCTAATTTCTGCATAGTTATGATCAGGACTACATGTATTTCTTTGCACTTCTTAACTACCACTAGCGCAGTGTAAAAAGGTCTGTTGTATAATTCCTTGAACAACTTCAGGCACTAACATCAAGGATTCATTTACAAACTAAGGTCTATGTCACTGCAACTTTTAGCATGTTGCCATCATTTTGATTTGCAGATAGGATTTTGTTTGTTTGCATTACTGAGGACAGCAGCCAAACATGTCACTCTTGCTTCAAGCACATCTCCAATTCAGATGGGGTCATATTACCTTTTGGGTAAGAAGGCAAGGAGGAATGGTAAAATGTGAAAATCAAAAGGTCTGATGAAGTCGCAGAAAAGTTAGGATTATTATCTGTACCCTTAGTAGATTTTGTTAATCTTCAGTTCCTGACTGGCTTGTCCATAGACAATACTTTATTTGGTTTATATAGTCACAATGAATGGGACCTATTGTATCTTACTGAGGATGATCACCACCAAAAAAAATAAATAAATAAATCTTAGTTTGTTTTCTGCTTGAGTAATTTGTCTCAAGTCTCACACAACATATGTGACTATATGACTATATAAACTTACGGATTGTGTAAGCTCCATTACACTGAACCAAATAAATTAGCTGTGATTCTCTGAGGGAGCAAGTTCTATAACGTAGATGCCACTCCTATGAAAGTTTTCTCTCCTGTTCTCCTCCAGTTAGTCCTCAGTTTCATTCTTCAGATGGACATTAACTGTCATGGGAGTTCTCAGTCTTAACAAAAAACTTAGCAATACTGCTTAACTTGCAAAGGTTTAAACACAGGGGCTACGTACAGACAGTCAAAAAGCCTGAGGCTGAATTGATTCAGTCTTTTCAGGTTAGTCTAAGCTGCAGAGTTTGAACCAATAAACAAATGAACAACATTCACATTGGATTCAGCCACATGCAGCCACATGCCTACAGTGACTCAAGCCAGAAGCTGGGGTGGGGGGGAAGGAGGGGGTTTCCTAGAGCATGCCTGCCAGCCACTCCAAGGCTTTTCCCCCCTCCCTGCTGGAGCAGAGGGAGCATAGCTGGGGGGAGGGTGGTAGTAGCACTGAATTCATAAATGCTTTAACAGGAATAGTTCTCTCTGAAAAACTATACACTGAAAATTATAAGCACAGCCTGGGAGGTGTGTTTGCTTACTCTTCCTGCTGCCCTTGAAGTCTCTAGGATTTACAGTCCAGCATCAGAGCAGCAGGACTCCACAGGGTTGTTTATCACTTCCTCTTCCTGCTTCCAGGTATCTCTGGGATCTGTAGTCCTCAGTCACAGCCAGCACTAAGCCAGCAGAACAAGACCGGGCCGCTCCGTACGCAGGAGAAAGCGAGTTTAACCCCTCACCCTGGCCCCAGACCAGGGGTTTGCCTGGGTGGTGGACACTGAGCCAGCCCTCACAGCTCCAGCTAGGGAGCAGAGGGGCAGGACCAGCCCTGCTCTCTGAAGCCAACAGCACAGCACAGCCCAGGGCTGGAAAGCATGCTGGGATGCTGGGGGCCTCTGATTTAACTTGAACCAGGAAGGGGTCTGGGGCAGAAGTTTCATAAACTGGTTTGATCCACACACTACAATAATACTTCATTCAACCAGGTTTATCTTAAACCATTGCCAGCCATTTTGAAACTGGTTTATGTGCACTGAACTTACGTTGTATTATAGGTTTAAACCAGTTTCTGGTCACTTCAACCAGTTTATGTGTAACTTCTGTCCCTACCTATGGTGTTATGTGCTACAAACTCAAAATGAGAGACAAAAAAATGATTCAAGCAGAATTTTGAGTTATAAGATACATACCATGAGGGTAAATAAGCGGGCCTACAGTTTCAATGTCACAAATTTCTATTTCTAATGTTTAAAAAAAAAAAATCAGTAACGAAAATGAGAGAACACCAAATTTTTGAAGAATATAGGCAGCATTGAGAAGAAAGTGGCACCTGTTGTAATGAAATACATTTCAGAGGTCTGCCCATAGTGGGGAAGTGCATATTTGATTCAACATTCTTAAGCTACATTACATTCTTATACAGCTGTAAAGAAAGGAAATGATTTTCCATGGCCATATGTGAAGCTTCCCTTCCCATGAATATGTGGCTATGTTTTTACTTTTAAACAATGCCCAAAGGACGGAACAGAGTGCTAAGTACCCATTAAGCTTCAAAGAAGATTTGAAAGACAAAGAAAAATATATATGCACATGGCTGAGGAAAAATAAAAGAACCCTAAATAAAGCCCTAATCATGCCAAGATCTTATAGTTCTCAGAATGAATTTACACTTAATCTACCAGCTGGCCAGTTTGTATATTCAGCTATGTCTCTGAACCCACTCTTAATAACAAATTTATACTATGATTTTCAAATCAGAACTCCATTTTTGCAGGCATAGTGTTCCCAGAACAAGTTGTTATAACAAATTTCATAATACATCAATCTACAGAGCGAAGTGAGGTAGTATTCTAAATGATGCAGCTTCTCTGCTTGTCTGTCCGCCTGTAATGCCATCACTTTTGGACACTGTTAAGCTCCACAATTTCAAGGAACATTCTAAAAAAAATAGACAAGAGTCCTGTGGCTTTTGGTTAAAACCAGAAATGGGTTGGAGTGGAGAAGAAAAGGGGAAGGGCAGGGAGGAAAATACCAATGGCAGAGGGAAAGGGAACATTGGTTTTGCACACATGATTCCAGACATGGAGTAATAATGAGGTCATGGGCACATGGCTTAGGAGGAGGAAACTGAGGAGACATACAGAGATTCTAATGGAGGATTTCAGGGAGAACCCTGGCATAGATGGGTGGAAGGGAAAAATGGATTCTTGGCATGGAGAAAATGGAGGAAGAACAGGCATGGGTGAAGGGAAGAATGAATGAAACCCTGGCATGAGAAAGTAATGGATGAGAACAGTAGGAGGTTAGGTTGACTTGGTGAATACAGAAAGCAGCTGCCATGGACAGAGTAGGGGACTTTGGTATGAAAAGAAACTAAAATGGAGGCACACACAGCTCCAGGCATGAAGAAGCCAGTTGAGAGGGGAAGGGTAGGGAGTCTCTGAAGTAGAGGATCCTGGGGTGCAATCACAAGGGAGCTAGTGGAAGAAAATGGAGGGAAGCAAGAAGGGTCTAGTGATGCAATAAGTTCGACCTATATAGGGCACATCTACACATGTTATTAATTTGCATTAGGCTTACTGCACAGTAAGCCTTTCCTGGGAGCACATCTACACATGCTCCCTGTTGGGAAAAAGATTTGCTCCCAAAGGGAATGTCCAGATGAGCCCACATGTGCCTCTTGCCGCATCTCAAAGCAGTTTGAGATGCAGCAAGAGGCATGCTGGAAACAAAAAAACATTCCCCACACTGCATATTTACAGCAGGTCTCGACATTTGATACCTGAATATCCAGGTATCAAAAAAAAAGAAAAAAATGCAGAAAAAAGCAGGGCAAGGCACAGCCAGGATCATGCCCTGAGGCAACCAGAGGCTTGGGTCCTCCAAAAAGATGCTATGGTAGCTGGCCAGAGTGGCTCTGTGGCTGATCCTTGCCCTGGTGCTGAAGCATGCTGCCTCCACATGTGGGGCAGCACAGCACAGCCCTGGCCCCATGGCACTTGGCACTGCCTGTGGCAAATCATGTGGGTCCTGCAGGGTTTGGTGCAGCACCATGCACCTTTGGGCAGCTCTGGGCCTCTAGGGCTGTCACCTGGGACTCCATGCCATTTCTGGGAACTGCCTGTCATGCTGAGCCTGGTCCTCAGTTCTGTTCATGCAGAACCCAGCCCGGCGCAACACATGGTCTCTGCAAGCAGCATGGGGCCCTGGACGACAGCCCAAGCAGCCTGGACCTGCCCAAAGACGCACAAAGGCGTATAGTGCCATGCCAAGCTGGAAGGGGCCTGCACAATATGGCAGAGGCAAGCACTGGGTGCCAGGTAGCTGAGGCTGAGCCCCACTGCCCCACACTGTGTGGGGGGAGGCTATGCCAGGGCTGTGCCAATGCCCTGATGGCCACTGCTGCTGCCAGTGAGCTATGGACTGTGCGGGAGGGTGGGGCTCTGCAGGGGAGCTCTGGGCCCTGTGGGGAGGCTGTAACCCTGGGGGGGTACTTTGGCCCCTGTGGGGGGGCTCTGGGCCCTGTGGAAGGGGTTTAGCCCCTGAGAGGGCACTTTGGCCCCTGTGAGGGGGCTCTGGGCTGTGCAGGGGGGGAGGCTGTGGCCCCTGTGTGTGGGGGGCAGTCTGTGAGCTGTGCAGTGGCGCTGCACCATGTATGGGGCAGAAGACCCATTCCTTCTAAGCAGCTCTTCCCCATGTGGCCTCCCCACACCCACAGTCCTCCCACAAACCCCACACTCCCAAGCCACCCCACAAAACCCTCACCCACATACCTGGCCCTGTGGGTCAAAAATGAGGGGACTGGGGCAGGGGCAGGCTGTGGGTTGACAGTGATGGGCAAAGGCAGGGGCAGGGCACTGATATATCAGTGCTGCTTAGCGCTGCGTGTGCTGGTAAACAAAGTGGGTAGGGGCAGCTCTGATTTTTCTATGACAAAAAAAGCCAAAAGTCAATACCAAAGTGTATAGTTGTTTCAAATTTATTTTATTATGATGATAAGGGCACTGGTAAGCTTCCAAATAGCTTTAAAACTTGTAATATATCAATAAAACATTGCCCAGCTGATTTCTCTATATATAGTGGCATTTCATTTTAAGAGCAAAAGAACACTATTTTGAGTATTTAATGGGAGAATTTGGGATGCTTATCGCTATCAGAGAATTTCTAATTTTTAAGCAGGGAACACCAGGATCTCTGCTGTGGAGATGAGTGGTGAGACCTGTGCAGAGGAGCCTGTCCAGGCCCAGCACTGGGGACCCAGATGGAGGGCAGAGGTGGCGGCTGACCTGTTGACCATTTGAGACCAGAAGGACACACTTGGACAGTTCAAAGTGGGCCACTGCAAGGAGCACATCTTTTGGGCAATACCTACTCAGATTGTAGTGTCGGGGCACCCCATCAGAGTCTGGAAGGCATGCAGCCATGGGGCTACAGGTCCAAGGGGACAGATGGCATCTCAGGTGGCAGCAGGTCACAGCCAGGCAGCAGCCTCCAGGTTAGGGCTGCTTCAGCAGTCCAGCTGGTACAAGGAATGGTGTCCCCAGGCACCAACTGGCTGGGCCTCAGAAACTCCTCAGGGCACGTAGCCCTGAGCTGCTTGCCAAAGCAGGTTTTTATACTGCTGGGGGCAGGCTCTAGCTCCCCCTGGCTACAGATCTGCAGAGTTATTTTGCCCCAAGTGGCACAAGTTGCCTCGCACCATAGTGCAGGTCCGGGCACATGCACTGAGGCAAAAATCCCCAATTTAAATTTGCGCTGCTCCCAGTTGAGCTGCTGCAAGCGCATGTGCCTGCATGTGTGGACACACCCAAAAGGAAGCAAGCCTACACCAGGGCTGCTCCCACCCTGCTCTGTTCATCTGCAGCAGCCAGGCTTCCCTAAGTGCTAGCCTAGGGGCTAGCACCGTGTCAATGTGCACAGGGCCAGTAGAGCTCTGCCAGCTGCAGTGGCAGCTATCAGTGGGAGCTATCAGTGGGGCTCCGTACACAGTGGGAGGGGCCCTAATGTGCACCAGGCCAGGAGACAGCAGCTCCTACAGAGGGCAAAGCTCTCCTGGCCCCATGCCCATTGGGACACATAGCTGCCAGTGAGCCCCCTGCTGGGCAGGAGGGTCTCTGGGAGCTGTCCTGGGTGTGGCAAGCCTCCTGATCCAGGGGGGAATGGGGGGGGGGACAGGACACAGGGCTCACCAGCAGCTCTCTTGCTTGAGTTTCCAGCTTGCCTGCCCTCTGGAGCAGCTCTGGGGAGCAGGTGGGGGCTGGGTAGTTTAGTCTAATGTGCAGTGAAATGTCTCAGGTAGGCATGCCCACTAAGCTATGAAATAAACCATCCTCTCATTATGTTAAACATTAGATACTTAGATGGGAAGGAAACCCCAAGTTTTGCAGCAACTAGCATTAGTGATTCAGTGTGTAACCTGCTGCCCTCTATGTCTGTGTTTAGCCAGCTACAGTCTAGTCTCCTGTGGCACTGTGCTATAGCTAATGCCACCTTTCAGATGAGATGCGAAGTTGAGGTCCTGGCCACTAACAGTAATTGATAATGAATCATGTGAGACCTCAGCAGTTCCATGCTCTGTTTATTATTAGTTATTATTTTATAGCACTTAAAATGTATTAGGCACCTCATAGTAAACATGAGATGACAAGGTCCTTGGCCCTGAGAGCTGACAATGTAATTTCACATAATAAAAACAAAGGGGTAAGCAGAAGCAGCCTGGGGAAGGAAAGACAGCTAGTGTAACAATAGAATTACATAGTTACCCAGCCAAGACTATTACAGAGCATTGTGCAATAATCCACAAAACACTGTGATTTAGCCACCATGCATGGACATGAAGTGATTTCAGAAAATATACCTATTGCTAGCATCTCCTGAGAAATGCAAGTTCCTATGATGCATACAAACAACAGCAATTGACTTTTAAAGCTGTAATTATTTCATATGCAAGCTAAACACCACAACTGAGTACTAAAATCTCAGACAACAATAAAAGAAATGAAAAGCATGAGTAGACAAAATAGGTATATATGCATGGGCATCTGGTGCCTCCTAAGTCAGGGGAGGCACCTGCCCCCCCCAGCAGCCAGTCAGTGACCGGGGGGGAGGGGTCCCCCCGCAGCTGATCACACCTACACAGAAGTGCTAGCAGCACGCTGCTGGCACTTTCAGGCTGGCACGATCAGCCATGGAGGAACCTCCCCTCCCCCACTTGGTGTGATTGGCCACAGGGGTACCATGGTGATCACTTCTCTTGGTGCCTCCGCTCCTCGACCAATGCTCTTAGCGGGGGCACCAGCGCTCTCGCCTGCCCCGCCTGCCCGTAACCTAAGCAGGGAACACTGCTGTCTGGGGGTGTACCAGCACTCTCAGAGGGTCCACATGCACCCCCTACACCACCACTTCATATATGCGAAATATATTAAAACTAAACATCAGGAAGCCAGAGCTCTCCTCAGCCAACTCTTTAAAGACTCCTGGGGACTAATGATCCTGGGCTACTGATTTAACATTGTTTATTCTTAGCAGATGTTGTTTAACATCTTTGGTTACTAATGGACTGAAAAGTACTTTGCTATCCTCGTATAATAGGAACCACCCTACAATATAATAATAGATCACCCTACTTCTTACCACACAGAGAACAGAGATACCTGTTTAGCACTCTTTCCTTTTATGCAACTTTAATAACAATTCTGCCATTTTCATCTAGTAATGGGCCTGTACCACTGGTAGGGTTTCTTTGATTCCCACTATACTTCAAAAGTTTCCCTTTATTGTTTATATGCCTCCTGGTTATGGACTTTCTCTTGATGTCTTTAGTTTTCCTTATCAATTTTAATGACTTTACAACATCTAATTTATATCTATTGCTATCCATTTGCTCCTATTTGTTATGTTGTTATTATTTTTAATTACTGCCTTTATTTCACCACTGAACAGCAATGGACATTTAACCAGTTTTCATTCTTGACTTCTTTGACCACTTGTTGAAACACATAGGTGCCATCTAGAGGCCAGGAGGAGAAGACAGTTAGAAGTATGGTTTACATCAATAAAAGGAACTTCTGTTAAAGATATTTTTCTAAAACTCATTATCAACAAGATTGTAATGTACTTATCTATTTTGTATAACCCATCCATGCCTGAGTCACTCACTATGTTACATTTATGAAAATAAAATGTATAGATGAAAATATCTCATAGCATATAACATACCATTTGTTCTATTCCCAACATAAAATATAGAACCTAATATTAAGAATCATTAGTAGGATATGATAATTAAAGTCTATGCGTAAATGAGGATTTCTTATCTGCAAATTTACTGTAGAAAGCTCATTGGATTTCTAAAACAAATCATCAGGGACTGGACAAATGATATTTACACACTTCTAATTATCTAGCAAGATTAGTGTTTGTGGTCTGTATAAGTAGGTCACACACATAGCTATGATAATTAATTGTGCTACAGAAGAGCAATGATTCATATGTTTTGTAGTAATAATTCTAAGAGCGTTCTAAAGATAATCCTCCTTAAAGTATTCATTTTTAAAAGATCTATTAGCAACATAAAAAGAGTACTTTATAGTTGCTTCTAGCTGCATTTTTCAAGCTTTAGTTTTCTGTAAAATTACTCTGATTGTGGAAGAAACACAGAGTCAGCATTCCATCCCAGCCATTTCAAAAACACATCACTTCAGTCTACTACTACTCTAAGTATATTGAAGGAGAAGAAGGAGAAGGAGAAATATCTCACGTGGAAAGCAGGTGAAATATACATCTCATTATGTTATTTTCAATAAATATACATGTATCTATGTAAAGTCATGCACGCATACATCTTTATGCACACACAGATGTAATCCTTTTTCACAGACCTTCAGAGTTCATTACTTTGCAATGTTCTTGCTCTCAGACATTTCTTACAACAATGCTGGAACAACACAACGCTCTGCAAATGTCAGCAAAGACTTTTCTACCACATGCTGTAGATTCCTATTTCTTTCTTTTCCTTTATCCCCATACCCGGTATGATCAGAATCACATAGTTTTAAGGAAATACACACATCAGTGCTTTTCCCCACTTATTATCTCCATTTACTTTACGTATTATTTGAGTACCATTTTCCATAGCCATAGTTAGGCTATTGTATTAGAATTTTCCACTTCAGCTATTTTCAGTGGATTAAAACTTGATCATAGATATTTGTCCTATGATCAAAACTGGCTTCACAGCTCAGGCATACACACATTTTTCTCCACAGATTAGCAGCAAGATCTGTTTGATCATATTCATATAGTTACACAAAGTAGCTTGAAGAAACTGTGCCAACTTCTGTTCTCTTATACCAAAGTTAATCCAACATAACTGTACTGTAGCCAGTGGAATTAATCTGAGTTTATACCTATATAATAACAATCAGAATTTGATCCTTTTTAATTAATTAATTAAGAAAGAATGAATAGAAGAATGTCTTTGCTGAAAAGGGAGGGTTTGTATTTAATTTAAAATGCATTTGAATTATTACTGAGTCATGAGGAGAAATGGGTTTCTCAAAGTATATAACTGGCCTTCCCAAGTAGGCTTAACCTCTTTCAGCTATGTGTTTCTAGTAAAATTTATCATTGTGCAAAAAATGTTTGTGGCCTGAACCCAAACACAAACCACTTAATTCCTAATAAAACCTTTAAGAGCAAAAGAACCAGAACAAAAGTATTCAGAGCATATTTGATGCATAGGGAGGACACGGGGGAGGGGGGCATGTGCCCCCCTGAGAGCACTGGTGCCCCACTAACAGTGAGCACTCTGGCTGGTAGCAGGGCATGGATAGTGCTAGTGCCCACCCCCTGAAACTGGCTCCACCAGCGCACATTGGTGGCAGAAGTGCCAGTAGCAGAAGTGCCACTGCCGTGCCACATGCAAAAGTGCTGGCACTTCCGCCACCACTCTGCCTCCCGGTCCTGCAGGATCCCCCCTCCCCCACTGGGTCATGCTGGCCACTGGGGGACCACCTGGTCATGCCCCACTGGTGCCCCTCCAGACTCGGGAGGCACCAGTTGCCTATGATTCAAAGCCTGCTCATATGAGAAGATGAGCATCTTGAGCTCCAGTTACCTTCAATATGATGAACTGAAGGCATTTAACACCCTGTAAGATCAAGACCTTCCATGGGAGTGTCATCATAATCAGAGCTTTAGCTCTGATAACACAAAGCTAAGATACACCTGGTTAAATTTTGGTTAAAGTTTACAAAATTTGCATCCTCCAAACCTAAGGTTTTTAAGTGGATGATATCAAATTTATCTTCCAATTTGTCCCGTACTGTGGAATAGCTATTGAGAAAAGTCTTAATTGTACATGTACTGAAAACCATACTCATGGAGGTTGCCCTTCGCTCCACATTACCTATGGAGTCCACATTTAGACTAGGGACAGAAATTACACATAAACTGATATAAGTGATTGGAAACAAGTTCAAAACTATAATACAACAGAAGTTTGGTGCACATAAACCACTTTCAAAATGGCTAAAACCAATTTACAATAAACCCAGATGGATGTGGTATCAGATTTAACTGAGTGATGTTAAATCAGTTTATTAAACTTCTGTCCCAGATCCCCTCCAGATGCTCACAGTCCCCCAGCATCCCAGGATGCTTTGCACATCCCCCACAGACCATCTTCACGGAGTGGGCAAGCTAGATTTGGCTCAACGTCTCTGCTCCAGTAGAGCAAGGAGGTGTGCTCTAGCACTCCCTGGCTCCTGGCATGAGCTACTGCAAACATGTGGCTGCATTTCCAGAATCAAAAGTGAATGTCTGTTCACTTGCTTATTGATTCAGTCTACACAGCTTAGACTAACCTGTGAAGACTGAATCAATTTAAGTTTGGATTTTTTGACTGTCTGTCCTTAGCCTTAAGTATTCCAAGACAGAATAAAATCTTATAGATTTCATAGATATTAGGGCTGGAAGGGACCTCAGGAGATCATTGAGTCCAGCTCCCTGCCCCAAGAGCAGGAAGTCAGCTAGGGGAATTAAAATTTCTCAGGACACATGTAACAGGGAACCCTAGCCCTGTTACCAAGAAATAGGGTGGTCCCTTTAAATCCAGAACCTTCCAGCAGCGGCTGGCCAATCAAGTAGGGGTTAAGGATTGAGCCCTGCCAGCTGGTCAGGTGACAGGAAGGGGAAGGCCAGAACAATATAAACTGCAAGTGGAAAAGGCCAAAGAGGCAGCATAGAGGGGGACTCTTGATGACTCTGGTGCAGCCTCTTTGGGAAGAATATACCACGCTGTGAGACCGAAGCATGATCACATAAAGTAAGTGGGCACTTTGCCTCTCTTATTTCTTTATTATTACTTTCATTATATGGCCATAGGAGCCTATGGTTTATGTTTGATGTTAAAAAAAAATTGTGGTTTGTGGCTGAGGCTGTAGGGGTGGAGGAGGCCTCATTAGTGCCAAGAGGCAGTGCGATAGATTTCATAGACATTAGATTTCATAGACATTAGGGCTGGAAGGGACCTCGGGAGATCATTGAGTCCAGCCCCCTGCCCAAAGGGCAGGAAGTCAACTAGGGTCATAGGATCCCAGCAAGATAAGCATCCAATTTACTCTTGAAGGTGTTCAATGTAGGTGCTTGAACCACCTCCGCTGGCAGACTGTTCCAGACCTTGGGGGCTCGGACAGTAAAGAAATTCTTCCTTATGTCCAGCCTGAAACGGTCTTGCAGGAGTTTGTGACCGTTCGACCTTGTCATCCCTTGGGGTGCTCTGGTGAACAAACATTCCCCCAGATCCTGGTGGTCACCCCGATAAACTTATAGGTGGCCATCAGATCACCTCTGAGCCTGCGCTTTTCCAGGCTAAAGAGTCCCATGTCTCTCAGCCTGTCATCGTAAGATCTGTTTTCCTGACCTCTGATCATGCGTGTGGCTCTCCTCTGGACTCTCTCAAGCTTCTCCACATCCTTTTTGAATTGTGGAGCCCAAAACCGGATGCAGTACTCCAGCTGCGGCCTCACCAAGGCTGAGTACAAGGGGAGAATGACGTCCCGGGATTTGCTCGAGAAGCATCTATGGATGCAAGCCCTGCTACACTAAGGGTGCCGCGCTAAGGCCATGAGCTCAAAGTCGCTTAAAGAGGAGATAGGAGCCTTGAAGCCACATCCTAGCAGGTGGACTTAGGTGAAAGGCCCTAACTACAGTAAGAGGGGCAAAGCCGAAGCGGACTGAGGCCCCAACAATTGTGCACCACAGGGGTGGAATGGTCAATAGGCCTGGTGTTGTGGACAGCATGGAATGGAGGGCTCTGAGCCTGAGTTAGAGTGCTAGAGCCTTGGAGTCAAGCCCCAATTATTGGGGTTTGACTGACAGGCCAGCTAGAGAGGCGGGGCGAGTGGCTGAGACCCCGACATGAAGAGAAATTTATAAAACCATTTGTGAGGCCTGGGGCATGTCAAGGGGAGGTAGGAGTGTGTATTTTTGCACTTAAGACAACACCTCATTATCCTACGAGTGGTGAGCCTGGGGCCTGTCTAGGAACCTGTGGGTCAGCCTCCCTCTTTCTTTAGAACCAAGTAACACCAAGCAGTGGCAGGAAAGTAAAGATGGGGAGAGGGGAAGCTGATCCCCAGAAAAGAAAAATCCAGCAAGACTTGACGGGGCACAATTACTGGCATATTATTTTTTAAAAATGCAGTCAAAGATGGCCCCCCCCCCGTCACAGCACACTATACAATAGCCCAGGGGTGGGCAAAATACAGCCTGCAAGCCACACTCAGCCCACCAGGCACTTTCATCAACCCCCTGCTCACTACCGGGAGTGGAGGGAGCCCTAGCGCCTACTTCTTTGCAGAGTCCAGCATGGGGCTTCTCCGCTGCATGTGTAGAGCTGCAGGTATAGAGCCCCTGAGATAGAAGTGTCCAGAAAGGCTGCATGAGGGTGTACTCCTCGCTCCCAGCGCAGTGCTGGCTGTTTCTATCACAGGGGCTTTGCGCCCTGCACCATTATACTCACAGCAGGGAAGCCGCGCACTGGACTCCATGGGAAAGCAGGGGGCAGGGCTCTCTTCACTCCCTGCAGAGTGTAGAGACCTGTGCAGCAGGGGTGGGGAAGGCAGCAGGCTCCAGTGTGGGATTTCCCCTGCTGCAAGTGCAGGCAGGGAGCATGGAGCCCCGGCGATAGAGCAAGCTCCACTCCCCCTACCCCCACTCGGCTCAGCGCTGGCCAGAGCTGCGCAGCACCAGGCACAAGTACTCTGATCTCCCCACCTGCTGTTGTTGCCAGGCAGCGGGGGCTGCACGTCATGGGGGGGAGTGTGTGGGAGGTCCCTACATGCCCCACCCTCTCTTGCACCCCACACACCCACACCCTATCCCCACAACCCCCACCAACATATACCTATACCCCATCATACCCTATGCCCTCCTACACAGCCACATCCTCTCACAACCCCCCCACACACTCCCACACTCCACTGTACACAGACCCCCTAAAAGAATGACACTTCATTTTTTAATTATTATGAGTTATTATGCAATCCCTTCACAAGTCATGACAAATATTTTTTGTAATAAAATTAAAATATATTATAGTAGGTGTTTGATTTTCAGTGTATGATTTTGGATTTTTTTTCTGGTTCTAGAATGGCAGCCCCCACCTCCCAAAAGGTATATTTGGGAAGGGGAGAGCAAGATGAGGGACTTCCAGTGGCAAAGGTCAGGAGTTAAGGGGCAGGACTTCTGGTCCCAATGTGGCAAGGGGGGGGGGGGGTCAAGGTGTGGGGCTACCTATGCAGTCCCCGACAGCTCACCAAAACCTGTTAAGTGGCCCTCTGCCCAAAATAATTGCCCAACCCTGTCCTAGATCTTAAGGGTGCTGACAGATGTGGATAAAAAAAAACACAACACACCAGCAATGTACCGGAAAAGGGATTGCATCAGTTTGACCCAGCTCCCCACTATCTATATAGCTCATGTGCTTCAGCTTTTGGCACTTTTATCTAATAGCTGATTTAATTAGCTATTAGATAAAAGCACCATAAAGCCCCACTGAAGCATGTGAGCTATACATACACTGTGCAAGCAGGATCATACTGACTCAATTCCTCTTCTGGACATGTGCTGTGTTCAACTAAGGGTGAACACCAAGCTGAAAGTAAAGTTTTTTGTTTGTTTGTTCCACATCTGTAAGCACCTTAAATGCAAGTGGGTGCAAGTGGGAGAGGAACAGTGGGGAAAAAAATCCAGGTCATACCCAGTTCATTTTCCATTTCAACAGCCACTCTCTGCCACTGTGTGACACAGGATATTAGACAAGAGGGACCTATGGTTTGACCCATTAAATAGCAATTCTTATGTTCTTATGACCCAATAAAACTGCAGACCTGGCAAATAAAATCCAGGACTTACAATACAAATGTATTCATCAGTATGTGTTCTACCAACTTATAGCGAATACTGAGCACCTATAAAAAATTATCATTATATTGGCACATTTTAATATGGATTGATTAGATTAGATTTCAAGCAGTGATTCTTAACCTTTATAGACCCAAGGCACTCCTTGTTAGACTCAGTGCTTCCCTTGGAAAATAATGGCTCTTAGATTTCACTCATGTTCATGTTTCACTTATTTGAAATTTCTGGGTTCTTCTTATGAAACATGTGTAGATTTTTTTAACAGTGCTAATATTGTGTGGCACCTTATGACACCCTTTAAAAGATCTCAGGGCACCCGAGGGTGCCTTGGCACTCTGGTTGAGAATCACTGTTTTAAAGCACCTGGGATATAGATCCCACTTTCTTTCAATGGCTGACCTACGAAGGAACAGGTCAGCATCTGAGTTTCTATCTTTATCCAAGTCCAGGCTACAATTCTAGAATTCCATGGAAATTGCTTAAATTAAGATGGAGTACTGGATACTAGAACTGTCAGTCTCTTGAGGTCACACTTCTTACTAAAGATGAGGTCAGGCACAATCTTTTCCATTTCATGCAAATTTGGTTTGGCTCACCGGCTCCTGACCCCCATTGCTATCAGTGGAAAATTTAAAGTATTTTATGCAAACTTAGATACAGTTTGAAATCTAACAGGTGTCAACTAAATCACAACTTGTCAGAATGTTTGTAAGTCACATAAAATGCAGTAGGTAACCGCTTTAGTAACCTTGCTAAAGAGACAGTTACTTGTTCCATCTCACATCTAAATGTAGAATGTGCTGCCAGCTTAAATGTTATATTCATTGTCAGTTTGTCTGCAGTGAGGCAGCACCCTGGCATTTGAGCATTACCAATTATAAAGGAAGCCAGTTATCTGAAAGTCCTCCTTTGCCTTATAACGTGCTAAGGAAATGTATACATTTTGGGGAGGGGAGAAAGTTATATGCTACCTTTGAGCAAGACATACAGCTTAATTTACTTCCTACGTGATGGCTAGAAAATGGTATTTAGAGATTTGCTTTTGGGAACTGGCTTGTAGGTAAAGTAGATATTGCATTAAGACAATGTTCCCAGGCAATAGCAAGGGTTCATTGGTTTCTAAGAGCATGTTTATGACAAAGTTTCCTTCAAGGCAGACACTGTGTCTGAGGCCAATGGACAAGCAGGCATACACAGACTGGGAAATGAAGATATGTACCACAGCGTTTCCTGAAAGCCCAAAAACATGAACAGTGTACACATAACATGAGATAAGGTGGCATTAGGCCACAGTGACTATCTGCAGAGTCCTTGGGATTTCTGGTTTTGGTGGGTGGACCAAATTAATTGCCCGTGGCATGGCCAAATTAAGACACGGGTAAATGACCAAATTAAGATGTGTGCATGTGATGGATTTGTTGGAGCAAAGGGATATGCTGACAGGACAGAACATGGACAGCATGATGACCACAGGGGAAACCAATCAACAGTACCTGGAAATGAAGAGTCATCAGAGGAGAAAAAGTATACAAAAGGAGGGATTTCAGTGCAGCAAAGTTTCTCAGGGGCGAACCCAAGGCCACCATGGATAGAGGACACATTACCAGCCTGTCTCACCTACCTATTGGAGGGGAGGAGGGTTGGGCCTCATCCCTCAACCTCCAGGCTGCTGACATCTGACATTCAAGAAAGAACCACAGGATGAAGCTCCCTAGGACTGGCAGATATAGAATCAGGGCTGGGGAGGAAGTTATTTTGTTTGCCTTGTCTGAATTATTCTTATCTGCTATCACTGTGTATCAATAAAAATTGCCCATTTTCTAATGGATGTTGGTCTGAGGGTTTGGTTCCATCTGGAACAAAGTATCTGGGTCATAAATTCAGTGCCATGACTACACACCATAAAGTTTTTACCCCAGGGATTGTCACCTGAGAAAAGGGCAGATGGCAGTACAACCAGGGCTTTCCACCATTCAACTCCAAACCCAAGCAAGACTATCTAAGGGAGGTAATAACCTTAACTCAGTAATGTTTTCTAAATAATTCATAAATCTGGTTCTTAGAGCTCTCCAACCAGTCAATTACTTTTCTGGGATGAGTGAATTCCAGCTCCAGGTAGTGTGAGGCTTACATGATTGTAGCCTCACTCCCACATGCATTTTTTGCCGCTGAAACCCAATCTGGTTCCACCAGGAGAATGTGTCAAATGTTTTGTAAAAAACCTAAGTAAATAACCATTAGGTTTTGCATTTAGTACAGAAGATGGTGGGAGCTGTGGCCACATCTTGGAGAAGGGAGTTCTAAAAGTGTGCATCACCTGGGCAGGAGGCCCAGTTGTACTCTGGGCACAGACGCCTCCAATGTACAAAAATTCAACTGTAAGGTCTACTTCTAGGAAGTACCTCTGATCACAGAAGTTTCTCAGGCACACAAAGAACAATGAAGCATGTAAAGACTGTTCCACCATTATGCCCCTTAATTTTTATACTGGCTTAGCATGTTAATTGAATAGCATGGGAAATCTCATTTAAATAAGGTATAAGAGGCACTATTCAGGGAGACAAATCCTGAAATTAAAATGTAGCTTCAAAAAATGGGTAGGGTTGACCTTGCTGTAAGATAAAAACTCCTCTTATCCCTTATTCAATAAATGAGTGTCATTAAAGTAACCATGTTCTCTACATGAAATTGCTTAATACTGAGTATCCCAAGAAATGTTCAAGAAATATTTATTAAAACCTTGGCTGCTGTTATATTTATCTGCATTTGGGCAGAAAGGGTTATTCTGCTGGGTTTGGGAGAAGGAATTGGTCAATACTGATGGCCATCAGAAGACAGCTGGAATATTCATGTCAGAAAGAGAGAGATGACTATGGGTGTGACTTCCAAAAAGGGCCACAGAAATGTGGCTGATTAGCAAACTTGGGTATTTTCAGTAGGCAAAACTTTTGGGAGGGGCTTGTTACTGCTTACTTGATACTTAATCAACATACCCAGGTCAATGAGGCTATTACAGGGGCAAGCAATTATTCTGGGAGAAGGGCTGCTTAACAACTTTGTGAGCTGTTGCAGGGCACATAAGTAGCCCTGTGCCTTCGCAGTTGCCCCATCCCCTGGTTGCCACACTGGGACCAGAAGTCCTGACCCCTAACCCCTGACCTTTGCTACAGGGAGTCCCTCCTCTTGCTCTCCCCTTCCCAAATACTCCTTTTGGGTGCGGGGGGCTGCCATTTTAGAACCAGGAAAAAAAAAGGTCATACACTAGAAGTCAAACATCAACTATAATATATTTTAATGTTATTACAAAAAATATTTGTCATGACTTGTGATTGTGTACTGTATATAGAAGGGACTGCATAATAACTTATAAATCAAAAACAAAGTGCAATTCTTTTAATGTGGGCATACGTGTGTGGTGGGGTGTGGGAGAGTGGTGGGGGTTGTGAGAGGGTGTGGTGGGGGGCATAGGGTATGTTGGGTTATATATATGTGTCAGTGGGGGTTGTGGGAGCAAGGCATGGGTGTTTGGGGTATGAGGGAGGGTGGGGGTGTAGGGAGCCCCACACAGTCCTCCCATGGTATGCAGCCCCTGCTGCCTGACAGCAGCAGCAGGTGGGGAGATAAGGGCACTTGTGCCTGGTGCAGGTGCCCAGTGGTGTGCAGCTCTGGCCAGTGCTAGAAAGGGTGGGGGTGGTGGGAGCAGAGCCTGCCCTATCCAGGGCTCTATGCCCTGTGTCTGCAGCTCCAGCACTTGCAGCAGGGAAAGCACACACCTGCTGCCTTCCCCATCCCTGCTGCACAGGTCCCTGCATTCTGCAGGGAGTGAAGAGAGCCCTGCCCCATGCTTTCTCATGGAGTCCAGTGCAGGCTTCCCCACTGTGAGTATGAAGCTGCAGGTGTGGAGCCAGCACTGCACTGGGAGTGAGAAGTGCACCCTTGTGCAGCCTGCCTGGCCACTTATATTGCAGGGGTTCTGCACCTGCAGCTCCGTACTTGCAGCAGGGAAGACACACACTGGACTCCGCGGGGAAGACACGGCTCCCTGCACTCCCAGCAGAGTACAGGAACCTGCGCAGCAAGGAGTGGGGGAAGCAGCAAGCTCCAGTGTGGGGCTTTTCCTGCTGCGAGTACTGGAGCTGGAGGCGCAGGGTGCCAAGTCCTGGTGATGGGGCATGCTCTGCGCTCCCCACCCCCACCCCCCAACGCAGCACTGGCCAGAACCACACCCCGCTGGGCTCCTGTGCTGGGCCCATACATCCTGACCTACTCACATGGGGGCACTGCAGGCCAGATGAAAGTGCCTGGCATGTCATGTGTGGCCCCTGGGCCATATGTTGCCCACCCCAGTCTAGGAATTTCTGATTTAGAGGCTCTATCCCTAACACTCATGCTCAATATTTACTGATGCCCCTTTTCTCCAAGAATTCGTCCAATCTCTTTTTGAATCTGGCTAAACTGTCAGTTTCCACAACATCTGGTGACAACGAGTTTCACACTTTAATTACATGCTGTGCGAAAAAGAACATTCCTTTGTTAGTTTTATATTTAGTACCTACTTGTTTTCTTTTCTGATGCCTTGTTCTTGAAACATAATAAATAATAAATCTTTATTTACTTTCTCTTCAACGTTTAGTATTTTGTAAACCCTTATGTCCCTCCTCAACTGTCTCTTTTCTAAACTGAATAGGCCTAGCCTCTTATGGAAGCCTCATGTGGAACCCATCCATACCACTAATCCTGGTGTTATTTGAATACTATTGAGAACTCCAGGACAAATCCTCATATTTCTCACATATTATTCCAGGCAAAGTGTCCCAACATAATGCTCAGTAAAAAAGGAACTACTAATACTACAGGAAAAAGAGAAGCTATGGTCACATAGCAGAACATCCATGAGCATATCTTGATCAAAATAAGGGCATGAACAGAACAGAATGACCCAGTAAACCGTAAGCCAGAAACTCTACTGTGTTCTATTTCAATTCCTAACATAGAAGGCCCTTAAGCACCTCCCACAGCAAAGAATTAATAAGGAGACTAGCACTTGTCATAAGAGATTTCCTCTCTTTCCTTCCCCAGAAGAAAAAAAATTCCATGCATGTTTTTTCATATGTATGAGCCAAACATGTTTACCAAATAGCAGAGCTACTGATTAGAGGGAATGCAAAGCTGACAAAGTAGGGGCAGGCAATTATTTTGGGTGGAGGGCTGCTTACAGAGTTTTGGCAAGCCATCAAGGGCCACACATCAGGCATCCAGGAGCAGATAAATATTAATTTTCTAAATTTTTTTTAGGGGCCCCGCAGGCTGGATAGAATGGCCTGGTGAGCCGCATCTGGTCCACAGGCCACATTGTGTCCACTCCAGTTCTGCATGAAGGCTGGAAAAAAGTGAGGTTTGTTTTTGTTCCAAGTCTTTTGCTAATCCAAGGTGTACTTGAGTATAAGGTAATAATGCTCTATTATCAGGAGATAATTAGAAAAGTCAAAGGTGGTTAAAGGAGGCTGGGGTGAGCACTTCAGTATCCATGGCCCAAAACACCAAGACTCCTGTAACTATGATCAAGGCCTGGAGATTTTACACCTTACTCTGCAGCAGAGGTTCCTAACCCCTGGACTATGACCCAGTGCCGGGCCTCAAAGGGTTGGCTGCTGGTCTGCAGGAGGGCTGGGTACAGGACCAAAAGTGACAGTGGACCAGCAAACCATGGACTGGAAGTGACGGGCATACTGCAGACCTGTAGCCAACACTTTTTTATGCCGAGTATAAAAAGGGTTGGCTATCTGCCCGTAGTATGCTGGTCACTAGGGGTGAGTGAGACAGGCCATATTTTATTCAGATTTGGCCTGAATTAGGGACAGCGATTCAATTCGTTGATTTGGATCACTGTCCACAATTTGATTTGGCCGAATCCAAATCTGAAGATTCAACGGTGATTTGGAGAATCAGCGATTTGGCCATAGACACAGCTTTAAATGTTTTTTCTACATATCTCAAGGTACCAGACACAGCTTGTGAATGCTGCAATGTTGGAGCGGATGGAGCGTCCCACAGGATTGTGAGGGTGGGGCCCATGTGTTCAGCGGCAAACCTGGAAGCACTTCTGGTCCACTTCCAGGTCTGTTGCTGAACACAGTGGGGTGCCCCTTCTCCCCCCTGCACCCTCTGACTCAGCGATCAGCCAAGTGAGTACCCCAGGTGCTCCCCAAACCAAGGAGGTACCAGTTGCTGAGCCAGGAAGGCATGGGGAGTCCCCGTGCGCACTCCACGGCAGACTCAGAAGTGGACCAGTAGTTTCCTGATTTGATTTGGATTCAGAGATTCAGCCAATGAATCGGGCTGAATCTCTGCCAAATTGAAAATCAGGGACTGAAGATTCGCACAGCCCTACTGGTCACTGCTGGTCCACAGCTTGCTGGTCTGCAGTCACTTCCAGTCCGCAGCTTGCTGGTCCTCAGCACAAAAAGGATGGGAACCCCTGCTATGCAGCACTCTACAGCACTATATGACATTGTACCTGCTCTGGTGCAGATCTTTACTGTAGAGTAGACAAACTGGACCAATGTAAACCAGAGTAAGCTTCAGTTAACTTTTTATCCCAGTATATGCTTCAGCATATGCTTGCATTTAGTGTAGCCATTTTTATAGCAGTCAGGTAGATGCAAAAAAACCCGTTGATGATGAAGACTGAGACTTTACACCCGATCAGCACTGTACATAGAGCTACTTGTGTGCAACAGATGGCTATTCTTTCTGCAAAAAAACCCTCAAATCATACTGGGTTGCATTAGCAGGAGTGTCACTTGCAAATCAGGGGAATTAATTTTTCAATAGCTTACCAGTGCTGAAGTGTCCAGGTTTTGGCACCACATGTCAAGACAGACATAGAAAGAAGCCAGCAGAGAACAACTGAAATGATTAGAGGTCAGGGAAACATGACCTATGAAAACAGGTTTGAAGATCTGGGATTGCTTAGATTGGAGAAGAGAGAACTGAGAGGGGATTTGATAACAGTCTTCAAATACTGTATTTATTCAAATATAAGACAAGGGGTTTTTTTCCCCCTCCATTTAGCATAGGGGAACTTCTTAGATTTAAGTATGGGCCAGGCAAGCAGCTGCTGCAGCTCAGGACCAGGCCAGGGTGGCCCATGTAGCAGGTAAGGGATGCAGGGTGAACACAGGGAAGGGGTGCATGGTACAAGGGGGAGCATGGTGAAAAGGGCAGCAGGGGAATTGCAGGGAAGGGGGTGAATGGAAAAAGAGGAGTGAAGGGAAAGGGCATGGGGAATCGGATAATGGAGTGAGGAGCGCACAGTGCAGGGGGGAACACATGGGAAGGGGTGGCAGGGAGTAAAGGGATGTGCAGAGTGAGCGGAGTGTGGGGGAAGGGATGCATAGGGTGCAGGAAAGGGTGTGGGGAAGGGATAAGTGGTATGGGGGTGTCACGGGACAGGGTCCTACAAGTGGCCGTGATCTCTCCTAGCGCCCCCCCTACCATGCCAAGTAGGTGTTAATGCACCCTCGATCTCACCCACCACATCTTTGATGATAAGATTATTAAGGGAGGCTGCCTTTTATCCTCCTTGACACGGTACCCTGACATACTCCAGTCTGTGCCCCATCTACAGTGACTCTGTGCACTCCCGCCTCAAGGCTTACGCGTGTCTCCTACCACCCCAATACCATGCCCCAAGCCTCGCAGATGTCCCAGACGTTGTCTAGTCACTTTCTCAGATGGCCTGCATCCTCACAGATGTTCCCAGGCCTTCTCTCCCATTCGCCCGCCTTGGGCTCCGCCCGCACTGGGGCCTTCTCCGCGCTTGGGGCTCAGGTGGCCATAGCCATGCCTGGCCCCTAAATCCCCTCCGCGGATCTACAACTCCTGAGGCTCAGGCAGCCTCAGCCTTACCTGGCCCCCAATCCCCTGTGCCCCCTCAATGCTGTGCCCTCTCTGGCACCCGGGTCTCCACACCACTGTGGAGCCCCACTGAGGCCTCCTCCAACCCCTTATAGCCTCACCCGGTCCTCCGGTGTAACAACACACAACAGAATGCAATAACATGAGCCAATCTGCTCCAACTCAAAGCTAAGCCTCCTGACTAAAACATACACTCTAAGCCATCGGGTAGTTTATCCTCCCAAATCCCTACCAGGGCTTCCTCCACCCAGTCTCCTCACACGGAAGCTGTTCAGGCCATCAAACTACTCTCCTCTGCTTGCTCCAACAGAGCTCCTACTTCCTCAGCTGCCAGAGGGGAACTAACTCTGGCCTCAGCCTGGTTTGTTTACATAGGCCAGGCCCTGCCCCCTTCTGGTCAGCTGACCAAACTACGGTTGCCCTGGCAACCGGCACCTGTCCCTCTTTCTAGGAACAGGGCACTTCAATGCCCTGTGACAGGGGGGTACAGGGAAAGGGATGTTTAGAGCAGGGGGAGCATGGGGAAGGGCCACATGGAGTGGTGTGGGAGCTGGTGTGGCTCCAGCGCCAATAGTGACTGGGGCTGCAGGGTGAAGCTAGAGCCACTGTTATTGTGTGGCCCGGCTGGGTGCTCCATAACCCCAGGAGAAACAGAAAAAGAGCAGCTGCAAAGGTAAGGAAGAAGGGGCAGGCACAAGGAGAAAGGCACAAGGGGAGCTGGGGGGAAGGGGTAGGTACAGGGGACAAGTGGCAAAGTGAGGGTAAGGGGCATGGGACAGGCTGCCTGCTCCCCAGCCACTGCTTTTCTTTCCACTGTCTCCCTGTGGTAATGGTAGAGGGATGACTTTAAGAGGACCCTCAAATAACTAGATTCTAGACATGGAATTATAACAAATTTATAATTTTCCATGTCTACGGAAAATTGGGGGTTCTCTTAAATTCAGGGTCATCTTAGATTTGAGTAAATACACTACTTAAAGGGTGGTTATAAAGAGGATGGTGATAGACTTCTCTATGGCCAAGAAGTGATGGACTGAAACTGCATCAAGTGAAATTTACAGGGGGTATTAGGAAGGATGTTCTAACTCTGAGGGTGGTTGGAATTGATTACCTCAAGAGACTGTTGAAAGCTTTTAAGGTTAAGCAAATGCTTGTCTAGAATGGTTTAAACAGGGATGATTCTGTCTTGAGTAGGGAGTTGCAATAGATGACCACCCAAGATTCCTTCTAGCCCTATTTTTCTATGGTTTTATGAATCTCTGAATTTACACCAGGCATCTGACTTCCTTGGTCTGAGCTACTTTTTCTTCCTTAGAGCTGGGATAGAGAAAGAGGATGAGGCGCACAGAGGAGTGGGGGTGGACACCCACAGTATATCAGAGACTTTAATCCTGAATAGCAAGACCTTTGCCATACCTGCTTTGAGTCTGACATCGTGGAAGTGTCAGATTATCTAGGGTGTTGCCACTAGACAGTTCTGCGGTTAGCTTGTAGATAGGGGAGGGGAAGGTGTGTTACCTGGAGCCCTTGGATAGGGTAGGGGTAGGGAAGGTGTGTTACCTGAAGCCTGACACTTCAAAGGAAGAAGACCTTGTCTCATGTTGGGCAGTTACTCCTGCTTTGCAGTTCCTTTTCTGTAGGATTAAATGTGGTGCTTGAGCATGTCTTCAGAAACAGCAGCTGGTTTTGGCCCTGCTCTTCCTTATTTCTATTCAGCGGCCTTCATCTGGGGAGGGTGACAGGGAACTTGTTTTCTACAGCTCATGGTACAGATAAAAAAAACCCCATTAATAAAAATATATAATATATCAGAATCAGAACTAACCTTTTTTATACCTGTGTGCACTGCCATCTCCAGATAGCTATGACTGAACTCTGTGGGCATTTGCCATAAAAACAAGATTCTTGCCTGGTTAAGGGCAGGTCAAAAAGGAAACTGTAGTAAGGAAGTCAGGACTGGGCTCACTTCCCAGCAGACTTGCACTGTGACTTTATGCAAGGCATGGAATTATTCCCTGCCTCAGTTTCCCCGTCTGTAAAATGTGGTCTTTAATATATCAATTTATAGTGTCCTATCAAAGGACAAAGCACTATAATTTTCATCACTATTATGGATTTCTATTACAAGACAGATAGCATGACATAGTATCTGATATCCTTAAACTCTGATTTTTATTCTATTTGCATTATTATTGATAATCATACTTATTAAAGTGGTTCTTGGGATCACTAATGGGCTTCATTTTACTAGATAACATACAAATGAATAGTAAAGAAGGAGCCCCAGAGGGATGACAACCTAGAGGCTGCCCTTCCCCTGAATTATTGAACTTGTTGAAATAAAGGTTTGCTGATTTAAATGCATTTTTGGCTGGGAGATATTTTTCTGTTGCTACTACAAAGATATTCACCTGGCCATCTATTAAAATTCCTGTGCCCTTTATTATTACAGAAAGATCCCAAGTCATCCCCATAGCATGAAAATACAAGGTTAGCAACAAGAAGACCCTAAGTGTAAAGTCAATTTTAAGGAAGTAAACACTTGCTTTGAATAAAACCTTAAATGAGTTTAGTTTGGAACAGCTAAGGCAAAAGTAAATGATTTCTATTATTTTTCTGATATGGAAAAGTTTGGGGCAGGAGAGTGATACACAGGAGGGAGAGCTATGATAAATTATCTTGAAGTCTGTGCTCTCTCTTTGCATGCTGCATAGCCCTCAGGAGCATAAGTTAATGTTCCAGTAAGATGAAAAAGAGATAGAGTTTGGGAGCTGGTGCCACCTATCTATACACTGAATATCAATGTCATTTATTTCACCTGACATGCTTACACAAATATGCTAAACTTCAGGAAAATTAGCTTTTCATTTTGCTCTACGAAGCTGAATCCCAGCTTTGGAAAGAAACTGCAGAGCAATTCTTTATTTGTTAGAAAACAACTAACAAAATAAAGTGGTTCTGAAAATAGATCCATTGATCAAAGCTGTTTTGACTGTAAGGCTGAGAGAGGGGTTGGGTTTCTTTTTATTCCTTGTTGCTTCACCCACCTCCATTTTTAATGCTGATGAAAGGTACGGGGTTTGGAACCTACTGACCACATCTTCTATTTGTCTACCAAAAATGGACAATACAAGTTTCCCAGTACTGCCATGATGGTGCTCTCTCAACCCCAAACTGGAGAGGCTGCCAAGATATGAGTTTTCAGACCCTATTCTTTGCTTGGTTTCTAAGCCAAGATAACCAACAAGCTTGCCCCTTATGGTTGAAATGTGGCTAATTAACTCTCAATCATTAGCTATTAATTTAAATGGAAGCACACTCAGTCCTATATGGTTTTATCAGTGGACTATAACCAATTACCCAGGACACATCCCACAAAAGATCGTCAACTGGTAAGTGCTCTGCATCATGGGCAGGACTTGGTATTGTGACCTGCAAGTAAATGTTTGGCGGCATTGCTCCTGTTCCTGTAAACCGCCCTGTCCTCTGCTGCTGTTTTTTAAGTGTAAGCAATAGTAGTCTCTGAAGCAGTTGAGATGCAAGATTAAATAATCATTTTACAACAACCTTTCAAATAACTGCCAGAGATTTCTCCAATTAACTTAATCCTCCTCTCTTTCACACACACACAACACTTTATAGGAAAGTAAATTCTATAATTAGTTGTCTAAATCCTCTAATCCCACCTGGCGTGCTTTGAATCCTGGCAGATGGTTTGATACATGTGGTAGGTGCCCATATCTCCATTATCTTCTTTCCTTAGTGATGCTGGTTCTGTACGGCAGAATTCTGAAACAGGCCTGCTGGACTCCAGGAACCAGGCTGACTCCAGTTCCTTGGCGGCAGCTGTGGCTCTGCAGTATGGTTCACAGCAAGGGCAGACTTCTGTGAAGGTACAGAATGTACTGGAGGGCTGCCATATGGCTTTGCAAATACCAAAGAGGTTGCTCCTCACCCCCCCACCCCCCAACGCACAAACTGAAAAGTTCTGCTTTTGAGAAAATTGCAGCTTGGTCTCTGATTTAAATTCTGTCCAAAGATGAAACTCCTGTGACAGCAAAAGAAGCAAATGCCATCACCTGCAAAATTTATGCCCACGCAGCAGCTGTAACACACAATGTCATGCACAGAATAAAAAAAGGCCTTGTCCTAAATATGTTGCATGCATATTGATTGGCAGTTGATTCAGCCATGAAAGAGTTAATTCATATGTGGTCATAATTAGACTCTATATTAAGACCCAATTAAGGTGAATGGGGAATGTTCACACCTCTCTTGATGCTATTATTTCAGTCTTGCTGGCTGGCAAACTTAACAAGACAGCAATGCATCCTTGTCAAAGGTACCAGCTGTCCCTGTTTGAGCGGAACAGTCCCTTTTTTGTCATTCTGTCCCATTAAAATAATTCATCAACTCCAGTGGATTTTAGCAGGGGCTAATGGTCCGGCCCTGCTTTCCCTTCAAATGCCCCTGTTAATTACTTCTGTATGCTGTCATTTAATGTCTTTGCACCTCTTTTTCTTTGCTCTGCTTTTCAAGCCATGCAAAATGAGCAGAGAACAGCTCAGTTAGGTAAAATAAACTACAAACCTTGGTGTCATGAGAACTTTTCTGCAGGTCAGAGTTCACAGAGGATACTTTCTTGACTTAACATCTGTGCCACTGATTTGGCCTTCAAATTACTTTGCCTTTGCAAATATGCTGTAATGAATTGGGCGGGGGGTGTACCACTACTCTCTCCTGCATGGCACTGGAACAGCTCAGCTACATATCATAGACTCCATACCGTAAACAGTATGGGCGCATCCACACATGCAAGCACATGCGCTTGCAATAGCTCAAATAGAAGCCATGCAAATTTGAGCTGGGGCTTTTTGCCTCAGCACACATGCTCAGACATGCACTTTGTTGTGGAGCAAATTGTGCCACTTGGGGCAAAATAACCCTGCCTGGCTCCTCCCAGATCTGCAGCTAAGGGGAGCTAGAGCCTGGGGTCAGCAACTGTGCTGTCCCTAGCAGTAAAAAAAGGTGCCCTGTCCTGGCCCCAGCCATACCAAAAGGTTCCCTGGCAAGCAGCTCAGGGCTACTTGCTCTCCAGAGCTTCTCAGACTCGGCCACTGGGTACCTGGAGACACTACCCCTTGTGCCAGCTGAACTGCTGCAGCAGCATCCCAAATCCATTTTTTAAAAATACCCCAAAATCCATGTTTTTCCACAATTAACAAAACAGGCCACTCTATACACACACACACGTGCATATATTGAGAGAGAGAGAGCGCAATCAGTTCGGCAATACTTTAATGGTATATTCACAATGTTAAAGCAGTGTGGAAGCCTACCAGTGTCTCTATCATCATGATAAAATAAATTCTAAATACCTATATGTGTTGATGTGTGCTTTTAGTTTTCTTCACACATGACAGTTTCATAGTTTCTAGGGTCGGAAGGGACCTGAGCAGATCATCAAGTCTGACCTCCTGCCATTGCAGGAAAGAGTACTGGGGTCAAATGACCCCAGCAAGGTGTTTGTCTAGCCTCCTCTTAAAGACCCCCAGGGTAGAAGCCAGCACCACTTTGCTTGGAAGTTGGTTCCAGACCCTAGCCACCCTGACCGTGAAGTAGCATCTCCTGATATCTAGCCTAAATCTACTCTCTGCCAGCTTGTGACCATTATTCCTGGTCACTCCTGGTAGTGCACGGGGGAACAGGGACTCCCCCAATGCCTGCTGGTCCTCCCTGACTAGTTTGTAACAGGCCACTAGATTCCCCCCCAGCTGTCTCTTGTGGATGATGAACAGGTTCAGATCCCATAGTCTCTCCTCATAGGGTCTGCCCTGCTGCCCCCTGATCATGTGAGTGGCCCTCCTCTGGACCCTCTCCATGCTGTCCACATCCCTCTTGAAGTGCATTGCCCAGAACTGGACACAGTACTCCAGCTGCAGCCTGAACAGTGCTGCATAGAAGGGAAGGATCACCTCCTTGGACCTGCTTGAGATGCATCTGTGGATGTGTGACAAGGTGTGGTTGGCCTTCCTGACTGCATCCCTACACTGCCGGCCCATGTTCATCTTGGCATCAATGATGACTCCAAGATCCTTTTCAGCCTCTGTACGGACGAGAAGGGAGTTCACCAGCCTGTTGGTATGGTGCTAGTTCTTCCTCCCCAGGTGCATCACCTTGCCCTTGTTGGTGTTGAATCCCATCCTATTCTCATCTGCCCACCCCTGTAACCTGTCTAGGTCTGATTGTAGCCTATTTCTCCCTTCTAGCATGCCCACATCCCCCCACATCTTAGTGTCATCAGCAAATTTGAACAGGGTGTTTTTTACCCCTTCATCCAAGTCACCCATGAAGATGTTGAACGGTGTGGGCCTGAGGACCGAGCCCTGCGGAACCCCACTGCCCACATCCCTCCAGGCTGAAAATGACCCATCAACCACCACTCTCTGGGTGCGACCCTCCAGCCAGTTGGCGACCCATTTGACTGTGTGGGTGTCGACACCACAGTCCTCCAGTTTCTGAATGAGAACAGGGTGAGAGAGTGTCAAAGGCCTTCCGAAAATCCAGGAAGACTATATCCACTGCTACCTCTGCATCTAAGGATTTGGTGGTCTGGTCATAGAAGGCCACCAGGTTGGTCTGACAGGACCTGCTGCTAATGAACCCATGTTGATTGCCTCTAAGCATAATCTTCCCTGCTAGCCCCTCGTGGATATGTGCCAGAATAATTTTCTCAAAAAGCTTGCCCAGGATTGAGGTAAGACTAACTGGCCTATAGTTTCCCAGGTCCTTTTTCCTCCCCTTTTTGAAGATGGGAACCACACTGTCCCTCTTCCAGTCCTCTGGTACAACACCAGAGCACCATGAGTGCTCGTAAAGCCGTGCCAGGGGTCCCGCAATGACCTGAGCCAATTTCCTCAGTACTCTAGGGTGGAGATTGTCCGGACCAGCTGATTTGAATACATCCAGTCCTTCCAGAAGTTCCCTAACTAGTTCCTCACTAACCCTTGGCCTAGGTGCACCTCCTCTGGGGCCTAAGGAGGACCCAGAGGGGGGGTGACTGTTCCAGTCCCTGCTCAAGAAAATGGAGGCAAAGAAATCGTTAAATATGTTGGCTTTGTCATCTGGTGTGATGACCAAATTTCCTAGCATGTCCAAGAACTAACTGGGTCTAGGGACAAGCCAAGTCAGGAAGCCTGAGGATCAAATAAAGCATGGAGTCAGTGGGCAAGCCAGGTCAAGCAGCCAGGTGATTGGGCAGAAGCACCAGTCATAGAACAGCATGGCAACCTGAATAAAAGTTAAACCCTGTTGCCCAAACACATCCTCTTCTAGGTCAGGCAGGTTTATATGGGAGGGTGTGAAAAGTCAGCTGATTCTGGCTGGCCACTCCAGTGGCAGTGAGTGGGTCGGCAGCTAGATCTAAATGAAGGTTTTCAGCCATATTTGCTCAGCCTGAAGGGCTAGCTGGGAAGGTGGCAGACCAACGTGAATGGCTGATCCAGGAAAATTGAGGCTGTAGGTTTAAGGTTGTGGCCTTGTACATGGGCTGTAAAAGGGAATTATCACACCAGTAACTCAGATCATATGAAAGATGTACCTGACTGGGACACCACTAATCCTAAATTTATAAAAGTATCAAAAGCAGGTTAAAAATTATGAGTGTATGCTTCATTCTGGCCAAATGCAAGAGGTCCCCTGGACAGGGAAAATTTTCCATTGACCATCTCTGGCTGTTTTAAATCCACTATGTGCCACTAACAAGGTTCATCATTTCCATTACACAAAGTAAGGATTAATAGGTTGCTGCTTTAGCCTGGCCTATTAGCAGTGGTGATGTGTAGGGGGTACACAGGGGTACATGTGCACCCCCTGAGAGCACTGGTGCACCCCCTGACAGCAGTGCTCCCTGCTTAGGCAATGGGCAGTGCTGGTGCCCCCCCCGCAAGCACTGGCTGGGGAGTGGGAGCACCGCAGCCACTTCCAGGAGTGCTGCAGCTGCTTCTCAGTCAGCATAATCAGCCGTGGAGGACCCCACAATAACTGATTGGTTGCTGGAGGAGCATGTGCCCCCACAACTAAAGTGGCATGCCTATTAGTATTTTTAATAAAAACTTTACTTAAATTAAAATAGTATCTTATATCATTCAAGTGAAACAATTTTTATATCATGCAGTTCTTAAATTCTCAGTTTGGTTCAGCTACCCCAAGTAGTCTATTTCACTTTGGTTTAGATAGAATATGGTCTCCAATGATTTTTGTTGGCTGCAATTCTGATTCCCACCCCCTCCACGCCCCACAGTCTGTGGGGAAGAGGCTGTTGCAGTTTGCTGGGACTAGTTGGCCTTTCTTCCAATTCTTCTACCCTGCTTTTGCACTAAGCACCTCTAGCTTCTTTGCCTATGAGTTGAACTCTAACACTAAACCAAGGTCCTTTTAGGAGTCTCACTGTGCACCTGTCTGCATCTTTATGAAGATAGGTGCATAGGGGCCCATATGCCTTTAAAAACCTGTCCCTTTGACACATTTGAAAATGCCACCTGATATGAACTACTAATCTTTACTTATTGGGACAGATGGTTCCCATCCCTTGTATGGAAGATATCAGTAAAATGAGGTGGAGCCAGACTGAGGTGTTGATGTAGTAGTATAAGCTTGCTCCTCGCCAAGGATCATCACCTTGTTGTGGTAGAGAGGCTTGCATGTTCCAATGACTCTGAGAGTAATGCTATCTGGACGTCATGATCCTGGTAGGGCCACCCATGGTGGTAAAGTCGAGGGGGAGGTTCCAGACAAAGAATAATCCAAGAAGTCCTCAACGGCAGAGCAGGTGAAGGAAGACTGTGACCCCAATGGCTGTGAAGGTGGGTCAACTGCACCCCAACTGTGGTGGGGCAAATGCAGTCCCAACAGCTGTGAAGGTGGCTCAATGTCTGTGACGACAGGTCAACTACAGGGTCAACTGCACAAGTGCCACCTTCTTCAAGCTGTGACAACATGTCTTTGAAAAGAGAGATCTTCAGAAGTCAACAAAGGTCCTGGTTTATAAGGTTGTCATGCTGACCACCCTCCTTTACTGCACTGAAGCTGACCATCTACCAATGCCACATTAAGACCCTTGAGAGCTTTTACCAGCAGTCCTTGAGTTGAATCCTGGGGATCAAATGGGAGGACCGCTGGACCAGCACAAGCATCCTCTGGGAAGTTGCATCCACCAGTATTGAAGCCCTGTTCATGAGAAATCAACTCTGATGGATGAGCCACTGTGTCCAGATGTCTGAGAACCGCCTCCCTTGCCAGATTCTCTTCTCCCAGCTCTCTGTTGGCCAATGCCCAAAGAGTGGCCAAAGGACATGGTACAAAGACATGCTCAAGGTCACTCTCAAGCATGGAGGCATTGATACCAATGGCTGGGAGGGGCAAGCTGCTGACTACTCAGCATGGTACCACCTGGTTTACCAAGACACATGCCACTTTGAGGCCTAACAGCTTCATACTGAGGTGGAACCATGGCAGCGGAGGAAGGGGAAGAGACCAACCCAGGGCTGTGAATCACACTCCCCCATGCAACAACATGCCCCCACTGCTGAAGAACCTGTGCATCCAGAATTGGGCTTTTCAGTCACCTAAGGACTCATCAAGCTTGAAGGATGTCATCCTTGACTTTGAGGGACCGCCAATGATGACAAGCTTGCTTTACCCTACCCTCCCCCACTGGGACCCTCAACTATGCTATCAGTTTGGGGTTCCCTAGTTTGGAGATGGCATGTGCTGAAAGATATGAGCAACCATTCTTTACAGAGCTGCCTCAGGACTAGGGGCTTCCTCATAGAAACTTCTTTAAGTTATTTAAACAGCATTAACTCCCCTTTCCAGTGTTAATCCCAGATGTGGGTGGGTAGCATAATTCATACTAATACTACTGATAGTCAGGCTTCAAGAGAGCAACAGTAAGAAGATCAAGATAAACTGCTGTTCAGTATAGTTGGTTAGAGCATGATACTAATAACACCAAAGTTACAGGTTTGATCCCTGGTTAGAACAGATGATCTTTTGAGGTCCCTTCTACCCTTACTAATTTATACATCCTTTGCCTCAGCTAGGACACAAAGCCCCATCTCTCTCCCCCAAACACACACTCTTCGACAAGGTATAAAATTCCTCCATCTAGTGGAGAAGATACAGAACAAACATGGCAGAATTTCCAGCTGACCTCCTTTCCTTCCATATGTTCCTCTGTAGGGGGGAGCAACTGGCCCATTATTAACAAAAGAAAAGAAAGAAAGAAAGATGCCCAGATTCAGTCAGTCAGTTCATTGTGAAAAGCCATATGTTTGTTCTTAGTCTAAATGGTTCAGCTCCAGCATGAGTCTTACACTGGTTCCCCCTGCAGAAACACTTTCAGTATTTGTTGTTGTTTTACCTTTGTGTTTATTTAAAGGTTCAGTCAGCAAAGAGGTCGGAGACAACTATATTAAACAACTAGATTGCAAAGGTATATTTTTAATGATCTGCTGTGCCATGGTCTCAGGTTAAGGTGGGCAAAATACGGCCCGGGGCCCAGATGCGGCCTGCCGCATTCTATCTGGCCCACGGAGCCCCTAAAAAATGTAGACAATGAATATTAATCTGTCCTGGGCTGCCCGTCATGTGTCCCTCAATGGCTTGCCAAAACTCAGTAAGTGGCCCTCTGCCCAAAATAATTGCCTGCCCCTGGGTTAAGGCATCTGTGTCCAAAATGTCTAAGTAACTGAGACAATGGGTGCCCTTTTCTGTCAATGGAAGTGTAAATTCTATTTGTTAATATAAATCCATCTCAGTTTTATACTAAAAAAGGCTACACTTAGAAAATCCTTCTTAGTAAAAGGATATTAAATTCAAGTTAGGTAGGCATTGGTTTCTTTTTTAATATACAAATCGAGCATCTTGATATCATGAGTAGATGTTATGTTAATACAGGGCTGTCCAGCTGACTGCCAGTGGGCCACATGCAACAGCAGCCAGTATCATTGGGGCTGCATGTGGCGGCAGCAGTTTCTTGGCACAGAGGAAAGCAACTCCCACGCCTGTTGCGCTGGGCAGTGTTTGTTGCTGCTGCCCACCCGGAGCTTCTGTGCTGGGCAGCACAGAGGTGGAGCTAGCAAACACTGTCCAGCGCAGCAAGTGCGGGGGGCTGTAGCTGTTGCTGTGGCGCAGCCCGGATGGGGGAGCCCAGAGCCAGAAAAGGGCCCAGGCTGGCAGCCAGGGCAGGTTACAAGTGACTTGGATGAGGCGGTAAAAAGCACCCTGTTCAAATGTGTTGATGACACTAAGATGTGGGGGGATGTGGGCATGCTAGAAGGAAGGAATAGGCTACACTTGGACCTAGACAGGTTACAGGGGTGGGCAGATGAGAATAGGATGGGATTCAACACCAACAAGGGCAAGGTGATGCACCTGGGGAGGAAGAACCAGCACCATACTTACAGGCTGGGGAACTCCCTTCTTGTCAGTGGAGAGGCAGAAAAGGATCTTGGAGTCATCACTGATGCCAAGATGAACATGGGCCGGCAGTGTGGGGATGCAGTCAGGAAGGCCAACCCTACCTTGTCATGCATCTCGAGCAGGTCCAAGGAGGTGATCCTCCCCCTCTATGCAGCAGTGGTCAGGCCGCAGCTGGAGTACTGCATCCAGTTCTGGGCACCGCACTTCAAGAGGGATGTGGACAACATGGAGAGAGTCCAGAGGAGGGCCACTCACATGATCAGGAGGCGGCAGGGCAGGCCCTATGAGGACAGGCTATGGGACCTGAACTTATTCAGCCTCCACAAGAGAAGGCTGAGGGGGGATCTAGTGGCCTGTTATAAACTAGTCAGAGGGGACCAGCAGGCACTTGGGGGAGTCCCTGTTCCCCCGAGCACTACCAGGAGTGACTAGAAATAATGGTCACAAGCTGGCAGAGGATAAATTCAGATTAGACATCAGGAGGCGCCACTTCACTGTCAGGGTTGCTAGGATCTGGAACCAACTTCCAAGCGAAGTGGTGCTGGCTCCTACCCTGGGAGTCTTTAAGACAAGGCTAGACAATCACCTTGCTGGGGTCATTTGACCCCAGTACTCTTTCCTGCCATGGCAGGGGGTTGGACTCGATGATCTGCTCAGGTCCCTTCCGACCCTACTACCTATGAATCTATGAACTTATGACCGTGGGAAAAGTGGCCCCTCACCCTCCCCGTGGCCAGCGCCAGCCACAAGGCGGGGGAAGAGCTGCTTTTCCCCACACTCAGCTTTTCCCTGGGTCACTTTCCCCATGCTCCTTCCCTGCCCAGGGTCCTCTCCTGCCCTCCCCACCCTTACCTGAGGTTCTGACACAGTGCAGCCACATGGTCCTGGTTGGGGCAGGGTGGGCCCTGCTGTTGTGGGAGCCCTCTGGGCTTCCCCTGGGTCCTACTGCCCCTGGCTCCTGTCATTTTTGACAGGAACCAAGGGGAGATCAATATTAATTTTCTAAATTTTTTAGGGGCCCCACGGGCCAGATAGAATGGCCTCATGGGCCACATCTGGCCCATGGGCTGTATTTTGCCCACCCCTGTTATAAACTCACAATCACAAAAAAATCCAAGCTTAACAGTAGCAAATGTACATAACATCAAGCATGAACTATAAACACAGGTTAAGTGCCATACACTATAACCAGACCTGCCAGGAGGCAGCAAAGAGCAGCATCCGGGCCTTCACAGGCTCACTAAGCTGGAGTGACAGTCAGGCCCTCAGTCTTTTCCCTCAGAGGGTCTCAGACTGAGAGTGAGGGAAGGGTGATAATTACTAGTACAATGGATGATTGAGGTCCCGATCCAATAATGCTTTTACAGGTAAGTATCCAATTATAATCCAATCCAATAGGTCACCCCTCTCTCTCTCACTGCTACAGTCAATGCTCATATGCCTCAGACATGCAGGTATGATCACCAACCAAGTAAACTCGCACACCATTCAAACCTCAAATACTCTCAAGCATCCGTATTCCATTCGCGCACCAAATCATGCCTCAGGATTCCTTAAACACTCACCAAAATCACACCATGTGTCAGTTCTCCTGGCCATTTAGGGCCAGGACACCCTCTGCTGGGTCCCAGGTGCCAGCCCTGAGCAGGTTCTTCTGCCTGGGTCCTACCACTCCCACTCCCCAGCGTGGTCCTGCCACTTGCCTCCCTAGTAGGAATTCCAGTGTTCCCTATTTAAAACTTGCAAAATCTCTGAAAAAAAATCCCAGATTCATTCCTGAAAATACCCCAAAATCCATGTTTCTCCACAATTAAAACAAAAGACTATTATACATATATATGGACAGAGAGAGAGATCGGGATTAGTTGGGCAATGTTTTATTGATATATTTACAATTGTTAAGCAACTTGGAAGCCTACCAGTGTCTCCATCATCATAATAAAATACCTACAGGCTGGGGAACTCCCTTCTCAAAAGTGCAGAGGCAGAAAAGAATCTTGGAGTCATTATTGATGCCAAAATGAACATGGGCCGACACTGTGGGGACGTGGTCAGGAAGGCCAACCATACCTTGTCATGCACCCACAGATGCATCTCAAGCAGGTCCAAGGAGGTGATCCTCCCCCTCTATGCGACACTGGCCAGGCCTCAGTTTGAGTACTGCATCCAGTTCTGGGCGCTGCTCTTCAGGAGGGATGTGGACAACATGGAGAGGGTCCAAAGGAGGGTCCAAGGAGTCAGCAGGGCAGGCCCTACGAGGAGAGGCTACGGGACCTGAACCTGTTCAGCCTCCATAAGAGAAGGCTGAGGGGAGATCTAGTGGCCTGTTACAAACTACCAGCAAGCATTGGGGGAGTCCCTGTTTCCCCGAGCACTACCAGGAGTGACTAGAAATAACGGTCACAAGCTGGCAGAGGGGAGATGCAGACTAGACACCAGGAGGCGCTACTTCACTGTCAGGGCGGCTAGGATCTGGAACCAACTTCCAAGTGAAGTGGTGCTGGCTCCTACCCTGGGGGTCTTTAAGAGGAGGCTGGATGAAAACCTCACCAGGGTCGTTTGACCCCAGTACTCTTTCCTGCCATGGCAGAGGGTCGGACTTGATATCTGCTCAGGTCCCTTCCAGCCCTACCAACTATGAAACGATGAAAATAAATTCTAATTATCTATAGTTTGGCATTGACTTTGGGCTTCCCTGTCATAGAAAAATCAGAGCTGCCCCTACCCCCTTTGCTCACTAGGATGTGCAGCATTGAGCAGCTCTGATATGCCACTGTCCTACCCCTGCCTTTACCCCTCAGTCTCAATGCACAACTTACCCCCCAGCCCATTCCCCTCACTCTTGCCCCACAGGGCCAGGAATGTGGGTGAGGGGTTTTTGGGAGTGTGGGGTTTGTGGGTGGATTGTGGGAGGAGTGTGGGTGTGGATGGGGCAATGGGGGGGGATGCTCACAAGGGGTGGGTCCCTGGTTCCCCACAGGGCACAGCGCCCCTGCACACCTCATGGACTGCCCCTATCACAGGGGCCACAGCGACTAGGACCTGGGCTCTATGCCAGGTAAGTAGGGGATGAGGGGAGCTGGAGAAGTGTGGGGGGACTATTGAGGAGGGGTGGGTCTGCTGGCTGCTCCCCCTGCATGGCTCCAGCCCCCCACTTGCACCATGGCTGGGTGCAGTCCCTCCCACTCACCTCCTTGCTGTTCCTTGCAGCCTTCCACCATGCAGGGGAGCTATGCCACAAGGCCAGGAGCGCGGCTGCTGTTGCTGGTAAGCTGCGGGGGGGTTGCAGCTGGGTGGGGAGTGTGTGGAGGAGCTGCAGCTGGCTGCCGCATGAGCAAGCAGGCTGAGCTGGGGGAAGAGGGGGGACTGGAGCCAAGTAAGGAGGCTGCAGCCAAGCAGGGAGGTGAGCAAGTGGCCGCATCCACCCACAGGCCAAGTTGTGGGGATGGAGCCAGGCATGGCCCAAGCAGGGTGTATACCCAAGCAGGGAGGTGAGTGGGGGGCTGCACCTGGCCGCGGGGCAAGTGGTGGGGGCTCGAACCATGCGGAGGGGCAGCCAATGGGCCCACCCCTCCTAAGCTGCCACCTCCATGGTCCCCCACACTCTCAGTAGTCCCCCTCACTCCTTCAGCTCCCCCCACCCCCTACTTAGCTGGCACGGAGCCCAGGTCCCAGTCACTGCAGGCAGTGTGCTTCAGCACTGAGGAAAGGGCCAACCACAGAGACTGCCTGGCAGACTACCACAACATTTCTGTGGAGGACCAAGCCTCCAGTTGCCTCAGGGCACAGTCTGGGACCATGCCCACTTTTTTCTGCTGCAGTTTTTTTTGACCCTTCCAGGGGTCCATTTTTGCCCCCGCACTGCAAATTTGTGGTGCGGGAAACTTTTTCTCATTCCCGCACATGCCGCTTGCAGTGTCTCAAAGAGCTTTGAGATGCTGCAAGACACATGTGCTCACTCATGTAGATGCACCCATAGGAGTCAATGAGAGTTTTTCCTATGTTTCTTTGTATAGGTACATTGGCACGTAGTTCATACTTACCAAATAGTATTTAGTGCACACACAGCCTTGGACATTCCAATCTGTTTTCTGGAAATGGAAAACATTGTCAGGATGCAGGAGATATTTCATACTCTCTGTAAAATGCTATAGAGTCTTTAACTTCCACCTGGACAGCCACCAGAGACAAACAGAAAGGACCTTGGGTTTAATGTCTCATCTGACAGATATTATAGTGTGTTGGCCTCATTATTCACAGCAGAAATGGCCTTTGTCATGGTCAGATGGTTTTAATGTGTTTCGTATGCTACATAAATTCAAACTTGATGGCTCATTTATTTGTTGGATTGCAGCTTTATTCAACCTAAATGAAGCCTTGGTATTTACTAATAACTTGGGCTCTGTCTCTTGTTTGTTTAAGAAAGCTACAAGACAGGAATATCCACTATCTTTTCTATTGTGTGTATTAAGTTTAAGCTCTGATATTTCACAAACTTTTGCAAAGTGAACAAAAAGAGAAAAGTATTTAGGTTGTGGTTAATTATTTTTATTTGTTCTCAAGTACTGCAGTATCACAAGAATTCTTTGCATTTCTGATATCTTCCATCTCAGGGCCACAAACAACAACATTGAATTGAGCAAGTTATTGTTATTTCTATTCTATAGAAGGAGGAAACAAGAGTTTTGAGGAGGTTAGGACATAGAAAGAGAGACACTGACCTGAGATGGGAACCCAGTTCTCCAGACTTGTGTTGTAACCACAAGACATTGCCTCATCCTGTGATATGCCAATATTATTTATGAACAGTAGTGGCTTAACTATGGAAACATACTGAAAATGAATACTTAGCCTTAGGACATATTAGACAGTGTTTTCTTGTTTGACAAATAATATTTATTTTTGGTAACTATCTGAAGAATAGATGTCCACTATACAATGAGTTTTGTTATTTATTCCAACTGGCTTCTCTTGTTCAGTGATTAACTTTTCAAAATGTTCACATTTTAATTTAATCTCAAATGGACTCCTTCAAAAAAGGGAAGAAATAAAGAAGAACAATAGGGTGGAACAAGTAGAGATATGAAATCCCTGTCAAATTACCCCTTCCCCCCACAAAAAATCTTGAAAATTGCTTAAGAACCATTCCAATCTGATTAATTTAAAACAAAGCTAAGTGCATTTGATTATATCCACATGGGAGCATGAGTAAACAGTCATAACCAAAGCAAACATAACCTCACCACATTCACAGTGGTTAATAAAGTGGTTAACCACCAGAAACCCACATACTTACAATTTGCTCTACTCGACCAAAATTGGATCTCGATGACTGATTCACAACTCAGAAATGGACTTGCCTAACTTGAGTATTAAACTGATTAACTTAACCCACGGATTACTACTTCTGTCTTAATATTTTTCCTATCTCCTGATTCCGATGTTGGATACTAGTGAAAATGTTAAAAAATGTTTCTCCATTGAGCACTGCAATCACACTGCCAGTGCTCCCACTAGAGTTCTTCTATGAAACAGGAAAAGGATTACAGAAAATAAGGCCCTTTGGATATTTTTGTAGTGGGTCAAAGTTTCTTAACATGAATGTAGCAGGAGGCTTGGTGCTTCTGCTATTTTAAGAGGAGGCAGGCTGCATGAGAAGCACCTTGTGGGTGTGCAGGGGCCAATTAGAGAGTTACTTGATCAGAGGCGGACTGGGCTCAAATCTAGGGCCTGAGCTGGTTTGGCAGTCTACCCCTGAGAGCCTCGGGGAGGGGGCCTCCCGGCAGCAGGGCTCCTGGGTAACACCTTGCCTGGAGTAAGCAACGCTGGTGATCTGAGGAAGGGACAAAGGGGAGGAGGAAGTCCCTGCAGGCCTGGGAGCAGGGCAGAGGGAGAGTAGAGAGGCCTGGGAGTAATGCCAGATCCTGGGAGCGGAGCAGACCAGGGACTAGAGAGCCCAGGGCCCGGGAGGGGCTGACAGACAGTGGACTGCAGCCGAGTGCCTGCTAGATCGAGAGATTGGGGCCGAAGGCCCAGGAAACTAACTGATGATAAGTGATTGATTAGTAACATCTGCAGGCATGGGCATAGGTATTGGGGAAGACAGAGCCAGTGTAAGTAGTCCTTACGGTGATGGGAAGTCCTGGGGCAGCCTCCCTTTCCTGGAAGTATAATTTCATCAAGGCAGGGCAAGTGAGGACAAGGGGAGAGTGCCCAAAGAGAGGTAGGCTCCTTTACAAGGACTGAGGAGGCTCCAGGGGCATCACAGCCCCCGCTGGAGTAGGACTCTGGTA
This sequence comes from Crocodylus siamensis, assembly GCF_052110815.1. Classification (NCBI taxonomy): domain Eukaryota; kingdom Metazoa; phylum Chordata; order Crocodylia; family Crocodylidae; genus Crocodylus; species Crocodylus siamensis. The sequence goes on from NC_143396.1 coordinate 37,778,482, forward strand.
CAGTGACCAATAAACCCTGGAAGACAACAGGGTTTTGCAGAGATCCAACCTGAATACACCACAAACATGGCCTGTCAACCTTGTACAACAAGAGAGTTGTACCTCCATAAACTACAGTTGTATATCTTTTTCAAGATCAGACATATCATAACAACTACAGTAACATTTGCAATGGAATTATTCAGACTCCTATTGACAGAATTTGCTAATCCCATAATAAAAACATTCAGTTCATATCTGGCTTCTACGAGGCACTTTATAACTTTATAATCCACAGTTTTAATAAAGTGTTTTTTCTGCAGTTTTTCTGCAGGCTTTCAGAATAAGTCTTGTAAGTGATGGATAGATGATAACTTATGGGAGGGCATCTTGGAAGCTGAACAGGAATTCTAGTTTGTAATGAAATTATAGAAGAATAATTTGAAAGCTGACAGATTTTTTTCTTCTTTCTCAGAACTAGTTTTCATCGCATTCCTTCCACCAGTCACTGCACGGTATTGTTCTGAATTTTCATTCTTCCATTTACCTTCATACTTAGAGAAGTTTTCATTAATAGACATTCAAATACCAGGGTCTGATGGTTGGTAGTCTAAGACTCCTCCATGTACCCTTAGGAGTAGCTAATACAGGATAGTATAATAGGATACTATTTAACTGGAATGGCAAAACCCATCACTCATAAAATGCCTCAGCAGGAACCAACTTTGTGCAAAAGTATACCAGCTTCATGGGGAAATACTGTTCCTGTAAACCTCACTATAGCTAATGGAATGGTTGTGAAATCTCTATATCTTGAGAGCTTAAAGTTTTTTTCTGTAGGCAGGTGGCATTCCCATCTCTGCTCCTAACAGCGCATACATTGGATCTGCTAAAATTTAATCCCTTTCTGAGATTTGCATTTATTGTTAACCTATGCAACAAAATAAACCTCAATACAAGCTCTGTCTTCAGCTCGACTGCTCCTAATGCTATTTCCCCAGCAGGAACTCACTCTTTTAATCTCCTAAATTCCCTGCTTCAGACATGCACTTAAATTGTCTGTACTCCTGGGCTGGAACTAAGAGGACTCACCTGGTCTGACAACAGAGTGAGTGCATCTACACAGCTATGTATCTCTATGCAAACTCCTGAAACCAGACACTATGGGTGACATTTTATTTCCATTAGGTTATCTAAGTAGCCATTAAGTTTAATGGCTTCAAATGGACGATCAAATGAAAATATAACTTAGACCACTACATGGAACAGAATGTCACCCTGTGATACATACCTTCATATTTCCCAAACAAACCCTTTTCAGGGGAAAAAAAACATAAAATGCAAAAAACATCTTCAAATTTGTTCAAAAGTGCAAGTTCTTTACTGTTATCGGGATCTACTTTTGTGAAAGTATTATCCATGATACATACTGTTCATACTGTTCAGAAAACTGTTGTTCATAAGTGCTTCAGAATTTACTTACAAAATTTACAATTTAAAATCATTTAAGGAGAGTCATTTAGAAATTAAAATAGTTTTATTTACAGATTTCTATCATTTCTATAATTTCTATCATTACCCCAGATTTCTACCATTTCTCCACCTAAGACTTGGTCTGATTGATAACACCAGAAAAAATAGCCTTTACTCTTTATAATTAGAAGACAAAATGATTTTACATGGGGTTAGACGAATCTCGTGTTTATAAATCTCTACTCATCTGTTCTAAGAAAAAGAAGATAACATAAAGTGTGCATACTTATAAATAGTGCATAAAACTCAGAGAAGTTAATGTCTGATGCCAGGCCTGCAACTTCTGGAATTTCAGATTTGATGCAGGATTTAGGCTTCTGTATTTCAACTGAGACAACAAAAGGAAAATAATTAACATACACTGTTAAACTTCATTAGTCTCCTGGGGATCAAATTATGTATACAAAAATTAAGAGATTAGATTAAACACTGTTAAAAGGCAGGCAGTCACTTTGCCATGAAAACTATTTTTCCTCCACTGAAAGATAACATCTAACTTTGTTTTTCTCCAGAACACAGACAGCAAGCAACGTCATACTATATTAACTCTCTAAAATTTCCCCCCCCCACACTCCTCTTGAGCTATAGCTTTGTGGGTAAAGTCCTTACCTGGGAGATGGAAGTGTGGATGACAACTCCACAGACTTGGAGGGGTGGGGGACAGAATAAATACAACCTTCTTTCTTGGGCAAATACTTTTCCTGTCTGGAATTTATATAAACAGGGGCATTGTGACTGTTACCCGCCTTTTTAACTGTCAGATTCCCCAAACTGTATGCACTTTAGGATGCTTTGACAGAATTTGAAAGAATCTCTCAAGAGGCTGAGGAAGCTGGATTTAGGGCAGCTTTAGTTAGCAAAGCAGTACACAGTGTCTATAATACAACCCAGGATCCTAAAAACCTTGTCGCCGGTGAATCTGCACATTAACATTCTCGAGGGCTCATATTAGCAAAAGCAGCATTTTGAGTGGCTTCCAGACTCAAATTAATTGCCATGTGGTGATGGTACTTGTGGCACAGGCTTAGTAGGCAGAGATAATCCTGTTGAAAACCTAGCTTTACTGAACAGTAGGCTAAAACATGCAAGGCCATTTTTACACATGCTCTGGGAGTGAGGGTTGAGTGCCACTCTAATTAAAGCATCTGAAGCGTCTCATGTATCAGTGTCCCTGTACTTCAAAATGGCAGCAGGGACACTTTATCTACATCAAATGAGCTTTAGTTAAAGCACCCCTGCCGCCATTTTGAAGTGCAGGGATGCTGATACATGAGAAATGGAGGCTGGCTGGAGCACAGTAATTACCATGCTCCAACAGACTTAGTTAATTGAGTCTTCTCCAACACACTGTAATTACAGCGTATCAGAGCAACCTCCTGACTCATTTATAGGCACCGCAAGTGAATCAACTGAACAAACCCAATCTCAAACATGAAAAAAAAATACACGAGTGACAGAAAGGGGTTAACTGGACTTCAGTTTTTGTTATAAACACAGTCAAGTCTTTTCCTAGGACAGCTGGCAATGACTTGTCATTAACTGTGAAAATAATGTTTCTTGCTATAATATGAAAAGATCTAACAAGCCACCTGTGTTCCACACTGCCACACTAGCACAAATGCAGAACAAATTGCCATAGATGGCCAGACAATAAAATTCATGTCTTTTCATGGGTCAATGTGCATTTCTTTGGGACAGTTGTCGGCAGGGGGGGTGTCGATCTTTAGCTGCGGTCTGCACCGCCTCCCTGTCTCAGGACCGCCTACTGGGTGTCAAGGAGCAACTTACCACTGATTGGATGTTCGTATGCATCTGTCTCGCCATGACTTTGATGATGATTCAGATTTGTCCAGTTGGTCCGGCGCGCATAGTCCAAAAATGAGACTCCTTCACTCCTGGGTCCCTGGTTGATGAGGGCTCCTCCACCCCTACACCCTCGCCCGATCCACCGGGTGCGACTGTCCAACTGGACCAGTCATTCGTTTAGGATGTTCCAGGATCCAGCAAAAAAAGGAAAACAAGGTGAAGCCAACAGAAAACTACGGCCGAGGTCACCTAGGGTGTGCTGCTGGCTTCAATTCTCAACCGCCGATCGCGGTGCTCCCCCGTCTGCCGAAAGGTGGGGAATCCCCCTTTTTGCTCTGCAACGGGCTGCTCCGCCCGTATCACCACTCCCCACGGCCTCTAGCCTTCTCCGGCCTTGCTGGACCCGCTGCCCCAGTTTCCGAGCCCCACTGGGGTGTCCCGCTTACCCCAGAAGGTCTGGCCGTGCCTCCAAGCGACTCGAATCCGCCGGAGAGCGCTCCCGCTGGCATCGACTCCTCTGCCTGCTACTTGCGGATCCGCCTCTCTCTGGGCCGGCTCCGGTGCCCCTTTTATACTGCTCCGGGCCTCTCCGGCGCTTCTTCCTGCTGTGTCCCTGTAAAGGGTAAGTTCCCACTGCGTGCTTTGAGCCTGGGTGCGTGGGGTATTCTCGGGGCCATCAAGGGGGTTCCTCGGGGCCTGCCACCTTATCTTCTCTCTTACAACAGCCTGGTTTTTTTATCCTTTAGCTTTGCACTGAATTAAAAGAGCAGTGACAATTCATAATCTTTGCAAATAAGCTAGACATGAGCGACTGCCAGGCTAGAAAGCCATGTTAAAAAAATTCAGAACTCCTCAGTGGGTACATCTACACGAGACACTTAACTTTGCAGGAGACTAATCTACTGAACAGTAAAGCATCACTGTCTACACATGTACAGCATTTATTGCTCAGTAAATTAGTCTACTGCACTGTTGGCTACTACCTGTCAATCTGAGTGGGGGCTGGGCAGGAGGCAGCTGCCAGGGGCAGGGGTGTGGGCCTGGGAGGCAGCTGCCCCCGAGGCGGGATAACTCCCCCTGCCCCTGGAGCCCAGGCCTGACTCTGATACCTTCTGCCAGTCTGGGACCAGCACCCAAGGGAGTGTGGAGCTTCATCTGGCTGCTGTAGGGGAGCAGGGCAAGGCAGGAGTAGGCCAGCTGCCAATGGGTGCAGATGTAGACATGCTTCCAGGGAAAGCTTATTTTACTGTGCAGTAAACTTATAGCGCATAAATAGCATGTATAGATGTGCCCAGTGTGACTACTGTTGATTACTATATTTTCTTGGATACCGCACCCCCCTAAATAAGACATGCACACTGTTTTGGGAAGGCAGAATGAAGAATAATTTTTTTCATAGCTATTGCTGCATAGAGCAGAGACAGAGCATAATCTTTATCTCACCCACCCTCCTTTTCCTACTCAGCCAAATGCTAGTTTATAACCCATTCACAGGTGACTTGTCAGCAACTCATAGCTGCTCAGCCAGAAGCTGAAACTGTAGCTGTAGCTGAAGACTGGACTTTATGGGTGGATCTAGGATTTTGAAAAGAGCTAAACCCAGTCTGCAGGGCCCTGAAATAGAAGAGAAGAGAACAGGAGGAGCTAACAGGCAGCAAAATTACCACACAATGGATAGTTTGATTAGTGGAATATCAAGACCTTGAGAAATGATCATTAACACCTGTGGAGGGAAGAGCAATTAGTAGGAATCAAGTATTTTATAATGAGCCGTCAAGTCAATTGACTCCAACACTGTTGCCTGAATAGAAATGTCACTGATGCCGCAGGCAGTTGATTTTAAATTTTTGGGTGGAGTAGGAATCAAACTAGAGCAGAACCAAACCACTTCAACCCCCACTCCCCATATCTACTTCTGCTGGACTTCACCCCTCCCTCAAAGAGGCTGCTGAAAGGAAGAGAAGAAACAGAAGCAGCAGCCATCTTACTACAGCATTTCCAGGCTTCTATTCTGGGCAGAAAATCAACTTCCTCACTTAATGCATGCACCTCAGTTTTGGATGGCTAATTTTTGGTGGTATGGTATATATGATATGTAGGCAAATATGGTGCATACACATCATTCTGTTTATACAATGAAAAAACCTACTAAAATGCACTAAAATAACAGTTGCTGCAGTCATATGGATTGGCAGAAGTACCACTACATCAGCACAACCACAAATCTCGCTGCATTCAGAATGAGATATTAAATAAAGTTTTTGGCATTACCACAAAATTAAAAAGGGGGACATGGGAGATAAACCCCAGCTGATTACTTGGTAGGAACCAAAAAAAAAGAAACCCATGGACACTTATGACTAAAAGTCTGCCAAACATTTGTCTTAAACCTTCATGAAAAAGGTTCACAGAAGAGCCAGGAGAATGATTAAAGGATTGAAAAATGCATCTTCTAAAAAAGGACTTTTAGAAAACAAAAAATATCCTGTTTAGCCTAAACAGGTTAAGTAGTGACTTGTTGACTAAGTAAGTACTTATCGAGGGAATAAAAACATGATAATACAGACAAGACAAAGGTATAGCATCCTTTGTTCTACAATTCTAAAGGCTGGGATTTGGAGATAGACAAGAACAGTTTTAAACTTAAGATGATTATTTGTGGTACATTATGGGCACATCAACACTGCAACAGAAGTGCCACCATGAAAATAAGCTCTGAGCTCTGGGAGTGAATGTGCTGAAAAATGTCACATAGGAACCATTAGTATGACACTGGGTATGTCCTAGACATGAACCACAGTGCAAGTACATGATATTTTTTCCAGCATGTGTGTACATAGGGCTTGTTTTCACAGAGGTGCTCCCAAGCACTTTCTGACATGTTGCTGGCAGGCTCTATGAGGCCATCCAAGCTTGAGCACCTTTGCAAGTTTATATCAAATGTATTTGTGGCTGGACAGGAGTTAAGCAAGGCTGTATCAGCACTCCAACACTCTTTTTGATATTCCTTACTGTGATACTACATCTGAGCACCAACAAACTTCCAGTCAGAGTTGAGCTAAGCTACCAAATGGATGGCAAGCTGTTTCATTTTAGCTGACTCTGAGCCAAAACCAAGACCACCTCGAGCTCACTCATTGAACTCCAGTATGCTGATGATGCTGTACTCTTGTGCTTACTTGGAAACAGACCTTCAGGCAATCATTGGCATCTTTACTGGAACATACAAGAAAATAGAACTGACACTTGACATTCAGAAGACTGAGGTCCCCTTAATGAGCAGTCCCTGACTCTGGTAATTCAAATTCATGGTAAGACTGGTGAATGTTGAGTATTTCCCGTGTGTCGAAAGCCATCTCTCACAGAATGCTGACATTGACAAAGCAATCCAATATCACCTCAAATGTGCAAGTGCCGCCTTTGGATGCCTGAGGAAACAGGTGACTGAAGAATATGACATCAGATCTGAAACCAAGCTGCTGGTTTATCAAGCAGTCATGATTCCCACCTTACTGTATGGAGCTGAGATGGAGACAGTGTACAGGTATGGCAGTGCACTTGCAGTGCTGCTGGAGCACACAGGGGTGGAGCAGGAGCCGCACAAGCTGGCATTTCGCCGGCTCTTGAAGCGGCTGCTTCCTTAGCTAGGTGGTGGCCAGCTGATTATGGCAGCTGGAGCTGCCGCCGTAGGAAGTTTAAAAACCTTGCTGGAAGCCAGCAGAAGGGGAGCCAGCTGGTAAGCTGGGCTGTGGGAGACTCCATGCGCCGGCAACACCAGCTCTACTGAAACTGCCTCGTGGCAGAAGAGCAGGGGCTGTGGCTGGCACCAAGCTCGGATGGGCAGTTCCCAGCCCTCCCAGTAATAGGGAGATTTAAGCAGGTGCTCCTCTTGTCAAGGACACCTGACACCAGTGGCTTGGGCCCCGAGGCTAGGGGTCATAACTCCATGCAGAATCTTCATCCAGGTACAGGACCAGATGTTTAGAATCTATACTGCACCCCAATTTGTCCAGGGGGTTGAAATATCATCCGGATGAAGACCAGGATACCCGAGCAGCTGGCGAGTGGATGGGGTGTAGGGGAGGCGGAGCCCCATGGAACACTACGGCATACCTGTGAATACCTCCATCTCCATGACTGAAGGGCAAGAAAAACACCACTGAACCCCCTCCCTTTCTATATACCATCAAAGTCATGGCAGGAGAGTTTGGGGGGACCCCAACCGTGGGAGTGGAGTCATACTCACCACGTCTACTCAGGATGTGTCAGTGGTGCATTGGCCAAGAAGGCGGCGGCTGCCATAGTGGATCAGTAACCCCGATATGGGTAGAGTCAACCATGCAGTCTCCAGCTGTGGCCCATGCTGAACTCCCGACTCAGGCCATCCAGACAATCGGCCAAGTACTTAAGATACAGCAGCTTCTGGGTGCCCACTGGCAAGAATGGATGCAACAAAATGCCACTGTATTCAAAATGCATAGGATGATGATTCCAAAGCCTACATAGCTGTCTGCTCGAATGCCTCTATACAGACTGGGTTGGACTGTTCGCAGTGGGCTCACTAATTTAGCACTCTAGTAGTAGATAAGGCCCAGGCAGCATACCAGGCATTGGCAAGGGAAGAGGCCCAGAATTATGATGTGGTAAAAGTGGCTATCCTGTACAGGCTTGATATCTCACCCAAAAGCTATAGACAGGCCTTCTGAGCACAGAAGGTAAAAGAGGTCAAAAAGCCTCACAGGCTACTCCAGTACCTGTGAGATGCATTAAATAAATGGCTCCCCATGAATAATTTTGACTGAGACGGGGTCATAGACCAGGTTCTTTTGGAACAATTCCTTTGGGACCTGGAGGAAGACACCCAGATGTAGGTAAGGCGGTATCAGCTGTAGAACAGCGAAGAGGCCCTCCACCTGACTAAAGCTTTTTCTATTTCAGAGAACAAGCACGGGCGCAGTCAAGGCATCTGTACCCCAACAGGAAGCCTGGTCTGAGAAAAGGAGAAGAAGATAGGGGGCAACAAGGGGCGTTATTGTTATCGTTGCAGCCGGACCGGCCATATCGCGAGGGAGTGCGGGCTGGGCTTGAGTGAGCTGGGCCACAGGTTAATGCCAGCACCAATCCCTAGAGACAAGCCCAGGGAAATGGAAAGGAGTGAGCCTATGGATTGCCGTTTCAGCGCAACCCTGCAGGAGGGAGGCTGGGAATGACCAGTGACAGCCTGGATCAGCAACTGGGCAGTACGAACCACCCTGGACACAGGATGTTCTCAGTCCTTACTCCATGCAGACCTGGCTCCCAAAGCAGGTGTGAGGGAGGCCAGGCCCCTGGTTATGACCTGCATTCATGGAGGTGAAATGTGCTTCTAGAGCTGCTACCTCCCATTAAGATTGATGGAATTTTGAGGTGAGTTGAGGGTTGGGCTTGCCTTGGCACTGGCCTGCAAAATGATCCTAAGCCACAAGTGGGGACCAATCTACACAGTACTAGAGAGAGTAAGAGCAACAGAGGAAGAAAGAAAGCGACTACGGAGAGGAGAAGCCTGGGCAGGGGAAACGTACTCCCAGCATGAGAAGCAGGGCCAGGCCTGTATAGATATGGATCAAGTGACCAGTGCAGCTCAGTTCTGTCAACCCCAGTGGGAAGATCTGGAGCTGCAGTGATTAGTCACTGAGGACTCAGGAAAAGGGAAGTCGAGGAGCCTCTCCTATTATGATGTAATGGGGGGTCTGCTGTATTGGGTCCAGAGGAGTCAGGAGGGTAGTGCTGAGAGACATCAGCTGGCAGTCCTGATCCCGTTCCGCCAGCAAATTTGGTAACTGGCACACAACATCCTGCTAGGAGGCCATCTAGGGTGCAATAAAAACAGGGCATGGCTGGTCCATGATTTCTTTTGGCCCTGGCTAAAAGACAACATGGGTAGGTAGGAGGCAGCACGTCCCGAGTGCCAGAGAGCATAGGAGTGGTGGTCTCAGAAGGCTCCCCTGCAGCCAATGCCAGTGATTGAGATGTCCTTCTTCTGAGTAATGTTGGATATCGTGGGGCCCCTACCAAAGTCTCATGGGGGGTACCAATATGTATTAGTCCCGGTTGACTATGCGACACATTTCCCAGAAGCAGTCCCGCTTAAGTGCATCACAGCTACCTGAGTGGCAGAAGAGCTTTTAAAGTGGATTGCATGTGTGGGGATTCCCAAGGAAATACTTACTGACCATGGGATTAATCTTATGTCGGGGGTAATGAAAGCACTCTGTAGCACCCTGGGCATCAATCACTTGAAGACGTCTGTATATCACCCCCCTCGATTAATGGGTTGGTGGAGAGGCTCAACAGAACCATCAAGAGGATGCTCAAGATGTGTGCACAGAAGGACCCATGTAGATGGGATACAGTATTAGTCCCTCTACTATTTGCCCTACACGATGCTCCCCAAGAGTCTACCCAGTCCTCACCCTTCCAGCTGGTATATGGCCACAACCCAAGGGGTCTATTACAGATTGACAGAGAAGAGTGGGAGAGGCCAGTGGGTCCTGGATTGTAGCAGAGAGGTACCAGCAGGAACTGCAAGAGTGAATAAATAAGGCACAACAGATTGTCTGCCAGAACCTTTGGGTGGTGCAAGAGTGGCAAAAGACCCAGTATGATCAAGGAACAAAGCCCAGGATATTCTGACCCTGAGATATGATACTAGTTTCACTTCCAGCCTCGACAAGCAGCTCACCATGTGGCAAGGCCCATTTAAGGTGACCAGGCAAGTGGGTCTGGTACATTACAAAATATACAAACCTGGACACCATCGAGGACATCAAATCTACCACGTCAATCTTCTCAAAGAGTGGAAAGTGCTGCAGGGTTGGATGGCGCAACACCAGGAGAAGGAGGACGAGTTAGGACCTCCTTGCCTAGAATTAGGCAACAGAGGAGCTCCTGGAATACAAGTCCAGGGGAAGATTTGGACACTGAGCAACGTTGGGAACTAGCTAAGATGGGAGAAGCCTTCTGGGATGTGTTCCAAGAGGCCCCAGGTTGGGCCCAAGGAGTACAGCATGAGATCAGCACTCCGCCTTTTGCTCTAGTTAGGGAATGATGGAGGCCTATACCTTACCAACTGCAACAAGAGGTTCAACAGGAAATAGAGAAGATGCAGAGGCAAGGGATTATCTGTCCTTCGAGAGCCCTTGGCGCAGCCCAATAGTACCTCTGGTCAAACCTGATTGGTCACTTCGCCTGTGCATAGGCTATTAGAAGTTGAATGCACTGGTGACCCTTGATACTTTTCCCATGGCCCACATTACCTACCTTGTGCAGAAGATAGGGGAAGCAAGGTATATATCTACTATCAACCTGGCCAAAGGATATTGGCAAATTCTGGGGAGACCTGCAGATTGCACCAAAGCGGCCTTCTGAATGCCCTAGGGCCTATTTGAGTTCTTACGAATGTCGTTGGGACATAATAGAGCCACAGCCACCTTCCAGAGGCTCATGGATGCCCTGCTGGCCCCACACACAGCCTATGCCACCACTTATATCAACAACGTAATTGTCTATACCACGGACTGGCCAAGTCAACGTTGTGCCCTGAGGGCCATTCTAGGGGAATTCAGAATGGCCAGAATGACAGCCAACTCTAAGAAGTGTAAACTGGCCAGGCGAGAGACCAAGTATCTAGGATTTAGTATGGGATGAAGAATGATCCATCCCTTCAAAAATAAAGTAGAAGCGATACGCCGCTTTCAGGCACCACGCAACCGTTGCCAACTGCTGTCCTTCTTAGGGCTCATTAATTACTATCAGAGGTTTATTCTGCACTTCGTGGAATTGGCTGCACCACTCACCAATCCCCTCAGGGGAAAGGCTTCAAATGCTCCACAATGGACAAATGAGATGGCAAAAAGCTTTGGGAGGTTAACGGAGGCCATGTGTCAGGAGGTGGTAGTGCATACTGCAGACTTCTCTGCCTCTTTTGTCTTACAGACAGATGCATCCTGTAGTGCCTTGAGGGCTATCCTGTTACAATGATGAGGGGAAGATGAGTGCCCAGTCACATTTGCAAGCTGTAAGCTTAACTCCACAGATGCCAGGTATGCTACAATAGAAAAGGAGTGTCTCGCCATACACTGGGTGGTAGAGTATTTTAACTACTACCTGATGGGTTGAGAATTCCTAGTAATCACAGATCACGCCCTACTTCAGTGGCTAACCGAAGCCCATATAGAGAACACCTGCTGGCCTGGCAACCCTTTAAATTCATAGTGATACATCATTCTGGTAAAGATAACCTCGTAGTGCATTTTCTCTCCAGGTACATAAGTCAGGATGAAGCAGCCGAGGAAGCATGACAAGCACACCGGAACCAACATCAGACCACTCGGGATACATGGCAGGATGCCAAGATGCCACAAAGCAGCTTCAGGGGGGAGGTCTGTGGTGGCAAGGAACCCCCACAAACCTCAGGAATGCCAGGGGCAAACCCCGACATTCCCGGAAAAGAAAAGAGAGATGCCCACGCCCCAGGGAACTCACCTCTGGAGCAGGCAGGGGTGGAGCAGGAGCCACATGAACTGGTGTTTCACCGGCTTTTCAAGCAGCTGCTTCCCAGGCGGTGCAGAGGCCAGTTGATTACAGCAGCTGGAGCCGCCATTGCGGGAAGTTTAAAAACCCCATCAGAAGCTGGCAGAAGGGGAGCCAGCTGGGGACAAGCCAGGCCACGGGAGACTCTGTACACAGGCAATGCCGGCTCCACTGACACTGCCTTGTGGCTGAAGTGTGGGGGCTGTGACTGGCACCAGGCTGGGACGGGCAGTTCCCAACCCTCCCAGTAATAAGGAGATTTAGGCAGGCACTCCTCTTGTGGAGGATGTCTGACACCAGTGGTGAGGGCCCCGAGGCTAGGGGTTGAAGATCCAGGCAGAATCTCCATCCAAGTACCGGACCAGATATTTAGAATCTATACTGTACCCCAGTCTGTCCAGAGGTTGAAATATCATTGGGATGAAGACCAGGATCCCGAGCAGAGGGCAAGTGGATGGGGTGTAGGAGAGGCGGAGCCCCGTGGAACACTGTGGCGTACCCGTGAGTACCTCCATCTCCATGCCTAAAGGGGAAGAAAAACACCACTGAACCCCCTCCATTTCTATGTACCATCAAAGTCATGGCAGAAGAGTTTGGGGGAGTCATACTCACCATGTCTACCCAGGATGTGACAGTAAGGATGATGCAAAGACTCCAGGGTGGGGAATGGTGTAGAGTCCCTACAGCAGGCACAGTAGGAACCCCAGGAGTGGGGAGTAGACCAAGGTATGTCTTAGGATGCCTGAGGCTGTAGTTGGGCCACAGGCTGAGTGCGGGGCTCAGCCAGAGGGTTAAGGGTGAGCCCTGGTAGGTCTTCCACCACTAGGAGGCCAAGTGTGGGTTGAAAGCAAAACCTGTAGTTTGAACACAATGACCTGCTGCCTCAGGGGGGGAGTGAGGATCCCTGCGAGACCCTGGAGCACCAGTCATGGTGTGGGGTGCATGTATCTTGTGGATGCCATCTTGTGAGGCATGGGCTGCAGTGTAGGCAAGGTTTGGAGCCACAGATAGCGTCCCCTGGTATCGGGGCATGTAATGGGTAGTGTCCCGCATTTTCCACCAGTTTATGGGAACAGCAAAGTCATGGCAGGAGAGACTGGGCGGACTGCTCCAGGAAGACAGGTGGGCAGGCTGGCATGAGATCTGGTGCTGAGCGTGCCCCCTGTCACAACAGGAAAAACTCAAGTCACTGGAGAAATACCATCAGTGCTGCCTGTGAAAGACCCTTTGAATCCAGGGAGAAGACAGATGCACCAACATTAGCATCCTGTTGCAAGCAAACACCATGAGCATCAAGGCGACAATCATCCAACGTCAACTTTACTGGGCCAACCATGTCATTCAGATGTGTGATTCAAGACTCCTGAAGCAAGTTTTATTCTCCCAGCTCAGTCAAGGCTTATGCTCATGAGGGCAGAAAAAGGACTTCAAGGACATCCTCAAGACCAACTTAAAAAAAATGCAACAGCAACATCAACCCATGGGATACTATTGCCCGAGACTACCCTGAGTGGAGGAAGAGTCTGCTGCAAGGATCTCAGTACTTCGCAGGCTTATGACAACAATAGGAGACAGAAAAGCGGGAGTGGCAAAAATAGCGTGTTGTGGACTGAATCAAGAACTCGGAGCTACCCACACCCCATGGAAACACGTTCCTGAGTCGCAGCAAAGTCTGTTGATCCTGTGTCAGCCTTATCAGCTACATTCAGACCCACAGATAGGACAATCATGAAAAACAGTCATCTCTGACTGTGAGGGATCACCAAAGATGAAGAGAACAATCAGCACCTGGGGAGCGGAAAAGGCAAAAGGGAATGCAAGGTCAGTGGTCAGAAGATTGTTTCTTTGCTTTGGCTGGTACTGCATGCCTCAGGGAGTTGCTTTCTAAATTAGTTTTGTGCTTGGAGCTGATAACATCTTAATACATAGTTTGCTGATTAGAGAAAATATAACACTTCAAAAGAAACAGAATAGCTAAGAACGAGATGAGACTAAGATACTGAGAATTAATCACAACTAGAGAGAAACTCAGGAGTTTTGTTGTCTGTCTGCAACCACCAATGAGTCAACATATAAAGTTAGAAATATCAAAGTGAGAAAAATTGCAAGGGCTTTGTGTAGAAGTAGGCAGACAAGAGAACTCAGGATTCTAAGAAGAAGCTCCCTTCAAATGACTGCCAGGTATGCTGAATTATTTAAGATTACACCAGGACTCTAGGGAAGCCAAGACCACAAGGGTTGGGGACAGGGAAGATAGGGGGCAGAATAAGCAATCCACATGCAAGCTGCATCCCACAATGCTAACCAAGGTTTCCTACTGACTACAACGTAAAGTAACCAGTTCTAAATACAGTAAATACTGGTATCAACATACACCGCACCTAACCAGAATACAGGGACCAGTAAAAGAGAATCCTGGCCAAGAACACAGAAGGCTTCTAACTGAAACCAAAGCTATGATCCTCCTTATTCTGCAGAATATTGTAGGACAAGAGAGAAAAGACCTAACTCTTGGATCCAACTTGAAGTGAATATGAGGAAGTTTGTGCAAAGGTAATATTAAAACCCAAGCATTTTTGCTGGTTAATATTTAGAAACAGTTCCTGGTGACTGGGTGCACCAACAAGAAGTTAAAACTGTTGCTCATGTACCTGGTGAACATACCCATTGAAAAAGGCAATGGCAACATACCGAGCTGTTCTTTGGGATACTGGTTGATTCTGACTGATTCAAATTTACATTGTTTGCTGTCTGATGGAACAAATAGCCAGATCATTCTCTGGCTCTTGAGTTTCAGCTTGAAACCAAGGAAGCTTTTTAAGCACATAGGCCTCACTGGAACACTGATTAATATATATACTGCTTCCACAAAGGCTTTGCTACAGCATTGGCCAGAGTAGGCCTGATCAGTGAATCCAACCAATGCATGAACTCCTTACATAAGCAAAACTTGGGATGTGAGCCAGATGTGCACTCCTGCCAGGAGGTGGAAAGGGGAGATGGCTGTACAAAGTGTAGAACAGTACCAGGACGATAAGGCTAGAATGGGAACATCTAGATCAGGATATGGAACGAACCCATCATACAGGACAGCTTAAGTTATTCAAAATACTGGTGGAATGTAATATGTAATTTGTTTCAACCACTGTATAAAAGAAGAATTGGAAATAATGAGAACTTTGTATTGGCCTGGAAAGCTTATGTGGTGCTGTGCCTATAGCTTGTCATGGGCATACCTTGTTTGTCAGATCACAAGTGTTAGGGCCATGCCTAGTAGACAATAAACTTGGCTGAGTCTGTGGTTGTTCTTTAAGATGAGATTGGTGTTGGGATCTCCTGGCTGCAACTTTTTGCCAGTACTGCAGTCCCTGAGACTTCAGCACTAACAACACATCACTAACACCCAGTGAAGACGGTGATGACAACAGCAAATATTGAGTTCTTCATTTTTAAGCAAGTACTGAGCTCCTTTCTCTGCAGCCAGTGGTCAGACTTCAAAGCTTATTTATTTTCACAAATCTCCCTCATTTGGATCTTTCCAGTTCAATGCCATGCACCTACAATTTACCACAGGCTATATATATTTAATAATGAAACAGAGAATTAACCCAAACACTCAACATTTCCTAAATTTTAGTTTATTTGCTCCTTTTTTATGGTATACCTACTTTACACACAGCGTGTTCATCTACCAGCTTCATGCCAAGAAACAAAACCACTTCCACCTGTGCTGCCTGCAAAAGACACTAAGGATCAAGTGGCAGGACAATATTCTGGTCACTGAGGTGCTTGGAAGCTCAGTTCTCCCCAGTATCCGCGCCCTACTGAAACTGGTGCAGCTAAGATAGGTCGGTCACCTTTCAAGAATGCCCAACACTTGTCTGCTGAAGAAAATCTTTTATGGCGAGCTGTCAAATTGAGTATGCTTTCGTGGTGCACAAAAGAAGCAGTACACGGACACCCTAAAGATGTCCCTAAAGAGTTTTAGCATTGACCTGGAGTCATTGAAGCAAATCACTCGTGACCATCCATCCTGAAGGTCATCAGTCCAGAGCAGAGGACTGGCCTTCGAGCAATGGCACATAGAGGCAGTGAGGAAGAGTGTAGCTAGGAAAATGAGGACTTCTCATGTCCAGTTCTTGTTGCTGTCCTGCCCCTGCTGCAGCAGATTGTTCAGGCCAAAGATTGGGCTTATAAATCACCTATGTACCCATGTGACCTAGCCTCCTCTCTTTCCTCTCTTCTTTCTCCTTTTTCCTTTCTTTCTCCCTTTTTCTTTTCTCCCTCCCTTTTTCTTTCCCGCTTCCTTTCTGTCTTCTCCTTCCTCACCTCCTGGATGTGGTCATCTTCACTTGTGAAGGACAAACAACATTTTGCACAGAAACATCAACACCTGTTAAATAATGCTGGCAGAACTGGTACTAATTCTTAGACACATTGTTTCCAAACAAGCTTACTAAAGGCTCATTTCTTTCCACATAGAAACTGATTTTCTCAAACTGCTAAAATATAAACGTTATTTTTGAACTGATGACTAGGCTCACCCTATCAGATTTGTAGACTAACTTAAAAGTGGCTTGGTCTAGCTGAAATTAGTTTCTTTGCAGAGCAGTATGGTATATGTGAATGCGCTTCAGTTCTCACTGTGTAGCATCTCAAAATGCATGCAAATTCTTTGTAGTTATATTTGTTTGTGTTTATATATAATCCTTGTAGTGAAAAGAGTGAATGGTTCACCTTACCACAATTAGGAAGGAGCTCTGCAGCCTGTCCTTTAGGTCAGGAAGCTATGTCAGCAAGCAGTGACATCCTCCCAGTAGCGCTTCCTTTTAAATTTGTCTGATCTCACTTGTGACAAGAGCAGGTGGTGAGAAAAAAAAAAAACCTCAGCTTGGCAGGACCCAGGCCATGTAAGGCTGTTGAGGTAAAATCCAATAATTTTTTTTTAAATCTAGTAGCAGGTAGCCAGTCATTACAGAAGTGAGAAACACTGGTAACATACAAAAAATTTACTGCCCAGAGCAAGCTGGATTCCATGCCCAAATGGACGAAGATGTAGCTCCATATACTTACTACCAGTGCTGTCCCTGAAGGGGGGGAAATCGGGGTGACCACACTGGGCACTGCGCTTTGTGGGGCCCCACGGAGCCGGATGGAGCGATGGCTTCATGTCCAGCAGCTCCCTCCCCTCCCCCTCCCCCTCGCCACTAATGCCACTGCTGCCACTGTTGGCAGCAGCAGCTTCTTTGGGTCTGGAGCCCGTGAGATCAGACAGGGGGCAGGGCCCTGCATGGGCTAATCTGCCCTGGGCCCCGCACCCTGCTTGGGTCGCCTCTGGTTACTACAGTGGGAATTGTACCAATTTTGAGTTGGTAGATGTGTGGCTTATGACCAGAGAGAATACAACATCCCCCCCATCCTGGATACCAGTTTTACTGGATCATTCAAGAGTAACAATGACTCTAATCAGAGTCCTGAACAGGGAACATCAGTAACAAATGATGATACCTGCCCCCAGACAAAGGCAGAAGTAAGTTTCAAAAGTTTTTGACTTAAAGAAAGATGATATATGTAGTCTAAGGAAAGAAAATTGGTTGAGCCTCAACCAACCAGCTCTCACTGCCCCAGTCTTGGCAACCCATTGAGTAGTCTAGGGCAGAACAGCAAAAGGAAAACTCCCTGCAAGCCTGGTCAAAGCACTGTGATAAGCAGGGATCTGGGTTTTCCGTTTCCCATGGAAAAATGAAGTAAACCATGGATTTTAGCTTTTACCGGAGGTAAACACAGATTTCTCATTTTACCAGAGAAACCTGCGGATTTTGCAGTTTTGTGAAGTCCTCTGCAGGCTGCCTGAGTTCCAGCCTGCAGGAGGCTGGGAGGGAGTGGGAGGAGGGAGGTCAGGCATGGGGTGCCATGTGCACATGCAGGCAGTCTGGAGGCCCCAGGCAGCCTGGAGAGCAGCTCCCACAGGTAACTTAGGGGAGAGGAAATTGAGGGGGGAAGGGAGGGAGTTGGGCAGGGCTGGAGGTGCTGCCCAGCAGGGTGGTGAGTGAGGTTTGTGGCACAGGGCCACAATGCACAGCTGCAGGGCCCCAGCAGGAAGTGGGAGTCCACAAGCAGCTCATCTTGGGGAGGGGCCTGGCTCTCCACCACTGTGTGCACTTCTGGGAAATGGGGGGACCCACATTTGCCAGATCTATGGGCAGAGTGGGGGTGCAGGCAAGATGCCCACTGTGGGCTCGGGCTCCCTGCCCTTCTGCCCTTACATGGGGCTTCTGCAGCCCAGTGGGTGGAATCCAGCGCAGCAGGGAATAGCAGAGCCACGTGGAGAAGCTGCTTGCTCCTGTGAGCTCTGCAATCCCCTGCTGATGCCCCCCCCCCCCCCGCATGCATGGCAGCTTTGATGGGCACAACCCTGCACTGCCACACCCACTACAGCCATGCATGCAAGGGGAGCATTGCCAGGGCAGCATGGAGCTTGCAGTGGCAGACAACTTTTCTGTGCAGCCCTGCTGTTTCCTGCCCACTGGGCTATGGAGACCCCAGGGAAGGGCAGCAGGGTGAGAGCCCCACCCCGTGCACAAATCTGGGAGGCATGGATCACTCCCAACCCCCTGGGAATGTGTACAGTAGTGGGGAGCTGGCCCCGCACCCAAGCCCACAGACTGTCCTGCCCCATTCACAGATCTGGGGGTCTTGGGTCCCCCATGCCCCCTGGAGAGTGCATGCCTCAGTAAGGAACCAGCCTCCCCCACATGAGCCAGTAGCAGGCAGGCAGCAGGGGGTAGCCGGGCTCCGCTCTGCTGCAGGAGCCACTGCCTCCTGCCGGGGACAGGGGGCTATGAACCTGGGTCCCTGACCCTCTAGTTCTGGCAGCTGGGGGTCCCCTCCAGAGGGCTGGGGGGAGCTAGGGGTGGTGGATGGGTGTTGCACAAGGGGCCGTTCGAGCTCCTGAAGGCTAAGTTCCAATTTGGTCCCCAGAAGTGAGTCACACCACAAGCCACAGAGACAAAGCCTTTATTGCTTGCAAGCAGGTCGGCCTGGAGTCATGAGGCTCAGATCAAAGCCGACCCCAAGTGCCTATTCTCCATTGCTTACATACTTGATTACAAGGTATTGGGAAAATTCCATTAGCGCAACTGCATTTCAAACTAGCATAGTTGCGAAGCTAAGGACTTTCCAACTGCAAGTCTGCGGTTTGCATGTTTGCACAACAGAGCGGGAAACAAGCTGCATGTAGATGCTTCCTGAGTTCTCGTAAAAGCAAACGGTTTTCAGCCCCCCCCGCTTTTCCCACAATTATTCCCCCCTCAAGATGCTTTCTTTTTAATTCCTCGTCTGTCTCCCGTGAAGCATTGCGAGTTGTAAATGTGTAGCAGTTTTGATCCTTACAGAAATAAATCAGTTCAGGGCTTGTATAATATGAGGGCCCCACATTAAGATAACTAGCCCAATGAGTAGGACTGGTATGAGGGGCAATAGAAGGGATAATAGCCATTGTATCGGTCCCCCTGCCCAGGTTCCCCATCCCGCTGACTTGGTGTTGCTAGCATGCTGCAGTATTTTATTAATGTTTTCTTGTACTTGCCCTGACTGGTTTACATAAAAGCAACATTCCTCTTGGAGATACAAGCATGTTCCTCCTTGTCCTGAGGTCAAAAGATCTAGAGCTCGTTTATTCTGGAGCACTACCCCTGCAAGGGAGTCAAGTTGCTGCTGGAGCAAGGTTAAAGTCTCACCCGTTTTTTCAAGGGCTTTGGCTGTCTCTTGGGACAGTTCTTGCTGTAACCCTAGCGCAGGTCCCCCGGTGGCTACCCCAGTTGCGCCGGCTGCCACCGCTACTACTGCCATTAGGGGTAGCAGTGGGGCTGCTCTTTTAGTTATTTTACCTACTGCTTGTAGTCGGAAGGGGAGTGGAGTCCCTGAGGGGGCCACCTCGATTTGTGGCAGCACAAACCCTAGGGAGCAGGTTCCTTGCCAGCCAGGAGGCAGAACTGAGTAGGCTCGGTTACCGCATATCCAGTATACTTCTGATGTGGGGGACAGGACACTATTAAAGATAGCGGATGCATACAAATGCTGTGGGTTGAGGTCGACTTCCTTCCCGTTCTGAGTTTCCTTTGCAACAAAGGCCTGCAATGTCTGAGCAGCCATGGTAGCCAAAAGCAAAGGGTCTAAGGGAGGATCTTTATAGGAGGTATCGTTTGCAGGGGAGAAAAAGATTGATCCTCGGCCCGCATCAAAAAGGACCTGTCCTTGAGGCCACGAAGAGTGATATAATATGATTGCATTTGGCACTCCCTGTTTTATAGCAGGGTGAGAGTTTACTGGCCTGCCCCAGGAATAATTTGAGTACTGTCTAGGCTCTGGAGGGCTGCTAAGCTGTGAGGGGGAGAACACTGAATAATTAAAGCCACTCGGGGTGAACCCAGGGGCTTGGACCACGAAGGTAAGGTTACACTGCCAGGGTTCTATGCTGCCAAGATAGACCGCACCTTGGTGGCTGGTATAGTTACTTTGCAAATAAACGGGATATAGATTGTCAGCGTGATTAGTAATATATCCGGATATGGACCCGGATGCTGGGCTTTTTGCTGTAAAGGGCTGATCTCTGAATTTCCATGCCGACTTAAGCACTTGTTCCCCTCCCCTCAGAGACTGACCCCTGTCTGATTTAGGGTGCGTTCTCTCTCGTCCATTGAGAATTACTAGCCTGTAGAGAATCCCACAGGGATGGTGGGGCTGGGATAGCAGTTCCCCAGCTTTGCTGGGATACACAAAGCCAACAGGCAGAAAGGTTTAGACTATGAGCCATGCAGTTAGCAAGCTGGTAGGAGGAGGTTAACATTCCTTCAGGAAAGAGGAATGGGGTAGTTGGGAGGAACGAGAGAAAAAGCAAGCAAAGCAACTGTTTTGCCATACTACTAGGTCTTAGACGATCGCTTAAGTTGGAGCGTGAGGTCCTCTGCTTGCTCATTGGTCCAGGTGTCGGCTTCTTGTTCCGAGGGTGGCCTGGCTTCCGGTGCGGGCTCACCCAGGGAGCTGCTGTCTGCCTCCTGGTATGGGCCTTCCCACTTTTCCGAGAGTGGCTCGCGCCTCCACTGCTGCACCAATACCCGGTCTCCTGGTTGGAAGTTATGGACTGGCGTGTCTAGGGGAAGTCGCTGGAAGGAGGCAGTGTACCTGTGGAGAGAAGTTAAGACAGACTGCAAGGCAATAACATACACTCTAAGTTCGGTAATACCCAATTCGAAGGTGACTGCTTCTCGGGCTCCTGGTGGCAAGACTCGGGGCGGCATTTCAAACATTATCTCGTAGGGGGACAATTTAATACCTCTTCATGGTGCATTACGGATACGAGTTAAGGTAACATCCGAGTGTAGTTGCTTCCACTCCTCTAAGTCCTTTTGGAGAGAGATGCCAAAAATGTGTGGGGCAGATACAAATCCTTGAGGCAAAACAGTCCACATAAGTTGAGACTTATGGTGAGTGTCCGGATCTTCCCATTCAAAAGCAAAGAGCCTTTGGCTATCCTCATGGAGAGGGATGGAAAAGAAGGCATCTTTTAGGTTAAGCACTGTGAAGATCTTTGCATTCGGTGGGACCTGGCTTAGGATGGTGTGAGGATTTGGGACCACCGGATGATCTACTAGAACCTTCTGGTTCACAGTTCGTAAGTCCTGCACCAATCGGTATGAGGTCCCGTCGGCCTTGGGTATTCCGAGTATGGGGGTGTTAAATGGAGATGAGCCTTCCACTAGCCATCCATATCCTTTAAATTTCTCTATGAGGGGTTTTAATCCCCTTCTGGCTTGCTTGTTAAGAGCATATTGCTTTACACGGGCGGGCCCCTCCCCTTCTTTGAGGCGCACTCTTACCGGTGTCACATGCTTGGCCCTCGTGGGGGTCCCGTCGGCCCATACCTGAGGATTTACGTCTTCCAAGCCCTTGATTCCCACCGCTGCCCTTCAGGAGGGTCATCTGATGGTTGGATCCTTGTTTCACCGGTAACTGCACCACCATCTGGTTTCCTTGAAAGAAAATCTCAGCTTGGAGTTTAGTAAGGATATCTCGTCCCAACAGGGCAACCGGACAGGCGGGGGAGTAAACAAAGGCATGTTCAAGTAGATTATTGATTACTGCCGACTTTAGTGAGGAGAGGTCCGCACACGGGTAATTTACTTTGCTTCCCCTCAATTCCCTCTACCATTACATGCTTCCCATTCTCTTCTCCGGATGGGGGCTTTTCAGGGAGCATTGAAAATGTAGCTCCAGTGTCCACTAGTGCTTCATAATTTTTACCACCAACCCTTACTGTTACCATGAGATCCTCGCGGGACTCTGCCCGCAGGGTGGTGGTTTTGGATCCCGGTCCCCATCAACTGGACTCCTCCCCAGAAAGTTCGATTCTCATTTGGTGTGCTTTAGGGTGCTCCCCCTCTTTTCTCTCAACCGAGGGCACTCCCTCTTCCAATGTCCTTTCTCCTTGCAATAGGCATAAGTATCCGCCTCGACAGTCCCACTCCTTGTGACATGAAACCCCCAAATACCCAAGTAAATCCAATAGTCTTGAAACCAGTCAATAAGGTATCAAGGCACTCAGGCATATGCAGATGGATTGAAAATTCCAAAACTAAAACTTCAGGAAAAAAGTTCTCTTTTCTTCTTAGGATACCTCCAAACTAAATGCATGCATTATTCCAAAACAGATTACCAATTCTAAGCATATCTGGAACATTACAGCTTCAAATGAAATGGTTACTATACCTTCACTTTTAAAAGATCACCCCTTCCACTGCCCCACCACCCTATAAATCTGTCTGAAGTACAGAACATATCTACCTTTTCAATAAACTGGAATAAGGGTGCAGAGATGGGGGAGCAAGCCGCCGTATGCTCTCTGCTCCCCCCATCTCCAAGTTTGTCCCAGCACATGCTATTTTGCATGCTTTTTTTCTGGGGTTTATTTGTGCTACTAGAAAATCCTGCACTGCAAATTAGCAGTGCCAAGCATGGTTTAACATGTAATAAGTGCAGTTTGTGACACTACAAAGCCCACATGCTTGCACATCTGAACACACTCTAAGCATGCAAGCAAGAAAAAAAAGCAGAAGCAAATCCAAATTATGACAGTCTGCCTGGAAATTCAAACTGTGACAGTCTGCCTGCGAACACTACTGTACACAACAGGTGAGGAGAGAGCAGCTTGACACAATGCAAAAGAATATGCTGACAGTTATACTTGTTGCACATTTCTTGATCTAAGATGGTTCGTCCTGGGCCATACCTAACTAACAGTTAATGTAAGGGAACTGGTCCCAATGTCAGTCATGAACTACTATGTTATGTACCCTTGTGACCTGGTCAACATCAAAGGATTCCATTCTTGGCCAGCCTACCCCGAAGGTAGGCCATTCTAATTGGCAGAACTTTGAAATTTCATCCTTAGTCATTTTTATTCCATAATCTCCATATTTGACAAATTTATCAAAATTGCACAAAATACAACCCAACGGGGTGCTGGAATTTTCAACTCGGGAGCGACCCGTACCCATTATGTCTCTTTCCAAATTCTGGGCCAAAGAACTCCCAGGCCAACGTCCTGACGGACCAACAAATAACAATACTAACAAAATGAGACAGGGAATTAGTATACTCACTCCAAACACACCCAGGTACCTCGTCCTTGGAGTCTGAGGCTGGGGTGACTCAAATAGAAATGGAGTGCCTTTAACCTCCCGGGTGCCCCGACTCACGCTTTCGGCCTCATGGCAAGCCCAAATTATGGCTTGGTGCGTGCTCCACAAGTACGTATGGCGGTCTTGTCGTGTGGCCCAGGGTGGTCCAGAGCTCTCCTGGCTGGCTCGCCAGAATTGTTGCACAAGGGGCCGTTCGAGCTCCTGGAGGCTAAGTTCCAATTTGGTCCCCAGAAGTGAGTCACACCACAAGCCACAGAGACAAAGCCTTTATTGCTTGCAAGCAGGTCGGCCTGGAGTCATGAGACTCAGATCAAAGCCGACCCCAAGTGCCTATTCTCCATTGCTTGTATACTTGATTACAAGGACCCAGAGGGTTGTGATTGATGGCAGTCACTCATCATGGTGCCCTGTAACCAGTGGGGTCCCTCAAGGCTCTGTCCTGGGACCCATACTGTTCAACATCTTCATTAATGATGTGGACATTGGAGTTAGGAGTGGACTGGCCAAGTTCGCCGATGACACCAAACTTTGGGGCAAAGCATCCACGCCAGAAGATAGGCGGGTGATCCAGGCTGACCTGGACAAGCTCAGCAAACGGGCAGACAAGAACCTCATGGTGTTTAACACCGAAAAATGCAAGGTTCTCCACCTTGGGAGGAAAAACCTGCAGCACCCTTATAGGCTCGGCAGTGCTACGTTGGTTAGCACTACAGAAGAAAAAGACTTGGGGGTCATCATTGACCACAAGATGAACATGAGCCTGCAATGTGATGCTGCGGCTAGTAAAGTGACCAAAATGCTGGCGTGCATCCATAGATGCTTCTCGAGCAAATCCCGGGACGTCATTCTCCCCTTGTACTCGGCCTTGGTGAGGCCGCAGCTGGAGTACTGCATCCAGTTTTGGGCTCCACAATTCAAAAAGGATGTAGAGAAGCTTGAGAGAGTCCAGAGGAGAGCCACGCGCATGATCAGAGGTCAGGAAAACAGATCTTACAATGACAGGCTGAGAGCCATGGGACTCTTTAGCCTGGAAAAGCGCAGGCTCAGGGGTGATCTGATGGCCACCTATAAGTTTATCAGGGGTGACCACCAGGATCTGGGGGAACGTCTGTTCACCAGAGCGCCCCAAGGGATGACAAGGTCGAACGGTCACAAACTCCTGCAAGACTGTTTCAGGCTGGGCATAAGGAAGAATTTCTTTACTGTCCGAGCCCCCAAGGTCTGGAACAGTCTGCCAGCGGAGGTGGTTCAAGCACCTACATTGAACACCTTCAAGAGTAAATTGGATGCTTATCTTGCTGGGATCCTATGACCCCAGCTGACTTCCTGCCCTTTGGGCAGGGGGCTGGACTCGATGATCTCCCGAGGTCCCTTCCAGCCCTAATGTCTATGAAATCTATGAAATCTATGAAATGTCTATGAAATCTATTGGGAAAATTCCATTAGCGCAATCGCATTTCAAACTAGCATAGTTGCGAAGCTAAGGACTTTCCAACTGCAAGTCTGCGGTTTGCATGTTTGCACAACAGAGCGGGAAACAAGCTGCATGTAGATGCTTCCTGAGTTCTCGTAAAAGCAAATGGTTTTCAGCCCCTCCCCTGCTTTTCCCACATGGGGGGTGAGGGGGACGAGCAGGGTTGTGTGGGGGGGAGTGAGAGGCAACAGCAGGGCCGGTGGGCAGGGGGTGGTTAGAAGCACATGGGAGCAGTCTCAATTAATCAAGCCTGCTGGAGTGTGGTAATTACTGCATTCCAGCAGACTCCAGCATCATGTGTACAAGCTTTCCTGCAATGAAAAATGGCAATGGGGGGTACTTTAACTAAAGCTCATCAAATGAGCTTTAGTTAAAGCACCCCGCCTCCTTTTTTCAGTGCAGGGATGCTGATACATGTGATGCTCCAGGAGCTTTAAATTAGAGCAGCTCTTGGATCCACTGTAAATAAAGCCTCGCCCCCCCCCCCCCCCACCACATACACTCCTGGAGCACATGTATAAACGCCCAGTGAGGCTGAAAACAGCTTGAAGCTACCTATCTATAGAGACCATAGATATCCTAACAGTAAAAGAACCTCAAGAAACCATGTAAGACACCCGATAACCCTTCCCCCCCACCTGGTTTGTGACCTGCACCTTATAGACTAACTAAACTGGAAATGTACACCAAAAGCTTGTCAGCCCAAGCTCACATCGTTGGATGCTATGAAAGGACATGCAAGAGCAGTGTACCCACAGAAGAGAGTGATTTGAATACAAAAGACAGGGAAGGGAAGGAGAGATGGGAGTGGGGGTGGTGCTGGGTGAGGCAAACAAACAATAATGCCATAGGGATCACAAAAGCTAATCCAGATAATGGGATAAGAATCTGTAGTCCCTGTCTGGACTATGCTTAATGCAATCCAGTCTGTGGATGATTTCTTGTTCCACAATTTCCTGTTCAAATCATTTTTTCAAATTTTGCTAATTTTGAGATCAGCGGTGGAACATCCAGAGAGGTTGAAGTGTTCTGCCACAGGCAGTTCATGCTAGCTATTAAACGCAAGCATACTGCATTCAGCCACAATTGCTGCAAACATTCTCTGTAGGGTGAACACTTGTCCATGCATTAAGGTAGCATGCTCAGCATCCACTGAGTTCATTGGAATGATGAGGCAACTTCTTGCCATGGCATAAAGATGTGGAAATCAGTCAACGAGTCCCAAAACACAGGCATCTGGTAGTCTTTGACAAAATTCTCATTAGCAGTATGTTCTTTATCATGCTCTTTCCTCCATCCTGGGATTGCTTTTAGTAGCTGAGGGTCACAACTCAGAACAGGCACCTAGGTTGTGAACAACACTAAGGAAGTGGGCAGCTGGTTGTCTGAACTATGGTGGCAGTAACAGGTTGTACCTGTAGTACCGGTTCAGCTTCATAGCTATTGCCTGGAACAGGTCACTTCTGCGTTGGTTTTCATGAGGACAACTTGACAGTTCTTGTGATGCCCTGTTTACAACCCAGCTTATCAAATCCATCAGCTTGTTGTGTGTGTGGTGGATCACAGCCTGCTGGTCTTCAAACCATGTCAGGAGCTCCATAAACCAGGTGGCATTGTCAGCCACAAACATCACTTGATCTTGAATGTCACCTTGCCCTAAGAGATTATGAAGTTCAAGCATGCACTGTGTGCTGGATGCGATTTCCAGCTCTTTGCTCACAACCTGCTGGTAGTACTGCATATGCTTGGCATGGTAATGGACTGCATTGAACCACAAATTCCACCGTGCGAGCACAGGCTCTGGTGGCAGTAGCATAGTGCCACGTGAGTCCCCACTTTGACTGGTTATGGACTCCCTGGACCTTATGGCCCAGACAGCGCTCAAAGGCTTTCTTGAAAGAAGACATCAAGCTATCCACATCAGGAAAGTGCTTGCATCAGATGTCACATACTATGGACAGAATGTCTGCACTGGAAGTGACAAGAACTGTGTTGGGCAGCATTCCTTGGAGCACATTGGAGACAGCCTTGCACATGTACATGGCATTTTCAGACAGGAATGCTGAGATTTTGTTAAAACTTATGCCACAGCTGATCATTTATTTCACAGTTGCTTGAGACACAGTAGAAAAATTGACAGATGTGAGGTGGACTGGCTTTGTTTGAAACATAGGCAGGTATCAGTCTCTTCAGCTCTCTGGTACAAATAAAATGTGCAGCACATAGTTATTTAAGGGGGCGGTGGCTTCATCAGCCACAATGGAAAAGGAGTCATATTGTGACAAGGCAGCCTTTGTGGGCTGCACATGCGAAGCAGTCACTGCAAGGAGATAGTCTTGGTGAAGCTTGTTGGCACAGAAAACTGCCAGCATTTGGCACATTTTGGTTCAGGTAGTGTCTTAACTTTGGGCAATCAAGTTTCTCCAGTGGGATGTTTGCTGCTGTGAACATCCCCATGAGGGAAAATGCTGCCTTGCCAAGCTGTTTTCTGTGGTCCTTTTAAAGAAGGACGACACAGTTGCTTGTTTCTAGCTCTGACCATCAGCCTCTACAAGCCTTCCATTTCATGTGTGCCTCAGACTCTAAGGCTAGGGACTGAAGCTGCACATAAACCGGTTTAAGTAATCAGAAACTGATTGAAACCTGTAACACAACAGAAACTGAGGGCACATAAACTAGTTTCAAAATGGCTGAAACTGGTTTAAGATAAACCTGGTTAAATGTAGTATCAGACTTAACTGAGATTTGGATCAAACCAGTTTATGAAACTTATGTCCAAGACCCCTTCCTGGTTCATGTTAAATCAGAGTCCTCCAGCATCCCAGCATACTTTCTAGCCCTGGCTGGGCTGTGCTGTCTGCTCCAGAAAGCAGGGCTTGCCCACCCCTCTGCTCTGTAGCTGGAGCAGTGAGGGCTGGCTGACAAGGAGGTGGAGGTGGCGGTGGCAAGCCCAGTTGGGGATGCAGCCTAATCTGCAGCAAGAGGACTGCCTCCCTCCAAGTAAACTGCAGCTGGATTCTGGGATGAGTGTGTGTGGGGGGGTGATTAAACACCCCTTCCCCCTGTAACCTGGGTGGTACCCAATGTTGTAGTCCCATCTCCAGACATAGGGAATGTTAGCAGAGTTGGTGCACTGCGGAGTGAAACTGCCTGTGGCACACAGTTTTCCTCCTTCCCCCTATAAAGCAAGGCCAGAACACATGTTAAGGCTTAACTATACACAAATCTAGTAATATATAAGAGGTGTAGTGTTAACATATTTATAGATAAGATACAGGAGATATACTGCTTAGATACAGGTCAATACAAACAAGTGAGAAATCAAAAGAGGTCAAAGCAAGAGTCTTATTAAAAGTCATTCAACCTAATACTCTAATGACATGTGTAGTTCATAAAATATAAGGTGCAGGGTTCACAAAATATGAGGCACAGAAACATCAGATGAAAAAGCTACATCTCTAAATGCAACTACAGAACAGCCCATGTTGTGCTGGGGCAATGCTAATGCCCCAAAGACAAGGAGAGGGAAAAGATCTCCAGGGTCCTTCAGGCTCCCCACTACCCAGCTGGCATAGCCCATGAAGGGGAACCCTCAAGACCCCTGGCAGTGCCTCCCTTTGGGGCTTTCCCTCCAGCTGCTAGCCCCAACTGACAGGGAGGAATCCCTCCTCTCCTATATGACTCCCCCATCCCAGGGCAACTCAAGCTCTCTGGGCCTGATCAAGCTGCACTGGCTTCCCCAGGTGAAACATCTCCTCCCTTAGCAGGGAAGTACCCAGCTGCTCATGGCTCTCTCCAGCCCAGGCCCCCTCTAGGCCCTGTGCACTGTCCTTGCACCGATGGCCCTTCTATGTTGCTGTCTGGCCTCATGCCAGGTGTTGGAGACCCGACCCACCTCCTGCAGCTCCCTGGGTCTTGGTCCCTCTCAGACCCTCTGCGCACCAGCTGTGCACCGTTTGCCACACTCCCTTGTGGTGGGGCTGGGGGATGTGGCCACTTTACTGCTCTCTTCCCAATGAGGAGGCATCAGGCTCTTCCGGGGCAACAGCTGCACCCTGCTGGCCAGCTCTTCACAGCCCTCTTCTGTGTCCCACATTGCAACTGCCCATGTGCCAGGCAGGCTGCCTTTTTTTCCTCTTCTGGGGCTCTTCCCCAGATTGAAAATGGACCAATCAAAAGAAAGGAGCATTAGTCCTCTCTCAGGTCCAGTTCTTTACCTCATCCCTGGTTAGAAGCAGGGCAAGTCTCTCCCCTGCCATCGCCTGATTGGTGGGAATGCCCCACCAATCGCTCAGAGCCTTTCCAAGCCAGCAAACTGGGCTGCTGCCAGTAAGCCACCACATCCCAGTCAAACCTACTGCTGGCTGTAGCTGTGAACTACAAATCGCAGAGGCACCTGGAAGCAAGGAAAGGAAGCAGTGAGCAACCATGCAGAGTCCTGGCATGGTGATTTTGGACTGCAAATCCCAGAGACCTTGGGGGCATCAGGAAGAGGAAGCGAACACAGCCAATGCTGGCTACATGCCAGAGAAGCTTGCTCTACCACCTCCTGGCCTGAGCCACTGCAGGCCTGTGGCTTTATTTCCTGAATCAAAGGTAAAGGTCTGTTCACTTCTGTTTCAACCTAATCTCTGCAGCTTAGACTAACTTGCAAAGACTGAATCGATTCAGTCTTGGGCTTTTTGACTGTCTGCACTTAGCCTAAATGTTGATCTATGCTGGTTTTCCTCAATACATTTAGAGTTACACTGCAGGAGGTACAGAAGAGTGTGCCTCCATCTGTGGGCAAGGTCCCTGCAGGATACTGTCTCACATGGTCCAGTGAGAAAATGTATTTGGCCATCTTGGAGGATTTCTTAGTGTTCATCATCCTTGCTCCTCCTCAGGGTGCAGCATGCTGCTGCAGCATGCCTGTTGGCGCTTTAAAAGCCAGCACCAAAACCCTCCCACTTCCCTGGCTGGCCCAGGCTGACTTCCGAGACTGAACCTACATCACGGGCTCAGACTCCAATTTGCTCCCTCTCTCTCCTTCCCTCTTCCCCTTCCCTCCCGTGTTTCAGGACTCCAAGGTTTCCTATCCTTTTCTTTTCTCTCTCAAAAACGCCTATGTTTTTTCATGGTTTCCATGAAAATTGTGCAGTCATAATTTTGGTACGTCCCTAAGTTATAACATGTGCTTTTGGTCCAGTGGTGACATAACTATACTGATGAAAGGGCACAATAGGCATCTGGGTCCATTGCAAGGCCTGGTGCCTTGGTGAGAATGGGAGTTAGGTAACTTGTTGCTTGAGTAAGGCAGTGACTGGCAACCTTTAACAAGCTGCAAGCTGGAATGACCCAACTCTGGTTTGCTGTGAGCTGGGTGGCTTCCACCATGTGTCAGGAGCAGGGTACTTTGCCTTTACCTATGCTGCCATCCTTACCTCTGCCTTCCTGGTCCCTGGCTGCAGTGTAGGTGCAGCTTTCAGCAGCTGAGATGTGCCTCTGGAAGCTTCTTCTCATAGCCCTCCACCTCTATGCTGTAGCATACCTCCCCACTAGCTAGAACCTGTGGCTGTGCCACATCCAGGGAGCGGGTAAGCTGGGGGAAGGGCAGTGACATGAGCACAACTTCCAGCTGCCTAGCCCTAGCATAGCTCCTTGTTACCTGCTTCCACCAGCTTTGTGGGCAGATTCTGTAGCTCTGCAGGCCAGATCAGACCTGTAGGCCATATGTGGCCAACCACTGACTTACATTATGCATCTCTGATTAAGTTAGTCTCTAAGGTGCAAGTCTAACCACTCTTTTTAGAAAAAGTCTTTGCCCAAATACAAATGCAATGATGAAAGCCACAAGGCAGTCCTACAGGGATAACTGAGCTAGCTTGGGTAGTAGAAGCAGTACAACTATGCCAGTATGATGCTCTGCTGGGACTAATTTACCCTACTTCGCAGCAGGCCTAATTAGATGACTACCACTGTTCAGTGTACAGAGCTGCCCCAGGTATCTCCATATGCAATGTACCAGAGAGAGACATACTCCCCACAGCCATTCAGGAAGTGTTTGGGCAGGAGACAGGAGGCAGAAAGAGGTCATGCTTTCATAACAAGGAGGTGGTAGTTCCTCGTTAAGTGCAGCCAAGATCAAAGTGCTAACAGGAAAACATTCATACTGCTGTGAAAGGTACAAGGTGAGCAGGCAAAAAAATGTTAACAAGTACAAAGTAATGAACTTAGGGAAAAATAACCTGAACTATTAAGTACTCAATGATGGATTCTCAACTGGCTGTTATGACTCAAGAAAGAGCCCTTGGAGTCATTGTAGACAGTTCTCTAAAAATGTCAGCTCAATGTGCAGAAGCAACCAAAAAAGCCAATAAAATGTTAGGCATGGTTAAGAAGGGAATTGAAAACAAAATGGAGAGCATCATCTTATGCCATTATATAAATCCTTGGTGCATCCATATCTTGAATACTCTGTGCAGTTCTGGTCTCTGCATTTCAAAAAGGATACAGTAGAATTAGAAAAGGTACCTGAAAAAGGCCACCAAAATGATCAGGGCTCTGAGTACTTGCCATACCGGGGAGACTAATAAGGCTAGGACACTTCAATTTGGAAAGGAGAAGGCTGACGGGGGCACATGATAGAGGTCTATTAAATCATGAAGGATGTGGACAAAGTGAACAGGCAACTGTTGTTCACCTAGTCCCAGAATACTAGAACTAGGAAGTCTCCACTGAAGTTAGTAGGTAACAGGTTTAAACCTAACAAAGAAAAAGTACTTTTTTATGCAGTGCAAGCTTATGGAATTCATTGCCACAGGAGGTAAAGGCAGAGAGCATAGCTAAATTAAAAAAGGGACTAGACAAGTTCATGGATGACAGACCTATTAGTAGCTATTGAAAGAATAGTTGGAGATGTATCCCCTGGCATCTCTAGACCAATAATGGTGAATGCCAGAGAGAATACTGAATAGGAGATAAATCATTTTGGATATATCTGGTTCAGTGCTCTCCCTCTATAGCATCCTTTCTGCCACTGTCAGAGACAGGCTACTGGGCTAGATGGACCATTGGCCTGACCCAGTATGGCACTTGAATACAGCTGCACTACCTAAAAACATAGCATTTGTCAACTTGTAACCTGCAGGAAATGAAGCCAAACTCCAGTAATTTGCCCCTCTCATTACTCCAAATAAGTTGGTGTGTGCTCCCAAGGGATGAGCTCCACACCTCTCCCTTTATACCCATGCATGTTTCTCCTGTCCATGTCCACAGAATCCAGGATGTTGTTAAGGGAGGGCCAAGCAATTCTGCCCTTGCACACACTCCTGCTAACTTTGCTTCATCATTCCCACCTAAGAACTCTTCAGTACTGTGAGGCAGGGGTGTCAGACTCAACTTGTTTGGAGGGCAGCATTCCCTCCTTTTTAGAGGCTAGCAGGCTGTATCCTGCTCTCATACTGACAGCCCCAGAAGCACCACAGGCAGAAGCTCCACCACTGGTGAGGTGGCTTCCCACAACGGCAGCCAATACCCTGATGGCGAGGAAAGGACACAAGAGAAGGAAACCCTGCAAGGACACACTGGGTGCATCTACACATGCAATTAATATACCTGAATTTACTGTGCTGTAAATTCAAGGTCATTAAAAATTTGCCCAGGAATGCATCTATATGTGCGCCGGTGTTGGGTGCAGATTTGTATCTAATAGGACCACCCTAGTCCAATGCTACTCCTGCTCTACTCTGCCCCCCTGCAGCAGCTGGGGGAGCTCTAGTCTCCCCAGGGTCCCAGCTCTAGGTTGACAGGGTATAATAATTTAGGTCCTGCAGTGAATAATGACAACTAGGAATAAGGAAGAGAATAGACCTTTAATGATACCACAGCACAGGGTTCCTCTAGCACAGGCTGTGTGGCTGCCTCCATCTTGATTTCTTCTTACTCCCTAGGGATCATGTTCAAATTCCTTACATGATAAGACTTTCCCTTGTAAGGGATTGTCTCCAGAGGCAAACCCTTGTCACTACATTTTCCCTTTTAAAAAAAATAAAAATAAAATAACCATCACAATATAACAACAAAAACTCCACAACAACATCACAGACACAACAACAATGCAAGACAAAACCACCACCACACCAGACCATCCACAACCTACAGAGGAAAGGTTACCAGCACTTCACTCTGGAGTGAGTCTTTACCACTCACTTTCCTATTCTTCAGGTTCCTTTAACTTATTCACAGACCTCTATGAGCCTTGCTAGCCATTTCACCTTCTCCTGGATCTCTGGAGTATCAGCTCCTAATTGGAGGTTTGGGGGGTCTCTGTTGGATCATTAGTACCTTCACTTCCTGAGGAGGAAGGGGAGGAGGAACAGCTAGAAATTGTTAACTGAGGCTGATCCAAGTCCACATCTCCTGCCGATATCCGGGAACTAAGTGGAAGCACTAGTAGGTCTCAGCAATTACATCAAAGCATGTCCCCTTGATCTGTCTGAATTGGATAAGACCGTGGGTACACTAGCTGTTTCACCATACCTTGCTGGTTCCCTATTCTTGACAAGTTATTCCTCAGACAAACTTTAATCACCTGGTTTTAATAGTGAAAGCTCATGAGCTCTTGTATCAAAGTAGTATTTTTGTTTCTTCTTCTGATCTTCTTTCATTCTCCTTATGGCTACCGTGTTAGGACTTTCCAATAAGGTAATGGGCAGTGTAACAGGCCATTACCTTGCTTGGGGCCTCTTTCCCTGTGGTCTGCCCACCTGTTCCTGGGCTAACCGCCTGCCTTCTCACCCGCCATGCCTTGATGTTAATTAGTTAATAGATGTCAATCAAGCGGGAGGCTGCCCATTTTCTGCCCCGATGCCAGGGAGTGCTATCTGCGGCTCCTTTCCTCACCTACACCGCAGCCCAAGCCTCACAGATGGCATCTAGTTGTTCTCATCATCACCAGCCCCCCACACTGGGCCCCCAAATCCTCCTGATGGAACCCCAACCTACAGTCCTCTCATCAGATGGTCTCATCCACCTTCATATTGGGCAGCATAGCTCCCTGACCCGCTTCCCCTTCCAGGTGTGATCCCCCCACCGGGACCTTTGGCTCACTAGCCCTGGCCCACCTCTAGGCCAGTCAGAACCCTAGGCCCTCAGCTCTTGGGCATTCTTCACAGTGGGCCCCAGCCCTTTGACCCTTCTGGTCCTGGCACCAGCATGGGCCAGTCAGGGGAAGTTCAGACAGATGTTGAGTCTATGTCCCTTTCTTCTCTCCAAGGGTCCACTCTCTGGGCCCTCCAAAACAAGGGGCAACCCACCCAGTTGTGGGGGCTAAGGGTTAAGGTACCCCAACCCGCCTTTTACAAGGGTGACTGGCCTGGTATTTCCTGGGGCTCCCATGCTGCTGAGAACCCCACCAGGCCACCCACTCCCAGCAGGGTGCAGTTTTTGGTCATGCCCAGGGCCAGGAGCCCCCTTGCCATCTCCTACAGCTCCTCCCTTACCTCCATTTGATATCAGCAGCCCTCTGGCCAAGCAATATTGTTACCTGCCCTCTCACAGCAGAACTGCTGTGTTTATATGGGCAGCCCCAGTTCCAAAATGGCTGCCCTAATCTGGCAGCTGCCAACTCCAGGCCCTTAAAGTGACAGGCACACACAGTCCCCTGCCACAGGCAGATTTGACCATATCCACCAGCCCATTAACAACTGTACTGGAAACCAGCCATTCCTCAGAGGTGTACTATGAAAAGCCAGTATTGCTTTATATAAATCCCCTCCACTATCCAATGCTTTTTTCATTAGGTTTTCATCTGAAGGAATCGCTCTGCAAGGTCATTCAATTGGGGATAATTGGGACTTGATGTGTTATGACAAAAATTCCAGTCCATGGCAAATTGCCTAAACTCTGCACTGGAGAACTGTGGCCCATTATCACTAAATATTTCACCTGGAATTCCATGCCTTACAAATATGGCCTTCAAGCAAGCGATCACTGAGTGACTGCTGGTGCACTGTAGTAATAATTAGTAATAATCAGCAACTATTAAATACACCCTGAAGCTCCATGTAAAGAGATCAGTGCCTTTCTCATAGGCCCTGTGTCGAACAGGGTGAAGCCTTAGTGGTTCTGCCTACTGGTAGGGTCTAAATTTCAAGCAGGTGGAACTGTTTTCAACTGTATTAGCAATGTCCTGATCGATCCTTGGCCAATACATCATCTCTTTTGCTTGCTTCTTGCATTTCTCAATACCCAAGTGTCCTTCTTGGATCTTCTGTAGCATTCCTTTTTGGAGGCTCTGTGGTATTATGACTTTACTGCCCTTGAAAATAACTCCTTCAATGACTGAAAGTTCATGTCGGCAATTCCAGTAGTCCCACACATGCAAATCACAGGTACTCCTGTCCTCTGGCTAACCCAAAATTATCATTTCTTTCAGGATCCCTAATGAGTGGTCTTTCTCAGTTTCTTCTTTTATTTGTTGTAGCCTCCTGTCCATGATTGGAAGTGAGCTAACAATCAAGTTGACATATGCATTGCATCTCTGTCTTGGAGATCTTTTCTGCTTGTCCAGTAGAGGCTATTGCCTTGGACAGCACATCTGCTGTAAACAGAAACTTGCCAGGTGTGTAGTTCACAACTAAGTCATACTTCTGCCTTGCAAAGAAGTTACTCTCAGAGGCTCTTGTTGCTTGTAGCTTCCAGGCCCTGAATTACCGCCTTCTTGCTAGAGATAATGCTGCAGATCAATCCAACCTTCCCCATTCACCACTGCTGACACCATGCAATGATATAGGTCCTTCAGTGAATAACAACAATTAGGAATGAGGAAGAGAACAGACCTTTAATAATACCACAGCACAGGGTTCCTCTAGCACAGGCTGTGTGGCTACCTCCATTTTGATGTCTTCCTACTCCCTAGGGATCATGTTCAAATTCCTCACGTGATAAGACATTCCCTTGTAAGGGATTGTCTCCAAAGTCTAACCCTTATTGCTATACAGGGGACAAGGGGTCTGGCCTGGACTCCAGGTGGCAGGGGAAGTGGTCCCTCACTTGGAGGGCAGCTCCCAGCCCCATGGGACTTGGGGTGGGCTGCAGCCAGTGCTTCCCCCTCAGCTGCAGGACATGCACTGTGGGGAAACTCCAAGCCCTAGTGCCACTGTGATGGCAGCTCCCAAGTGAAGGAAGGATGGGTATGGTATGGGTGCTACAGGCCCTGCCTCTCCAGCTGGTGTCTTGGACACACATGCGCCCCTCCCGGGAGCACCAGTTGGAGCTAACCCTGAGCTCCGCAGGGCTAGGAGCTACCCCCAGAGCTTCCTCTGCCCCTTGTAGCTTGCAGCTTAGCCAGGCAACAGTGTGGGCTTCTGCTGCTTGAGCTGATCAAGAGCAATTTGGTCCTGGTCAGTGTCTACTTGTGCACTAATATACATTTTCTTAATGTGCCGTTTTCTAGTTCCTCTGTGTAGTTCGGTTTGCTAGTACCAATAATGTAATGTGCAGTAATTGCTATACATGTGTAGACAGGGACACTTTACTGAACATTAGATTACTCTAATGCACAATAAAGCATCTTGTGTTAATGAGCAAGTGTCAGTGTGTTGTGAGTGTGAGCCCGAGTTTGAGAGAAAGACTGCAGGGACAGGCATCCCACCAGGACCAGGTGTAGAATAGGCACTGCTTCTCTTGCTTTCCCCCAGACTGGGATCATCCTGACCTGGTTTCAGAAGGCACAGAGAGCAGGGAAGAGGAGATGGCTGTAGCAGGATTTCAACCCAAGCAGCATGGGAGACAGAAACTCCACCACTGCAGCCAGATTCCCAGCTTTTTCTGGAGTGCCAGCAGCTCCACCAACACCATGGGCAGAAGCCCCTTCACCATGACCAGAGCCAGGGCTGCAGTCACACTTGTGGGGCTTCCCATGGTGGCAGCCAGAGCTTCAGCAAGAGTGGGGGAGCAGAACTATAGCTTTGGCTGTCATTATGGAGTTTCCTGCGGTGGCAGTCAGTGCCCTATTCTTTGCCAGGAGACAGGCAGCTCCAGCAGCACTGTAGTAGAGGCTCCACCACTGTAGTCAGAGCCTGCTGAACTGTGTCTTTTGTCCTGGCCTGGCAGCAGTAACAGGGTTTCTGCTGGCAATGCTGCTTAGTGCTGCACTCCCTAAGGTGCCGGCAGCTGCTGTGGGAAGCCCCACCACCACAGCCAGAGCTGGGGCAAAAGCCTGCTGGCGGGATGACCAGGGTCAGTAGGCCAAATCCAGCCCACAAGCTGTATGGCTGACACCCTGCTGTAGAGCATTCCAGCTCACTAGTAAACCTGAACTTGTTTTCAACAGGTTCGTATGTAGCTACAACTATACCAGCCTGCTTTGCTTTCTGAAGTCTTCACCAGGGTCTAAATTTCTTTTGGACCCACAGTGAGAAAAAAGGCAAAAGGTCAAGGAGCAGACAGGAGAGCACCAGACAACTTTAAAAAGGTGGAAACTTAGGGCCTAATATGGAAGGGGACGCTACAAAAGCAGTGGTATAAAAGTTGAGGCATAGCACACTATGCAAGTCTGTCCTTGTTTCAAAGAAAAATTGGCAAAGCTAATGGAAACTGCTATGCCAAAACAGTACAATGTTAGGTCCTCCTGATCTTTCCTCCAGTGCTTTCTTGGCTAACTTACAGAAAGGTCATTTGCACATTATGCAAGCTTTTAAATGAAAGGCTGAATAATGAAGAGTAAAATACAGGCAACCATGAGAAAAAGAGGCTTTTGGGATGCCCATTGTTAGATCTGGGTTTTTTCTGAATCCTCAGACAAAAGCCAAGCTATTCTGGCAATTTGCTTTCCTGAGTTCTCCAGTCCCATTTTAGGAAATCCCCCTTTATTCTCTGAGGGGAAGAGCACTGCAGACACTTCACTTAGCTTTACTGTAGTCCTTCAGGTCTCTCAGATCATCCTCATTACAACCTAATGGCCTGCCACGTGATTCTCACTTGTAATGTTCTTCAAGGAGAAAACCTGCAGCAAGCATCAGGGGTTCTTTACATTTCCTTTTAAGGCCAGCTTTTCAACTGACAAAGCAAGGTAGCACCACTGAAAGCAGTAGAGCCATGTTGATTTACAGTAGCTGAAGAGCCGATCCTCATTTCTCAACTCTCATCATAAAATGGTTTATAAAACTCAAACTCAAAAATCCTCCTTCTGAGGCACAGCCTCAGAACATCATCTCCCAGGATATGAAGCCCTCTGGAGGAGATGACATCAGACTTAATTAGGGTCACTGTGTAACTTTGTGGTTTAACCTGCTTGTGTGCATTCCCCAAGAGTAAGCCAAAAAACAGCCATCCCTCTCCAGTTAGTCCCAGACAGACTGTCTCCAGAATCCTTTATGATGCTGGGAGAAATTGCTTTTCAAACCCGGTTCAATCATTCTGTATATTTAAGTAGAAATCATTTGCTTTTATGATAGTGGGAGTTAACCGAACTTCAGATCTCCTGCAGCTTGTTGGCTTTTTGTACAACTTACAGAACACTTCCCCCATTACAGCATTACAAACTCTCTGTTAATCTCATACTACTACTGTACTGTAGGTAAACATTGACTCCATTGTACAGATGGGAAAGGGTTGGACTGAGTGATGGGAAAATGGCCTCAGACAAGGAATGCCATTACAGCTGCAGAAGCTCCTGCCTGACAGACCTGTATTCCAGCTGCACCTTTCGCACTAGTCAGAGCTTCCACCTGATATTATGCTACCCCCATCCCCATAGTATGGGGTAACATAATACCCCCTCCCAGTACTTAATACTACTTCCCTCCCTCACAACACCCCTGTGCTGTGAGGGAAGGTGCCATCAGCCCCACTTTACAGATGGGGAACTGAGGCACAGAGATAAAGTGACAAGTCCAAATTCACGAAGAGAGTCTGGGGCAGACCAGGGAATGGATTCCAGGTCTGTGAAGTCTCAAGCTAATGCTCTGACTACTTGACTATCCTTGCTCTTTGATCTCTTCAGGTTCTCTCTCTCTCACATACCCACACTCCAGCTCTCCCCAAATTCAGCAACTGTGAGCTGCATCCAGCAAATTCTTTGGCTTGCTAACAATTTTTAAATATGATGCCATAGACCACATCTCTGCCACTGGTGCCACCAAATCAGAAGGACTTCATAGTTTTCTCTACAGTGTAGGGAAGGCTCCAGAGTTGTTGCTAACTCTCCAATCTCTGCAGAAATTCCAGCTCTCAAACTGAGCAGAGAGATGGGAACAGAGCATTGAACCCACGTTCCCTGTACAGCACAGCACAGCACAGCAAAATGCTTCTTCCCAAGTGGTGCAGTTTCAGTAGAGGCCAAGTAAACATGAATTTAAATTCTCCCCAGTCAGCATCTGGGAAACAATCTCCTTCTGTTCCTAAATCCAACATTGCATAATTGAAAAATATTTACCCAAAATACTTTCTTTTGAAAATAATTTATCACTTCCACAGAGAGCTAGCTATTGCAACAGCACACAGCCTGAGGACCAGAGGTAGAAGCAAACAGAGCAAGCAAACAGAGGACCAGGGTGGAAGCCGGTCCCTACAGTTTTTATAGAAAGACAAAAATGTTATTAAAATCCATGCCAAAGTTTTAGAGCTCTAGTTGCGAGCTTCAGATTCTGTAGTCAAAATAACTCAGTACGTGTTCATCTCTCATAGCCAGCTGTTACAATTGTGTCTAATGAAGGAATAATGCAGCATCTAGCAAAACTTGTTCTTTGGCAATCCCTCGCAGTTAAGGATGATTGTCTTCTGTGGCTGTTTTATCTGTGTGTCCAAAGATGGCTGATGATGCCTATCCAGGATCAACAGACTCTGCTGCAGCTCGGACATGTGTTTCTGTGTGGGGGAAAAAAAAATCTAACAAAACAACTCTGTTGTGATCGAGAGATTGAGGTGGTAGAACTGTCTAAACAACTCTGATTGCAGAGTGATAAAAAGTCGTTCCCCCCCTTCCCCCACTGCAGATTGAAGGACATTTGTTCTAGATAAACACATGAAGTCATAAAAGGAAAGATTAATTTAAAAACTTAATAACCTTAATTTTTTTGGAAAGTCAGCCAGGACTGAGAGCAAGCTTGCTTCACCAACTGAGGAAAGGACAAGTTGTTTACCCTTTCTAAAAAGTAACACCAACCTACCCCCACCCCCTCTACACTGACCACTCCCATAACCCGTGTTACTTAACTTTTACATAAACAAGCAGCTCTGAGAAGCATCAACTTCAGAGAGAGGACTGGAATTTGGACTGGATTGACTGATCGTTTGAGAGCAGAAACTGCAAGCAGCTAGAGGAGTTTCTGGAAAATCTTTGAAAAGGTAGGCAACAGCCTGGATTTTTTTCTTTTTCCTTAAACAAGCCAGCTGCAAATGTGGGCCCAAAATAAAGTCTCCTTGAAGACTGTCCTAGTGGGATTTGGCTTAGATAAACAATTTGCCATACTAATTAAAAAAAAAATCAATTGAAAGAACTTTCAGGTGATTTGATTTCTGCAAGAAGGAAGCAATTAAAGTTCTCATCTGAAATATAAACTTCAGGTCTTTTTACAGTCAGGTTTGATAGTCTGCTTATGTCTAAGGAATATGTGCAAGGATAGTCTTAGTTCAATTTTGATTCATTATTGATATTTAGAACCAAGCCAGGACAGCTGTCATGACCACACTGTTTGGCTGTTTTGCTTAGCAATGCTATGGGCTAATGGTGTGCCTAGCCACTGCCGCTCACTTTTCACTTCCACTTTGCATTGAGAGTTGATATACTTCCCAACCCCCACTATTCGTCTTGGGAGCCTTTTGATTTGAAGTGGCCGTTTTGGGTAATACCTGGGTAAATGGTTGTAAGTGAATGAAGGAAACAGGATACCCAAAAGGCTCCTTCTAGTTCTGTTTCTTACATTTCCTATATTTTTGTAGGTTCTGAACGGCCAACATGTTTCTATCCTTTTGTCTAGTATCTGTGGGGCTGCTCCTCTCCTTACCTGGTGTTGCAAGGGGAGAATTGAAGCCTGTTTCTGAAACGGAAGGCCTGTTTCAAGAATTACGGAAAAAAGTGAATGACTTGTGGCAGAATTTGCTCTACCCACAGTTTATCAGAGACAGTGACTGGACGGCGTACGCTACTTGTGAAATGAAGCCCAGCTCCAAATTAGATGCTGACAAACCACAAGTGACAGGACAAATCTTGTTCAAACAGTCCTACCCAATTGGAAAGCTAGAAGCTTTCTTTGACCTGGATGGGTTTCCATCAGAGAACAATCAGTTGGGTAGGGCTATTCATATCCACAAGTTTGGAGACCTCAGTGACAGCTGTAACAGTACTGGAGGACACTATAACCCCTTCAGTGTGAACCATCCTCACCATCCAGGGGATTTTGGCAACTTCTACTCTAAAGATGGCAAAATTAGAAAATACAAGTCAAACCTGTCTGCTACTCTGTTTGGCCCATATACCATTATGGGCAGATCTGTCGTTATTCATGAGCAGGAAGATGACATGGGCAAAGGTAACAATAAGGCCAGTTTGGAGAATGGAAATGCGGGCAGACGTCTGGCTTGTTGTGTCATTGGGATATGTGACAAGAACATGTGGGAGAATAAACTCTCCAAGTTTGTAGAAAGAAGGAAAAGAGGCTCACAAAATGAGCACAGGAGCAGGCCCAACTGAGGGCCTGAATACCAGCTATCTCCAAGGCAGCCCAGAATAGATTTAGTCTATGCAGTTGTTGCTAAGAGATATGGCAAAAGGTTTCCCATTTCCATTGGAACTTGGCTCTGTTGTTCTCTGAGAAATGCATGATGGTATGTAGAGCTTTTCCCTTCTGTAAGCAGATTAATAAAAACAGCATCAACACAACATTGCAAGGTATTCTTTCTTCTTAAATGTAAGACTCCCACTTATGCAGCTCTAAAGTTTACTGCATCCCAGTACGGGTAATAAGATATCCAGTTAATGAAATCGGAAAAGGATGTTTCCACTCTAAGGGATCACAAGCTAAGGAATAAAGGAAAAATAGCAAAAATAAATGAGAAATTGCTTTTGACTTGATGC
This sequence comes from Crocodylus siamensis, assembly GCF_052110815.1. Classification (NCBI taxonomy): domain Eukaryota; kingdom Metazoa; phylum Chordata; order Crocodylia; family Crocodylidae; genus Crocodylus; species Crocodylus siamensis. The sequence goes on from NC_143396.1 coordinate 37,820,603, forward strand.
TTTCCATCCGGGTAGTATTTTCATACTCATCTGAAAGGTATAAAGATTTCTGTGCCATCAACTATTTCGGGCAGTGTGCCGGTAGAACTAGACAATGGCCTTTCCCTTCAGCTTAGGTGAAGTATAGACATTATTTCTATTTTTGACTTCAAATCCACTATAGTATTCTTACTTATATTTGCTGTTTTTATTCTCCTACATGTATAAGCTTCTTAACTGGTTTCAGTTAGCTATATGTTTATAGCTGAGTCGCGCTGTTTACATTTGAAAGCAGATTTATAAAAACCGTTCTGGGTTTTTATTTTTTTAAATAAAAAGCCAGTTTGAAAGTGTTTACTATGTAGATAATGTATCTGGTAAAACTTTTTTAATGCCGCTGACATAGCATAGATAAATTAGGTTAAAAATAGATGCTATACAGTATTTTCAAAATAAAAAGATAAAAATAGAGTGCATATTCATACACAAATATATGTGGCAAGTTAGTCTGTTCAAAGTGCAAGCACTAAATGATAGTAGAAAAGGCTTTCAGTTTAGGCAGGATTTGTTTGGTTTTGCCCTATACAAAAATCAACATCTTTACAGTCTTCCCTTCTGTAATACAGGATCATAAATTACTGCATATCCCACTGAAATGCAACATGTTAAGTCATAATTAAATGTTATCCTATACAAAATCTCTCATAAGTAGAAAATAAAGAAAAAATCAGAGCAGGCAAATACATCAGGAAATGCTTTTCTTTATTCCAGGTGACAAAATATATATTTATGTAGTTTAGTCATGTTACAGGATGATTGCAGGTTGCAACAAAAGAAAGGTTTGCAAATAAAAAGTGCATCTCTTTTTAAATAAAGCTATAAAACAGCAGCTGGTAAAAAATCCCCATCTTTTTAAATTTTAATAGGTGTTCAACATAATCTCAGCTAAGATTCTAAAATACATTCCTGAGCTCATATGGATTAAAGAAATTCTGATTTCCTTATGATACAAATTGCCCTTTGCATAACAATAGCTGCACTTAGAAAGGAAGCAGCTTTTTAAAAATGTTTCTTTTTCTTAGTCTGCCATTTTCATACATTTGTGTTTTACAGATTCATTGAATACCCTTTCTGAGAAATAGCCACAACACAACAGTACCCTTTAAAGTGCAACTTGTTCTTTCCAGTTAACCCATGGATTTGCTATCGGTTTCCATTACAAGTTTACCATCTCCCAGAAGCATACAAAATAAGGGAAGTCGACCATGTGTTAGCATTAATGATAGTAGTGTCTTAAAAAAAAAATCCTCTGAAATGCTGGCTTTGACTCCCCTCCCTCCTTCCCCAGTCCTATTATTGATAAGGTTTGTGGCTGAGTAAGCCTACCACAAGACACTTAAAATCTTAGAGAAGGAATGCATGTCTCAACGTGGAAAACAATGAGCAACTCCACAAAGACAATAGTTACACTATTATCAGAGGTGCAGGGACACCTAGGACAGGGAGGTGGGTATAGAGGTATGCTGACCACTGTGCACCACAGGGGAGGATGGTGCAGAAGGGGGAGATGTGGGTGAGGGGAAGGGAAGGCTTGATTTCCCAGGCTGGTGCTGCCACTGCTGCTTATACAGCAACAACAGTAGCAGCATTACCTCTGCTTCCTGACTGAGCCCCATGACTGGGCTCTCTGAGAGCTGACCCTGATGCCTCATTTGCTTTCTCTCCCCGCCCCCACCCCGACCAAAAACATGCGTTAGGCACAGGGTGGTGACTGCTCTTGCCAAGGCTACTGAGGGGCAGGAGGAAGGGGAATGCACCACTCTGCTTATTCAATTCACCCCCTGCCCCCTGGATGCACTGCTTGGTGTGGTGGTACCCTGCTCAGCTCCTCTGGCCAGGCAGGGGCAGTGCAAGTCCCATGGGGAGGGCCACAACTTTGCGTCCAGAGCTGGCGCCCTGCTTGTCCCACCCAACTTACACTACTGACCAGCACAGCAACAACTTCAAAGGAAGGAGAATAAAAACCACAGCGTACAGTCAATTGTATGTTAGTGCAAACAAATCTTACTTAAAAGAACGGTACGTATGAAAAGAGCACAAGCTACATTGGACTCTGTCAGGAGAGACCGGTAGTATAGTACTGAAATGAAGTCTACGTGGTGGTGCTTGGCTAGAAATGATAGCAAAGGAACAGAAATGGAATCCACGTGGGAGGGATGGCATGAGGTTAATCCCTAAGAAAATTTAACATGCAGGATGATGATATTAGTTCTCTTTCAGAGCTGCACATCTGCCCCCCAAAACAGAAACAAGACAACATTTCAGGAACCAAAGACAATTGTGAACCTTACTCTTCTCTCATAGGCCCCAGCATCGCCTCCATGTAGCATTACTGTTCATTTGCAGACTGATCCAAAAAACCCACAGAAGTCATGGAAAGACTCTCACTGACTGCATGAGCATTCACAGTCATCTGGCCAGGTGCCAGGGGATTGAAAACTGGCTAATGTGGTCCCTATTTTCAAAAAAGGGAGGAGGGAGGACCCAGGTAACTACAGGCCTGTAAGCCTCACCTCGGTGCTCAGGAAGATCTTGGAGAGAATCATCAAGGAGCACACCTGTGGGGGGACAGCAGGGGAGATCATGCTCAGGGACAATCAGCATGGGTTCATCAAACGCAGGTCCTGCCTGACCAACCCGGTTGTCTTTTATGACCAGGTGACCAAATCCTTGGATGATGGTGTTGCCGTGGACATAGTCTTTCTAGACTTTAAGAAGGCCTTTGACACCGTCTCTCACCCCATCCTCATAAAAAATTAAGCGACTGTGGCATTGATGCCTACACAGATGGATGGATAAAAAATTGGTTGATGGGGCGCACCCAGAGAGTAGTGGTGGACAGGTTGTACTCAACCTGGCAAGATGTGAGCAGTGGGGTACCCCAGGGCTCAGTCCTCGGGCCCACACTGTTTAACATCTTCATCAGCAACTTGGATGAGGGGTGGAAAGCACGCTGTCCAAGTTTGCTGATGACGCTGAGATGTAGGGCCAGGTGGAGAGAGAGGCTGCAACTAGATTTAGACAGACTACAGAAGTGGGCAGATGAAAATAGGATGGGGTTCAACGTAGACAAATGCAAGGTGCTGCACCTTGGGAGAAGGAATCCACAGCATACATACAGGCTGGGGAGTTCCCCTCTTGAAAGCACCGAGGCGGAATGGGATCTTGGAGTCATTACTGACTCCAAGATGAACATGAGCCACCGATGCCAGCCCGCAGCCAGCAAGGCCAGCCATACCTTGTCACGCATTCAAAGGTGCATCTCAAACTGGTCCAGAAAGGTGATACTCCCCCTCTATGCGACTCTGGTCAGGCCGCAGTTGGAGTACTGCATCTGGTACTGGGCGCTGCACTTCAAAAGGGATGTGGCCAGCCTGGAAAGGGTTCAGAGGAGGGCCACCCGCTTGGTGAGAGGGCAGCAGGACAGACCTTATGAGGAGAGACTGCGGGACCTGAACCTGTTCAGCCTCAGCAAGAGGAGGCTGAGGGGGGACCTGGTGGCTGCCTACAGACTCATCAGGGGAGATCAACAGCAAATAGGTAGAGCCCTTTTCTCCCCAGCACCACCTGGGGTGACAAGGAACAATGGTAATAAGCTGATGGAGAATATGCTTAGGTTAGAGATCAGAAGGTAATTTTTTTTTTACAGTTAGGGTGGCCAAAATGTGGAACCAACTTCCCAGGGAAGTGGTCCTTGCCCCTACCTTGGGCAAATTCAAGAAGAGGTTGGATGATCACCTGTCTGGGGTCTTGTGAACCCAGTATTCGTTCCTGCCTATGGCAGGGGTCAGGCTAGATGATCTGTTCAGGTCCCTCCTGACCCTAGCTACTATGAAACTATGACTTAACTGAGCTTTGGCTATGGCCCTATTCCATGTGGAGGAGACTCAGGGACACGAATTCTATCCCTATTACATAAGGGGTGTTATGTAACAGCTTCTCATCATTTTTAAATTTCCAGAAAGCCCCGATTTTGGCTGCATTTTTGTCAGATCTACATTGGCATTTAGCTTTGGATGAAAGCAAGCTGCAATGAAAGATGGAAAAGAATAAACTCCTTGGAATGCCTGCAATATTTCAATGATTTCAATGTGGGGCTTTTTCTTCAGGCCTGTCACCACTGTTGTATACATGATGTACAGACAGACAAGCAAAGTTCCCATGAGATAACGAAGAGCAGAGCTTTAGACCCTGTCAGCTGTTCCATGGTAACAGCCTATGCGAACACACAGCCTCAACTAACCTGCAGCAACCTGCTCCCACTATCACCGAGTGCAAAGCTAGTTAACTGTTAACCATCACTTACCTTGGGTAAGGAGCACACACATTGGTAGTTACCATGCACTGTAAATTCCTTTCCTTGTTTCCCCTCCATAATTCATTCATATGCCCTCAGTAATGTAGACTGGGGTGGCCGTAAGTAGTATGAGCAGCTTGTGTGTGTGGCAAATGCCAGAACAGGGAGGGGCAGGCAGCACAGAGACAGAGGTCAGGAGCGAAAAAGCAGAGCAGCAGATCAGGCAGGGGGGAAGGGGTTGGAGTGAAACTCGGGGAAGCTATGGGACAAACTTATGGCATGTCTGCGAAAAAAGTTGGCCCCCACTGATGTAGACAGTCATCATTAATAGCAACAGCATAATCACCGTTCAACTCTTCTCAGTCTTTGGGTTAGGATGAACTTAGATTAAAAATAAGAGAAGAAAGCTTCAACTTCTTATTCTTGCTTGCCCCCAGAGTATTTATATGTAAAACAAGCAAGTCTGGTTTCAAAGGGCTGTCTTTTATACCAGTGAAATGCCATGCCACAGACCCTTTAAATACAAAGGAGACATGGTAGAGGAGTGCTGCAAGTATTCCTTTATTGCCTGAACATGGTGGCAATGACAGAACAGTCAAGCACAGTAGAGAAAGGGTTACACGCATGCTCCCATTAGGGCGAATGCATGAAAATGCAGAGGCAGGTCACATTTTTCAGTGTCCCATCATCCCTTATATTCAAATGTTACCATTAAAAACTGCCTTTCTTCTGCCGAGTACAAACTGCTCATGGAATTAAACACCTTTGATTACGGCAACACCTGCTAGCTCAGCTTCCACATACAGAGGAGTGTGTCAGTGTTCCTAATATAAACCCTGTTTTTCAGTAGCTGACAAGTGGGCTGTAAAAATTTGCAGCTGGCAGATATTTGTCAAACGAGGACTCAATCTGGGAGGGATTTTCCTTTTTATTAGTAGCATTTTATTAAATTTGGTTTAATTCTCTCTGATTGGTTTCAAGTTTCTAGGAGTGAAAAATGAATATTTACAGACAATTAAGTCCCAAGCCAGCAGAAAAATTGCCTCTACGGCTGCTGGCCCATAGGATCTTCACAGCTGCAGACAGTTCCTTCTACAACAGGAGAGGAAGGAAGCACCTCCCCTCCTCCAACAGCTGCTATCACCAACATTAAGCATTGCCTTGAGGCTGCCTTCCTTGGAGGAGTGGCATAGCTCCAACATCACTGGAGATCTGGAGATTTGCTCCAAGGAACCCCCTAACATTGAAATGTTTTTCTGAGGACTGACTAACAATCTGGGAAGAAAGTTAAGAGGGCCACTGGGACTCAATTACTCCATCATTTTCCCAAAGAGGTGATAAGCAGATGTGAACGAGAAACACCGCCCTCCTTCCAGATAGAAAAGTCCACTTTTCTTTTAAAAAAGAAAAAAATGAAAGTGTGAATAGACTTAGATTAACTCTGTTTCCTAGCAAAGGGCCGACTGCCCACGAACTGTTTCAACTCCTGAGGGTGGGAAACATGCATTTCCATGAACTGATACCAAAAGAGTATGGCAGGAGGACAAGCCTATGCCTCTTTCCCCAATAGCTCTGCCATACCTCCTAGAAAGGAGCGTGTTTATCCAGGGAACGGTCCCTCCAATAAAAGACAGGCCTTCACAGCTGTATCTAAAACACATTTTCATGCAGTTTGCAACATGAGCAGAGGAAGGAAAAATTTACACTCTGTAGGAGAAATGGAGCTTTGAGATGAGGGAACTGTATGTGCTGGTTTTGTTTTTAGAGCAGATCAAATGCTGCTCTCCTAAATGCTCACTCGCAGCAACTATGTTCAGATAGGGAACGGAAGTTTAGAAAACAAATAAAAGCCTGTAAACCTCAAGATTCTTTTCAGTTTAAAATGACAAATCTCCATTAACTAAAAAAAGACATTTCTAACCCTTAAAAAACACATCCCGCTGCCAAGAATATACATACCTTTGAGACCCAGCTAAGACTAGATATGATAAAGCATAATGGTGGGTCTCCTGACCCCATTATTCTCAGTTATGCCTATCCACCTAGAAACTTTAAATCACTGTAAATACTAGAGGCATGATGAAAAAGCCATCAGCTTCAAGTTCTCCCCATTACATATTTACATTTTTTGGTACGGTATAATCACTATTAATAGGAAAAAAACCCTTTTTAATAGACAATTGTTGACAAACTGATGTAAAAACCAACTCTACGGCAACAGTTTCAGCGAGTACCTACATTCACAACAACACAGCTTGCACTGGCAAAGGATGACCAGAGATGCTTGAGGGCTTGGACTTCATACCTCAAGCCAAGCTGTTATCCAGTTATTCAGAGTTTTCAGCAGGATCTGATGGTCTGTCACTCTGTTTCAGGGGGATGGTCCAAGATGTTATTTGTGCATGCAGCTGTAGCTGTAGTTAGATCTCCAAGTCCTTCAGTATCCAGTGTCTCACTATTTTCATGCTTTTTCTCATTCAGATTTTCACAATCACTCTCTGAGATTTCATAATTATCTTTCAGGACTTGCTCCGTCTCTGAGCTGGAGGCTTCTGTGGGGTCAAATGAATCAGGGCTGGATAATGGGGACTGTCCCTCGGATGAACCACTGAGTTTTGGTTGGCCCCTTGGACTCTGGCCCTCTGCTGGACTTCCTGTTTTGCTCCCTCCGAGTTCTACAGCTGCTTGTTCTTCTGTTAATTTTATTATTTCACTTCCAAGTCTGTTTATATCTTCTTCCTCAGAAGGTAACTGGGGTAGCAAGGGGTGAAGATGCTTATTTTGGTTACTGTTATTTAGATGGGCTTCAGAAACCTCAGAAGATTCCTTTGGAGCTGTAAACTTATTTGCAACAGTGCAAGTATCATCTGGTTCTCCCTTTGCTTGTGCTATAAAGGAAACAGGACAGCAATACACTATGATTAGTCACTTGAATTTGTATGAATGGGGCTGACAAAGAAGGCCAGAGCAACAATGTTGATGCAAGTTTGTGAAATTTGAGCGGCCAAACACCACGGTAAGAGATTGATTTGAATAAAATATTGTATATACATATCTACATTGACTCCCTGTCCAATTCTTCAGAGATCAGAACTAATCAGGACCACAAAGTTATCAAGCCTAGCTCATTCAGATTGTCTTCTTAGAGAAGTGTGACTCCTGTAAAGAGATGCTGGAGCTGATGAAGGCTGACAGACAGCATTTAGGGAAAAGATCATACTCTCTGAAAAGCTCGTGGTGGTGGAATTTCTGGTTAGAGATAAGTAATAGCACTAGAAAATGATACTCTTCAAATGAACCTTTCTCCAATAAAGAGTAACCTTATGGAATTAGTCTGCAATAGATTTTGTGGACAACTTCAGAAAATGTGCTACTTCTGGTAACAGCACAAGGCAAGGCAGCAGTGGAAAGGCATGTTAAATGTACCATTACAACACCACCTCAGAAAAAGCTCTTCATAGGAGGCAGAATGCAGAGGTGAACTTCTCTGTATCAGAGAAAACTCCTAACCTTCTCATCTGGTACACAGAAGAAAAGAAAAAAAGAAAAAGTCATTAAATTGAGGTGCAACAGTCAAGCACCTGGAAGCTCAGAAATGCCCGAATTAAGGTTGCCTATGTAACCCATAAGTCACAGTCCTTGGCCACATACATTACAAAAAAATCTATAAATTACAAGCACATACTATCTTCCTTACAATAATTTTGCCTTGTTCGACATACAGAACAGACTTACTCTGGGGATAAGTCAAGGGCTAGATGTCAAAGGATCTGCCTTCTATAGGACCCCTCCCTCCCCCTTGCATCACCTGTAAATTGGAAGATTCTCAACTGGCAAGATAACGGATTGCAGGAAGTTCATGTTTAAGACAGCCAGGAATGCTGCTACCCCGGAGACAGCCAGGAATGTTGCTACAGCCTATTCTCGTCTCTGCCACACTGTTGCTGTGTGCTGGCAGATGCATCACGTAATTTTTTGTCATCCTTTTTGAGCACCCAAATTTGAGACCTTTTTGCCTAATACACAGAAGTGAGGCACTTTGACCATATGAACATATATAACGCTATATAAAAGCATTACATGATGCAAAGCACTTTGAAAGGTCAGGTCCCACATATTTCCAATTGGGCACCCAAAATGAGTGGAAACTCTTGACCTTAATCTATGTTTCAGTTCCCTATCGTACCACAGAGATTTTGTGAAGCACTCATTATAGCAATGAGCACCACAGCCCATGAGAAAAGTATCAACGGTGTTTTAAGAGCAGGTTTGAATACAGTGAAATAAGATGGGAAGTCACAAATTGAACAGGAAGAAGAAAACATACTGAACAGCTACTCATTAGCTGAGCCCCATTCACCTTGCACAGGGAATGAGGCAGTGGTCCTGTGGAAGAACACAGCCTTTAATTAGTTGACCATAAATGCCAGAATGTAGCACAAAAGGGTCCAAATTAGGTTTACATCACACATACTTCTGCCACCTGAATTACCAAATTCACTGACAGCAATAGCAATTTGCTACCATATTATACAGGATAACAAGGACAAGCTGTTGGAGGTTGGACCAGCATACACACACAGACACTTCCTGGGAGAAGAATGGTGAGACAGGAATTTGGGTTCATTCTGGGTTCCTGGGGGAGGGGGGAGTAGAGTCTGGGTCTTGAGAGTACACCTCATTTTTCTCTCTCTCCCCCTCCATTTATTTCTTTGGCTCCCAAGTCCACTCTCTCTCCCTGAGTGCCTCATTAATCTGTTTCTTATCACTCTGCCACTCAGCATCTCTTCCTCAATCACATGCTTTGGCAGATCTAAGCGACACTCCATCCCAGCCAACCCCCATCCATCTCCTTCATCTATTCCCGATCCCAGCCTCCTCTCCTCTCCCAGCCTTCCACCCCAGCCTCCGTTTCCTTGTCCCAATCTGTTCCTTTCCTTCCACTGATGAAGGTTTCGTCTCATCTGCCTGGACAAAAACAGTTTGTACCCTCTGGGCACCAAAGGGGACCATTGGGAGCACACGAGAAACAGGCTCCATGGACTCAGTTTCAGTACTTGGACCCATCCCAGCCTGGAAAAGATAGGAACAGGTAATGCAAGAACGAACCTTCCTTGCCCTGTTCTGGAGCAGACTGCCACTTGGGGAAGTGCAGAGGTGGTGGGTGGGGAGGAAGCATCAGGAGCCATGATGGGATGGGAGCATGCCAGACAGAGATGGACTCTTGGTACTTAACAGCTAAAATCTCTGAAGTCGCTACTGAGCATGTGTGAATAACTTAGTCAAATTTGGTGACATTTTTCACATGGAGGATGAGATGGATAAAACCCTGACCAAAGGGTTTAGCTGCCTATCACATTTCAAGTTTCAGCTCCATAGCATGGAAAAGATCACCAGATCTTAACATGGGAAAACAACAACCAACATTTTCCAAAGAGGCAGGGATGGAGAAATCAACCTGAAGCAGAAAGCTGCGGAGAATGTCACCTCAAACTGTTAAAGTCTGACACCATTATAAGCAAGTGAACGCAGGGTCTGCTAATACGTAGTGTATGGCCCTACCAGATAGGCTTGGCAGGATCTGATTTTGATTGGTAAACACTGATAAACGGCAAGCTCGCCTCACACTCACAGACTGATGGAAAAGTATTTCCATTGGTAATAATCAAAATTTATAGAAAGGGGACAGAAAAGTAAGCTGCTGCCACAATGCCTGGGCAGGCTCCTGCTGTGCAGAAGTTGGAGGCGGGGGGTGGCCTCGGCACTGTGTGTTTGTGCATGTGTATCTGTCCCTGCCCCTGCCTCCACAGCTCTGTGTCTGCAGGGTGCTAGCCAGCTGGGCCCTCCCTTGCAAACTTGGGTGGGAGCCAGCAGGCAGAGGGAGTTGCTGGCTGCAGGGGGCAGATACTGCTGCAGCAGCCAGAGGTTTCCTTGCCGAAGAGTGGGAAGGGGCCAGGGGGCAGTGACTGCTGTGGGATAAGGAAAGCAGGTGCTGAGTTTGGTGGGGCTGTGCACAGGGGCAGTGTGCTGGGATGGAGAAAGAAATGGGTGTGTTTATGTCCACATGTCTGTGTGTATGTGTGTCTGTATGCATGCCCCCACACTTAATATCATGCAATACTGAAAATTTAAAATCAACAAAAAAAAATCAGAATAAATGCTTAAAATAGAAATTGATATCATCTGTCAAAATTTTTTTTAAAAAAAAATCAAATTTTGCTAAGCCTACTACTAGATAATACTACCAACTGCATGCTATGTCAAATAGGCAAAGACAATATCATGCTACAAACCAAATACTGAATACAGCGCTTAAAGAATTAATTAGAACAAAATAATTAAGTGCTCAAAACAAAAATGAATATTTATAAAGTTACTACTTTTCAATAGAGGAATATTTAAATACAGTTATTTTAGCAAAAAAATATCAGCTGATCAAGATTATAAAAATGATCAATCTTGCTGTCAAACTTTATCAGATGATGACATGGATAATAAAGTCAAAATGGAACCATGATCTCTTTAGTTTGAAGAATTAGCACAATAAAGCATTTATGAACCTTCATGATTGGCTGAATAAGATCTGGGCATACCAAAGATCTCATGGCCATTAAATAGCTTATTCAAATGTTGATAGGCGACTATCAAAAGCCATTTCCCATCAGCACAAAAAAATAAAACTAAAGAAAATTTAGTGTGTCAATTAAAATATTGGCGTGCTGCTTGGTATCAAATAGAGCTGGGACAGACTCATGAAAAAATGTTAAAAGCCTTTTCAATCAAAAGCTTTATCAACATGCATATAGATCTATAAAAGAAGAATCAGTGAGAGAAGTTTATTTCCATTTACAATCAGGAAGCCTTTCATCCAGAGATCAGGTATAATACAGGAGAGTTCTAAGCCAGTTCCATAGTCTGCTTACCCGCAGTTCATTGTCACAGAAGAGGAAGAATAGAAGGAAGCTAGTAACACACATCTCATTTTGTAGCATCAGTGACATTCCTTTACCATTTCTCTAGCACTGTGCATCCATTAGACAGTCATTTTTTAGTACCTATACTGGCATTTTTACTGGGATGATCCACCTCCTTTTACCTGTGGTTGGTTCATTCAGTCCTTTAGGCTTATTGAATCTTTACCTTCTGCTATACAGGCATCAAAACTTGGCAGTCATTTTTATTTTATGACTGCCAAGTATGAGATGAAAGGGGAAAAGTCTATGAGCACAACGTTCCTCTATACCCCAGATGCTCACCTTCATGCCTCTGTGCTTCATTCTGTGGTGGCTTGCCAGTGAATGTTAATGGTGATCTTGACCGCTGTATAACAGGCAGGGTTGGATCACTGAATGTGATAGTATCCTTTCCACCTAAAAAGCAAGCATTGGAAACATTAAACCACCAATTAAACTGTATGTTCACCAATGAGTTTGGTGTTGTTTAAGTACATCTTAAAATTTAACTATTTTTTCCATTAAAAAGTACAGTGATACCTGTCAGTACAGAAAGTTCAGTACAGAAAGTTAGATAGGCAACAAACTGCAACTGAAGTGCACAAGTCAAATATAAAAAAGGGCATATTTCTATCAACGCTGCTGGGTAGAGGACAGTTCTCTAATTTGTTGAAAGGCTACCAGATTTTGCGTTCAGCTATAATCAGATCATATCTATGTGATGCAAAAAGTATTTTTAGATTAAAGCTTTATGCTAATACAGAGATCATTTGCATTTAGACTTGAGTAGCACACCATTACCAACAAGTATTCAGCACTGACCCTGCACCCTCTACATCCCGCTTTCATTGCCAAAATCTCTCTTATTACAAATGCAATTTTGTGCATTATTCTTTATGAAAATTTTATCCCAAAGTTCTTTCAAAAAAAGGTCGTTTAAGAGACGGCCCAGAATTAGGGCAGCAAACACAAACATTGATACTGCAGGGAAAGGGGACTAGAAATGTTTACTCCACTGAGCCAAATTCATTTATGTGCATTTTAGTTCGAATCCAGCTGGAAAGGAGTAAATTGCCCCATTCCTTGGTGGATGAAATCTTGTTAACTAAACTCTTCAGGCCAAGCATTCTGTTGTATATGACTAGCTAGCAGGGGCTTTAGATTCCATGGCAGTGAGAAAGTAAACTACAACAGCTTACCCCACATGCCTTCTACCATGCAAGGCACTTAGAGGTCATCAGGAAAGACACTAGGACAAACTGGAAATAGCACACATTTGCAAGCTCAAATGACTGTGGCATTCTAAAGGACAATACTAGCTGACAAATAACATCTGGTACGGTGGTTTGCTAAAACAATTACCACTGTTCTACTCGCCTCTATTAAACACATAAGACCACAAGTTAGTACCACCATTACTCTGTACATTCAAATTAACTTTGACATACTCTGCAACCTGTCTTAAACTGAGATCTTAAACCATGGGAGTCTTAAACCAAGACTAGGGGTTTCCCGGAGGGACTAGTGATTTTGGGGTCCTCAATTTTTGGCTCAGCCTGAAGTCAGCCTCCCCTCCAAAGCTCTCATCCTTTAAAGCAGGGGTGGGCAATTATTTGGGGTGGAAGGCTGCTTAATGAGGTTTGGTGAGCTTCTGAGGACCACAAGGGTAGCCCAGCCCCTTGACAGTTGTTCCACTACCTGGTCATCATCTTGGGACTGGAAGTCCTGCCCCCAGCCCCCTGACATTTGCCACTGGAAGTCCCTCCCCCTTTCCCCCCAGAACTACTCCCTTTGGGAGGGGGGTTACATTTTAGAACCAGAAAAACAACAAATCATACATGAAAAGTCAAACACTTACTATAACATATTTTAATTTTAATACAAAAATATTTTGTCATGATTTGTGTTTGTGTACTGAATACAGAGGTGACTGCATAACTCAAAAATAAATTCTTAGTCTTGTATAGTGTGTGGAGGCGTGGTTGGGGGTGGTGCGGCGGTTGAGGGGGTGTGGATGTGTGTACGGGGGCAGGGTATGTTGGGGGTGTGTATATGTGGGGAAGGTTGTGAGGGCAGTGTACGAGTGTGTGGCATTTGTGGGATGTGAGGGAGGGTGGGGGGTAGGGACCCCCTCCACACTTCTCCATGGCGCAGCAACAGCAGGCGGAGGTGCTCGTGGAGCTTGTGCTCGTGCCAGGCACGAGCTCTCCGAGTGCCCCCCCTGCTGCTGCTGCACCATGGCAGAAGTATGGAGGGGGTCTCTATACCCCCCCATACCCTACAAATGCCACATACAACACTGCATGGAGCTTCCCTTCAGTGCTGCATGAGTGTGGGGGATGCAGATGCGCAGCGGGTAGTGCCAGCGATAGAGGTGGGCTGGCTGGGCTGCACCTCTCACTGTGGTGTGCAGTGCTGGCTGGAGGCACACACCACCAGGCATGACTGCCCCTAGCACCTCTGCCTGCTGTTGCTACCGCTGCTGCCTGCCAGAGCTGTGCGCAATGGACAGTGCGTGGAGGGGGTCCCCACGTCCCCCCGACCCTCCCTCACACCCACAGCCTGCCCACCCAAGCTCTGTGCTGCCACTGCCCCCCTAGGCGCAGGCTCCCTATTGCCACCAGCTGCAGCCCCATGCTCCCACCCAGCTGCAGTTCCCCCTCACCCCTACTACTTCCCTACCTGGTGCCTGGAGTGCGTGGGACACCAGGGAAGCCAAGTAGGTCCCTCGGCAGCTGCAGCAGCAGCCCCAGCCAGAAGCAGCATGCTAGCCGGGCTACAGCCTTCCACTCACGAGGGTGGGAGTGAGGCATAATTGGGTATGTTGGCGGGGGGGGGTTTACATGGGCACCTCACTCCCACCCTTGTGGGCAGAAGAGGTGGGTGGGGTACAATTAGTTGTTCGGTGCCGCGAGCTGGATGTAAGTGCCTGGTGGGTTGGATCCAGTCTGTAGGCCGTATTTTGCCCGTCCCTGCTTTAAAATGTCTTGAGTTAGAACCCTAACATTTCTAGTCATGTTTACCAATCTTGGCTGTACGTGTCTGGTGACAGGACTTTTCCCTGTCTTTCTACTGCCTGATACAATGAGGCTCTGACATTGCTGAGGTACACGTGTGGCAGTAATACAAATAAATAATTCTTGAGACACTTTGATGCTGTCAGGATATTAGACAACCAGCTTCAACTGAATTTGCATCTGCACTCTGCTTCTTCTATAGCACATAATACAATTAAGCAGTTAATTAACAAATAGCCGAGTGAGAGACAAACTCTAATGTAAAGCCAAAAGGAGACATTTTTAGCTAAAAATTTGAGGGCTTCTCCAAATGACAAAAGCTGAAGGAGGGAAAAAAGATACTTAGTATCCCATGACAGTAGCAAGACTATGCAAAGAGATGGGCACGAGGTCAATGTCAAAGGGGCAGTGCTGGCAGGAAGAGAAGCACTACACATGCAAGATCTATCAGGAGAGAAGTGATTAAATCACCAGTGAGATTAAAGGATGGAAAGGGTAATTTTCAGCCTGAAGAAAGTAGCTGCCAGAGGAGCTATTTGTGCTAAATACCTTGCAAAGCCATCTCAGAAGCAAGAAAGTAAATGTAGGGCTGCAACTCTTGTGGCTTCCAATTCAAATATCAAATGACAAAAAGTGTTGACTTGCACCAGCAATTACACACTCACTTTCACAACATTTTACTTTGAAACTGACTGGTTACACATGTACTGGTTAGACTGCCATCCACCATTAAAGCAGTATTGTTTCACTGGCCCAAGTGGTATTATTTATATATTGCAACAGTGATTCATGTCCTTGTTAAGTAGGGGGCTAGAGCGTTGCAAAAGCACAGCATGATTGGGGTATACTAATGAAACCTGAATTAGTTGACTGAACCAGGTTACCTCTTGAAGCTACCCTGCTCAGCACAGTTCCTGGAATGCGCACAGTCCATTAGTGAACCTCTTGGGGTGGGGGGTTCAGTTAAAAATGTATGGGCAAGTGAATGAGAAGCTACAAGGTAGAAAAATAAGCTAATCTGTTCCTTTCACCAGAGGAATATTGTTTTCCCCAAGTGTAACCTGGTTGATCCCTCTCAAATTTTTGCCTGGATTTAAATAGCTCTTCTAGAAAGGCTCCCATAATGGCCACCACCTGTGTACCCAAAACCTGCAGAGAATATCAACGTTGCTTCTCAACTGGACTAAGTTAATGACTGTTTAGAAACAAAAGCATCTGCAGCATTTCCTGTGGTCACAAGAAGAAATGCTGTTCAAAATGATTTTTCTTTTCTGCTCAATTCTTTTGCAGTGGGAATTAGTATTTCAGAGCACAGTAAATAAAGCTGCAATGAAGTATCCAATTACACTAATGTCTAAGAGAACTAAACTGACACTTTCTATGCATATTTGTCTAGTGAACCCATCACTCCAGTACCTAGGCAGCAGTACTAGGTATAAAGGCTCCTAGGATACTGAAACAGTATATTCTTTGTTTCATCCTCAGTGAAGATGAGCTCATATTAATGGGATCTGAAAAGAATTAGTGCCCAAGACCTCTCTATGTAAAACCATGTCCTCATGACCAGTCTATTTCCACTAGTACAATGAAACCATCAGCCACAAAGAGAGACCTATAATTGCACAGGGCAAAACTTTCCCAGGGCCTGAGCCACTTCTAAAAAAGCATAAAACTCTTGCTGTTCGTTAACCACATTTCTTTCATTCGTTACATACAAGGTAGCAATCAAAACATCTACAATTTGTCAAGCTAGTTCAACTATAGGATGACTTACGGAGGAAGCAAATATTACCATATGTTCTTGCATATAACCCACTCTGAATATAACACCCTACTTTTATAGGGTGTTATATTCACCTTATTTAAAAAATATTTTTAAATATGTACCCTATTTTTAAAAGGTATCATGAAGAAAAAAAGATCTTGCCTTAGGTAAATATCTGAGTAGCCATAGCTAGGGAGCCTGCTGTCACCTCCATGGATCAGATGGGGACTAGGGACCTGGCCTGGGTCTGCATGGTGAGCCCATTCTAGCACAACAGTCTAGGGCTGCACGGCAGGTCGGAGGCTGTGCACCCTGACAGCATGCTGAGTCTGGGACCACCCATGTGCCAGGTGTGACCCCCAGATCCTGGCTCCAAGACTACCCACCAAGTCCAAGGCTGCATCCTGGCTCTGGAGACATATTTTGGGTTTGACCCAACACTTGGCTGTAGAGCCAGCATACAAGTGGTCCCAGACTTGATATGCCAAGTCCAACTTGACACATGGCTCCGGACTGGACTTGGCACATCAGGTCCAGGGTTGTGTGTCAGGTCAGACTCAGCACCCTGGCTCTGGCCATGGACCAACCCTATGCACTGGCCTGATGTGTTGCATGGATGGGGTAGAAGATCCCCCATAGGTAGAGACCTACTGAATTCACGGAGGAAGTGGGCTGCACACCAGCTTCTTTATTCTTGCAGGGTCCCCTGTGCAACACCCGCTTCTCCCTCACTGACTGCTAGAGGGGCCCTGCCACTCACTCTTTAATCAGCAGGGAGACATAAACAGTCATTTTAATCATGGAACTGTTTTTGCCTCCTGGCCAGTCAGTAACAAGCAGCAGGGCCACCAGGGTCCCTCAGCCAATCAGCAATGGGGAGGAGGGGGCTGCATGGGGGAACCTGCAAGACTAAAGGAGCTGCTGCACAGCACACTTCCACCATGAATTTAGTAGATCCCTCCTCATAGGTCCAGAAATTTAGTGGCTGGGGGACACAGAAGGAAGCAGTGGCAGTGTTAACTGTCATGACTCCCAGAGCTGCAGCAATTATCACTGCTATCACTCTGCCCTGCCCTCCCACCCCTACTAAACTTCTGGACCGGAGGGGATCCCTTTTTCTCATATTTAATGCCTCCCCAATTTTCCCCAGCTGGCTTTGGCTGGAAAGGTGCAGGTTATAGGCAAGAAAATATGGTACTTCTATTTTTAAATACTTGGAAGATGTTCCAATAGCACAGTGATGGGAGTGGTGAAAAGAGATGTTTTATTGGTAGTGCTCCTAGCGGTCACCACCTGAAACTGATCTAGACTGATGGGCAGCTCTAACCAGGTCTCTGGGCCTCCCTACCAAGCCCAGGACCATTTGCTGCACTTCTGTGTGGATGAAGTGGAGGGGCCTTTTCTGGAGAGCAGGCTCAGTGAGGAGGCAACACAGATGCAGCCTTCCCTAAGCATGATTGAAAAATCAGTTTTCCTCAGCAAGTCTTTACACCGACAAAAAAAAAAATCAACTCACTGCAAATTAAGTGATTATTTTTTGTTTGAACTCTAGCATAAATGAGATTGGGTGCTCTAAGGCCTCCCCCACTCACTCACCTAAACCCACATCCAGCCTCCGGGTCTATTATGATAGTCCCAACCACGTTTGAAAATTGGGCACTGTTTGACAGAGCAGAAACCAGTTTACAACCCTCTGACAAGAATACTCCTGTTGAAAATTTAAGGTAGATCACAAACAAAAGCACAGTTCTGATTTACTGGTCTGGTTAAATCCAGAAGTAAACCCCACTGTTCATCAGAACTACCAATCCAGTATAAAATTCAGTTACAACTATTTAGTATCATCCTTCATTACCATTTTCCTCAATTTAAAAGAACTGCCTTGCACAGCACTCTCTATTTCCCTTGTGGCCATCTAACTCACTCAGTTGAACATCTTAATCTGACAGATATAAAAATGTTCAGATAACATTTCCATTTATTTACATGCAGTGACAATATTTAACGTACTGCTAAAATTAGTTACTAAAAATATACACGTCAAGTAGAACCTACTCCCAAATCCCACTGAGACATTGTAGCTCAGGCCTTCAGGCAGCAAAAGAAAGGAAGGAAAGAGACAGTTGTTATTGTATAAATATTAATTTGAGATCTTACCTAAATAGACCAACAATGAAGCAAGACATTCTCAGTGTCCCAATTGTTCTATTTTACTCTTTATACTTTCACAAAAGTTAAAACACTGCATTTATTAAGCTACAAATTTCAATGAACCCTATTTTTGAAAGAATGTAAAAAGCACCAACAGGTTGAATTTGAACAGGTTAAAGTTTACATGATATTTCTATTAGCATGTTAACCTATAATACAAAAGTTCCAGTATAAATATTACATTGGCATCTCCCATCAAGAAGACATGGGAAAAGCAGAACTTGGAGTTGAACTGACTAGGTTTGTTACCAGGACTCTTCAGATAAATTGCTGAATATTTAAATTTTGTGAAAAGTTTTGACCTAACTGACAACGTTAAAACTCCTGTAGCTTTATTTATATTAGTTCCTGCACATGGTAGCAAATGTGGGAAACTAGGCAAAACTAGCCGAATGGTGCAAACACTAGGGAGAAAGTGGAATCATTCACAGTGGTTAAAACAAGACACAGCTACATGTAATGGGAGGAAAATAAATAAAAGTTGAATACTGAACATTTTCCAAACAAGCCAGCTTAAATCTCCCTCTACTTAAGTAATTTAAAGCCAAAAAAAATTAAGAAAATGTTCTGTTCTGGCAGAGATATGGACTAGATCATTTAAGATCCCTGTGGTAGTATTAAGGGTACTGCTGTGGCCATGATGGTCCAGGAGCTATGCAAGAGGCAAGGATTTTTCTGGGTGATATCTTATACTGGACCAGCTACATGGTTGAAAGATATCACCCACAAAAATCCTAAGATCCTTTACATTTTCAGTTTCTCAGTTTACAAAATTCTATAGAAATTATCAACAAATGCTGCAAATAATACAAGGTTACTTTAGTTACTGAAAACAAGTACACAATAAATAAACCTTCCAGAAAATCATAGCTATAATCAGTTTATACAAGAAGCTTAAATCAGTTTAATACTTTTCAGCATCAAACTATGGCAATAATTTGACCGTTTCTAATTTGACCATTTCATGTGTTCAAAACGATTTTTTCCTATTATATCCAATAGCTATAAATTAGAATGATATATGAAGTAAGAATTTTTAGGAATGACTAGGCATTTTGGGTGCCCAAAAGACTTGCAGTCAAAGGGTTTGATTTTCCAAGTGTGTTGAATACTTTTCAAAACCAATGGTCACATTTAAAAACAAGCACATATTTGCAAGTTCATCACAGAATTTATACTCAAGGAATTTCTTTTAAATTGAAGAAGTTGCTTTCCTGATTTTTTACTAACCTGGAAGACTCCACAAACCAGAAATTTCCAATGTCCTTAATTTCTTCTCCAGCTCTGCCACTCGGTTTCCTAGAATTCTTGGAGGGGGAACAACACACATAAATAAACAATGTTTCACTGAGAAAATACAAAATTCTTTCTTGAAGAAATGTAGTCCATCAACAGATATTCATGTAATTACTGATACATTCTCCACTGTCCCAGAAAATGCATATTTATTAGTTAATAATTTTGTCACTCATTTTAATAACAGTGATGGACAAAGGTCACTGCAAATCAAGTCTGGATGTTTAACTAAGCCTTGCTCAAATGAAAAGGTCTCAAATCTCCAGTAATTCAGGGTGCAGACAGAAGTGCAGCTCCCTGCTGTAACTGGGCATGCTTCACAGAAGTGTTCCAAGTTCCAACCATCCCCTGGACCAAACAGAAGTCCACTGCTGGTTCCAGGGTGGGGGGATGCTACCTGCTGATGGAGCCTGCAGCTGGTTTCTCATTGTAACAACCCTTCTTCCCTGCCAGTCTGCACAGTTTTCAGAATGGGAGGCGGGGAAGGGCGCAGAGGAAGCCCAGCTAGTGCTGGAAAGTGGGGTGAGTGAATAGGAGCCCTCCCACTCTGGAATGGGGTAGGTGATTTGAAGTGTCCACCCCCCAAAGTGGGGGGGGGGGCTTCATTTCACCCACCTCACCCCTTAGCAGGTGCTGAAAAAAACACTGACTGAGCTTCCTCCACTCCCTTTCCCCCACTCCCATTCTGGAAACAACATGCTGGAAGGCAGCACAGAACCAAATTACAGAAGACTATTTAAAAGTCTTCATCTGAGCCTGAGGATTTTCACCTGAATGGCCATTTTTGAAGCAGTCTGCAGCCATGTACTTGTGTTTGGTCACAGCTATAAATTGCTTTCTGTTGCCAGATCAAGCGAAAATTGTCAATTCTGTCTGCACTCAGTGACAACAAAAGCACCCCAGGATACTTCCACTTCCTTCCTTGGCTCACACTGTAAATGAAACAGTACATAGAAGTTCTTCTTTAAGCCCAAAGTATTAAGGTTGGCTTTAAAATATCTGTTGTAGCCTTGGTCCATTTTTTTAATTCAGTTTAGCTTGTTCACCACTCTATAATATTTCATTTGATACAAACCCTTTACTGTTTCTCTTGTTAAACCATCTCAGCTTATCAACTGCTTTCAGTTTTCTCTGCATTTCTTAGGTCTTGTTTCTGAGTTTTACATAAATACTATTTGAAATCAGTTCTCTCGATTACATTTCAGCCTAACAAGTGCTTTAATGCCTATGAATTCTGACTCAATCAGGATTTTAAACAATTCCTTACCAGATATTTGAGACTCACTCTTTTAAGATAGCTGCCTTGCTTCCCGATTTACAGCACAGGTTCCCCAGGTGTCCAGTGCTTACATCTGCATTAGGAGGGAACAGCTGTCACAGGGAAGTAGACAGCACCTTTCACATAGGGAAACTACTACTGGCGGATCCCCATCTTCCTATTCTAAGACCCAGTATAGGCTGGCTGGAAAGGCTTCTAGGGGGATAGGGGGGAAGGGACAACTACTCCACACAAGTTCAGCAAGTGCTACACACTCTCATGATAAACTGGCCTCCTGTTCGAGACTAGGGTGTCACTACTTCAGTATTCATGTCACAGCTACTAGCAAGAGAACAAATTCCCTTGTTCTAGTACTAGTTGGCACTAGTATTATTTTACCTCCTTTTCATTGGTAATTCTAGAACTGGGACAGGAAAAGGAAGGCATGGCCCCACTATCTCATGGATACCACTAACTCAAAGGGATAACTTGGCACTCTATCTGGGGTCAAATTTACTGTCATGACTTTTGTTATTGATGCACTGGGTCTACCTCCAAGCCTCTTGCTGGATTCCTTGAAACAGGGGCTGGGGAATTGTCTATCCCCGGTGACAAGTCCCCAGATCAGAATATCATTATGACCCTGGGATCACTAAATTACAAAATCATGCTTAGCCGCACTCCTTACAGGTAGGGACAGAGTAGAGAGGTTTTAAATATGTGGGCTGAATTCTGTCTTAGTCTGTCCCAGGCTACATTAATGTTTCCATGCTTCTTTTCAAATATGAGTGAATTGTACATAAAGCCAGTGCAAACTTGTCAAAATACATTCCTCAAATAATTTTCTAGTCAGTTTTCACTATTGGTTGCTTTGATTTTTGTTTTTTAAATAAAAGCATTTTCCACTACAGCAGGTGCTATGGAAACATGGAACTGTTAACCTGAAGTCCTTGATTTCTGATCAGTGAGTATTTGTATAGAGGCTATAGGGAACAGAGGCAACAAGTGCCCCACTGTGTGCACAATCTTTTCTAGATCATGCACCTTTAGATGTCCAGGTGATGTAAACTGTAGGGTCAAGGACAAAGCTGCTGCTGACAGCAGAAAGAAGCACTATTGCCAACTCCCTGTTACCAATATGTCTGTCATCAAAACGGTCAATCTGGGCCTCTTGTTGTGGATCAGGTTTTACTGCACATCTACCTCACTGTTCACACCACAGTAGTAACACCAGCTTCCTCCTCACCTCCCATCTGAATTTAGCAGATCACACCAGAGCTATCTTATACATGGGCAGAACCTCAAGGGAGCTCTGGTGGTTTATACCACCCAAGGTAGATCCTCCTTTTCTTTCCATTTAGAAGGGTGCGCAGCATGGAAGGCGGTGCCCTTTTTCTCCACTGGCAAAATTTCCCTGCTATCTATAAAGAGTTGTCACGGTCACATCCCCAGTTTTATCACAGACATTTTCATTTAGCCTCAGAATGACACAGTCCCACGCTCAGTCCTGTCTATATTTAAGTTAAGTTCTAAAATTTTAAGTCCAGTGCATGCTAAAAGCTTGCTGGAGCAGTCTGTAGGTTTATGAATAGGGGCAAGCTAATCTATGGGTATACCTGGGTAACAGAAAATCAGCTATAAGATATTTATAACTAATTCAACCTAGCTTTACTCAAGCCAAGAAAACTGTTGTCCCTTTTTAGCCACGGCATTAAGAGTATTTTATTCTCTCATTTGCATAATTGATGCATCTTAAGCTGAAATAATATCACATACAGAATTTATTTACAGTCAGCTTCATAAATCAAGCTGATATGCTTGAGAGAAAAACAACAGATGAACCAGGAACAAGCAATGCCCATTGTGAACAGGAATCCTCCTTAGTCCTTGCCTTGCATTTAATGTCAGGGCCAAAAAACAACGATTAAAGTGGAGATAACCCAATTATGCCATAAACCACATACTACCATGATTATATTTAGCATGCAGTTCTCCTCAGATGTCCTTTCCTTATAGAAATAGCAAGAATAAAAACACTTACACTCTAGGAGTAAGCGTCAAGGGAACCTAAGACGTTTCTGCAAGAGCACTAGAGCAGAAAGCCAGGCTCAAATATCCAATATCTGATCCAACTAAAATGTATTCTAGTGTTGTTCTAATGTCAAACAAAAGAGCTGCTCTGTCACTTCGTAGTTAAATAGTTGTGTCCCAGGCTTCAAACAGTGAAGAAGCTTTGGACTTTGGGAGACAAATGAGTTCCCAGAGACTGAAAATATTTTTTCTTAATCTCTTTTTATTTATAATGTGTACATGGTAGTTAGCGTCGCTGCCTTGAGCAAAAATAAATTAACAGTAAAAGAAAAAAAAAAAGGAATGAAAGCAAAACTCACAGCTATCTTCCCAGAGTTCAGTAAAATACAGCTCTGTGTACGAATCTAAATCTGTGTTCTTCTGTCTACTACTGCCAACTGTTGCACCTGTACCCTGCAGCCACCACACCAATCCCCTGATGGGACAGCATGCACTTGGGTCTGTCACTCAAAAAATACTGCTCTCCTATACACTGAGTTTTGGAAATTGTGTTCATCACAACTTCTTGTCTGCATTTATCACTGATCAGTCTTTGCTTGTCCTTCCTAACAAAGATGAAGCTATTTAAAACTATTATATTTGAAGAACTTTCTGTCACTGACCTTAACAGGGAATTGCCTTTAAAACCTACTCACATAAGTACTGAATAGTATAAACCCATTCATGACACAAGGGTTCAGTGGTCTGCTTTTGTTTCTTTTCCTCCTAGTAACCCTGGGGAATTATGCATTCATGCACCCATGCAATTTTGCCCGTAAATGGCATTACCGTGCATAATTACATAATCTTGCATAATTTAACTGTGGCAGTCTCTGTGCCTCCACCTCCATGATGCAGGCACAGAGCTGTATGACTGGATGCTGGGTAAGTGGGGAGGGGAGCTCCTGCTTACAGGAGGGGTGGGGTTTGTGGGTGCGTGTGGGCCATGCACCATTAGGCCAGGCCAGCTGGCTCTGTGCCTCCACGTGGGGCTTCCAGCACTCCAGCAGGAAGCTACATGTGGAAGCACAGAGCCTGCCCAGTCTGGTGGCATGTGACACTGTGGGTCCATGTGTGGCTTCCTGCTGAAGTGCTGGAAGCCCCATGTGGAAGGCCAGCCAGGCCCAATCGTGCACAGACTGGGAGCTAGGCAACATCAGACTGGGTGGGAAGCTACACATGTAGGCACAGAGCTGCATGCCATCGGGCTGGGCAGGCTCCTGCTTACTTGCATATGGGGCTTCCCATTAGTGTGCTGGAAGCCCCATGTGGAGGCACAGAGCCTGCCCAGCCCAATGGCGCATTCGGTACACATTCGGTACACATTGGGCTGGGCTGGGCTGGCCGACTCTGTGCCTCCTCATGGGACTTTCAGCACTTCAGCAGGAAGCCACACATGGAAGCATGGAGTCTACCCAGCCTGATGGCCCATGGCTCCTGCCAGCAGGGCCATGAGCCCCACGTGCTGGCACAGAGCCAGCCTGGTCTGATTTGAAGGTGTGCGCCAGTGGGCCAGGCTGACTCAGCGCCAGTACATGCAGGCTGTAAGACTCAACCAGAAGCATGAGCTGCAAGGGGCTCTGCCTGCCACAGCCATGAGCACCTTGAGGGCCCGCTGCCTGCCTGCTACTGCTGAGCTGGTGGTGATGACCGGGTTTGTGTACCATGAGGGAGGCCCACACTCAGCTACAAACCCCATACATGCACACACCCACATCCCTTCACAACCTCCCCACAAACCCCAGACCCACCCACAAACTTCACCCCCCTTCACAAACCCTACAAACCCCACACCTGCCCACAAATACCACACATACCTACACCCCCACACCTTCACAAATTCCCCACACACCCCACAACCATATAAAGTAGCTGCATATATTTCTAATGAAGTTTCAAATAGTGTTATATATATATTCACATACACACACACACACACAAATTAAACTGAAGTAATTAATTTTACATAATTTTGAACTTTCTTGTGTATCATTTTGAATTTCTCTGCACATAATTTCCTGGGGTGTAAGTAACGCCAAAATCCACCATTTTTTCAGATTCAAAATGTTCTCTCCTGTAGCCAGCCAACAGAGGGGGCACAATTTTTACCTAATTACATTCTGGGAACAACATCCACATGATCCACAAAGATGATGCACACAAAGACAAAGCAGTAAAAAAACACAGAAGTTACATTTTTTTGTGCCAAAAGTCATTGCTGTTTGATTAAGAGTAAAGGAGGAAATTAGTAGGAAGATAAGTGGTAATGCTACAGTAATGTAGTAGCCATGACAGTTCAGGAATTATGTGAAAGGCAAGGGTTTTTTGGGGGGTGACATCTTTCATTGAACCAGCTGCATGGTTGGAATAAAGTCAAACAAGCTTTCAAATGCAAGACATTCTTCATCAGATCTGAGGAGGGAAGCAAGCAAATACAGCTGAGAGTAGAACCATGAAGATGGAGGAGGGGAGGAAAATTTTCAAGGGTAGCAGACAAAGAATTGTTTACTGGAAGAATGAAATCCATCAATATGTGTTGCCTTTAAACAAGGACATGCCAGTAGAAAAACAGAAATATTTTTGAAAGAGCCATTTAAATACTCTGCAGCAACCTATTACAATATAAAAAGGAACCCCCCACCCTCCAGTGACCATATACTCTTGGTGGTCACCTACCACCCCACACTGGAATTGATCAGAAGAAGCATCAAACAATTCATTAGACCAGACCAAGAGAAATATTCCAAGCCCCTTCACTTCCAAACCCCCAACCTTGCCCAGTTCACAGGAAGCAAAACTCCCCACTGCTCACCAGACATCAAATGGGACACAGCGTTGCCTTAGCAACAGATGCTTTAACCTGCCAACACATCTCCACTGCTTCCACAATCAACACTTTCCACAATGGACCCATAAAAATCCATGGATCCCACACGTCTTTCCCAAAATGTAATATTGGGAAAACTCAGTTTCATCTGAGGGTAGATGTTTGCTTAATGCAAATTGTCTCTCGCTACCAAGTGGTGAGGTGCTGTAACAGCATGTTCTACGGACAGTTAGACAGAGAGCTGGTTGGAGTAATGTACACCAAAGTAAAATCTAAAGTCAACTTTTCTGTAGAAAGGATGTGTTGTGCGCACACACCCTAAAAGTAAAACAAAGTGAAGTTATGAACATATGTAACATTTAATCATTTGAAAAGGCAAAAGGGTGCTGCCTGCAGGAGCTCACATCAGCTGTTACAGTGTATGCAGCTCCTGTAGCATTGCTGTAACTTCAGACCTGAAAGAACTGCTTTTGATACACTTGTATCAATCCTACATTATAATAACTTATAGCCTTGGATATGTCTGGATGGCGCAGTTGCCAACCACCCCTTTCTACTGTGTAGTTCTGCACTCCAGTGGCCTAGGCTCTCCATGGAGTCTGGATCACACCAGAGGAGCTTCAGTCAGGGACTTATTTTTAAGTTTCTGAAGCAGGTAACAATCCACCTCCTCACCCCACCACCAACCGTTGGCACCCCCTCACTTCCCCTTCATGCTCAGTGGTGCCTCCCCTTGCATCCATTTTCTCTCCCCTTGCTTGGGTCCCCTAGGTGTTGCCTGCCACTCTAAGAAGAGGCACAAGGAGCTGGCAGATGTCATAGCCCAACCATTGGCAAAAATATTTAAAAACTCATGGCACTCAGGTGAAATATCTGAGGACTGGAAGAAGACCAGTCTGGTACCCATCTTCAAGAAAGGATGGAAAGTAGATCCTGGGAATTACAGGCCAATCAGCTTGACCTCAATCCCCGGTAAGATTCTGGAGAAAATTATCAAGGAGACCCTTCTGGGTAACCTGGCTTAGGGCAATGTCCTGAGGGATAGCCAGTACAGGTTTGTTGCGGGTAGGTCTTGCCTGACCAATCTCATCTCCTTCTATGATAAGGTGACCTATCACCTGGACAAGGGAGAAGAGACTGATATCATATATCTGGACTTAAAAAAAGCCTTTGATCTGGTGTCCCATGACCTCCTCATGGAAAAATTGGCCAGCTGTGGCCTCGGCTACACCAGTCTGATGGCTGGGAAATTAGCTCTGAGGTCAGACCCCGAGAGTAGTGTTCGATGGTAGCAAATCATTATGGCGCTCTGTGACCAGTGGCATCCCCCAAGGCTCTGTCCTTGGACCGGTCCTCTTTAACATCTTTATCAATGATGTGGATATTGGTGTCAAAAGTACACTAAGTTCACCGATGACACTAAACTTTGGGGCATAGTGTCCACACCTCAGGACAGGCTAGTGATCCAGGCTGACCTGGATAAACTTGGTAAGTGGGCGGACACAAACCTGATGACATCCAATACCAATAAATGTAAGGTACTCCACCTCGGGGGGAAAAACCCGCAGCATACTTATAGGCTCGGCAGTGCTACGCTTGCTAGCAGCACTGCTGAAAGAGACTTGAGGGTCATGATTGACCAGAAGATGAACATGAGCCACTAATGCAACGTCGCAGCTGGAAAAGCAAACAAAACTCTGGCTTGCATCCATAGATGCTTCTCAAGTAAATCTCAGGATGTCATCCTTCTGCTGTACTCGGCCTTGGCGAGGCCGCAGCTGGAGTACTGCATCCAATTCTGGGCTCCACAATTCAAGAAGGATGTGAAGAAGCTTGAGGGAGTCCAGAGGAGAGCCACTTGCATGATCAGAAGGCAAGAGAAAAAGCCTTATGAGGAGAGGCTGAGAGCCATGGGACTCCTCAGCCTGGAAAAGCACAGGCTCAGGGGGGACCTGGTGGCTGCTTGTAAGTATGTAAGGGGTATACATCAGGACCTGGGAGAACGTTTGCTCACCAGAGCACCCCAAGGAAAAACAGGGACCAATGATCATAAACTCCTCCAAGACAGCTTTAGGCTGGACACAAGAAAAAATGTCTTTACTGTCCGAGCCCCCAAGACCTGGAATAGACTCCCTCCAGAAGTGGTGCAGGCACCTACTCTGGACTCATTCAAGAAACATTTAAATGCTTATGTTGCTGCAGTCCTTTGACCCTAGCTGACTTCCTGCCCCTGGGGCAGGGGGCTGCACTTGATAATCTTCGAAGTCCCTTCCAGCTCTCACATCTAGGAAATCTAGGAAATCTATGAAGAGATGACAGCAGGCTGAGCTGTGTCTGGGAGGCTAACTGCTAATAAGCCAGCTGCCAACAACCAGGCAGACCTGTAGTTAACCAGATAGCAGCTACCCTTGGGGGAGTAACTCTTCAAGGAAGCAGTCACAGAGCAGTAAGCAGCAATAGGGCAGGCATTTAGGCAGCTCAGAAGCAAAGAGTTGCAGGCAGCAGAGCTAATCCCTAGTAGGGAAAGCAGACTGACCATCAGGCACAGAAGGGGCCTCTGTATGGTTGTAGAGTCCTTTGACCAGAAGGGGCAGGGCCTGAGATCAGATAGTCAAGTCGGGCTATGCAAGTAGCAGGGAGAAGAACTATGCAGCAAGATAGCTGCAGGGGAGCAATTAAATGATACCTGAGCTGCCCCGGGAACTACAAATAAGGAACTGAGAGCTTGCAGGGATTTAGTACCCAGGATGAGGAGGGTTTGTTATACAGCCAGTGCACTTGTAGTTACAGCCACTGGCAATCAATGGGATGGCCTCACCCCGGAAGGCCATCTGCAATGGTGTCCCCCAGAGATCTGTGCTTGGACCCATGCTCTTCAACATATTTATTTATGACTTGGATGAGGGGGAGGAAAGCTAAATGATAAGTTTGTGGCTGATACTAAGTTGTGGGGAAGCACAAGCGCATCAAAGGATAGGCTAAAGATCCAGGATGGCCATGAAAGACTCGTTTTATGGGTGCAACGGAGTCAGATGAAGTTTAACAGGGAGAAGTGCAAGGTTCATAGCTGGCAGGGTTGGAAGGGACCCGAGCAGATCATCAAGTGCGACCCCCTGCCATGGACAGGAAAGAATTCTGGGGTCAAATGACCCCAGCTAGGTGATCATTTAGCCTCCTTTTAAAGACCCCCCCAGGGTAGGAGCAAGCACCACTTCCCTTGGAAGTTAGTTCCAGATCCTAGCTGCCCTGACTGTGAAGTAGTGCCTCCTGATGTCTAGCCTGACTCTACTCTCAGTCAACTTATGGCCATTATTCCTCATTACTCCCAGTAGTGCTCGGCAGAACAGGGACTCCCATAGCCTGCAGGTCCCCCTTGGCCAGTTTGTAGACAGCCACCAGATCCCCTCAGCCTTCTCTTGTGGAAGCTGAACAGGTTCGGGTCCGGTAGCCTCCGCTCATAGGACCTGCCTTGCTGCTCCATGATCATGCAAGTGGCTCTCCTCTGGACCCTCTCAATGCTGTCCACATCCCTCCTGAAGTGCAGGAGCACCTAGAACTGGGCACAGTACTCCTACTGCAGCCTGACCAGTGTCACACAGAGTGGGAGGATCACCTTCTTGGACCTGCTCATGATGCATCTGTGGGTGCATAACAAGGCGTGGTTAGCCTTCCTGACCATGTCCCCACATTGGCAGCCCATGTTCATTTTGGAATCAATAACAACACCAAGATCCTTTTCTGTCTGTGCTGACTAGAAGGGAGTTCCCCAGCCCATAGCTTTATTGCTGGTTCTTCCTCCCTAGGTGCAGTACCTTGCACTTGTCAGTACTGAATCTCATCCTGTTCTCATCTGCCCACCCCTGTAACCTGTCTAGATCTAGTTGCAGCCTGTCCCTCTGCTCCAGCATGCTCACTTCTCCCCACATCTTAGCGTCATCCGTGAATTTGAACAAGGTGCTTTTCACCCCGTCGTCCAAGTCACTGATGAAGATGTTGAACAGTGTGGGCCTGAGGACCGAGCCCTGGGGGAACCCACTGCCCACATCCCTCCAGGTCAAAAAAGACCCATCCACCACCACTCTCTGGGTGCGGCCCTCCAGCCAATTTGAGACCCATCTGACTGTGTAGGCATCAACGCCACAGTTGCCTAGTTTCTTAATAAGAATTAAGAAGCTGGGGTGAGAGATGGTGTTATAGGCCTTCCTAAAGTCCAGAAAGACTACCTCCACCACTGCATCTGCGTCCAAGGATTTTGCGACTTGGTCATAGAAGGCCACCAGGTTGGTCTGACAGGACCTGCCTCGAATGAACCCATGTTGGTTGCCCCTAAACATGATTCCCGCTGCTGGTCCCTCGCAGATGTGCTCCTAGATAATTTTCTCAAAGCTTTCTCGGGACGGAGGTAAGACTAAAGGGCCTGTAGTTTCCTGGGTCCTCCTTCCTCCCTTTTTTGAAAATGGGGACATTGGCCCTTTTCCAGTCTTCTGGCACCTCGCCAGAGCACCATGAGTGCTCATAAAGCTGTGCCAGGAGTCCCGCAATGACCTCTGCTAATTCCCTCAGCTCTCTGGGGTGGAGATCATCATGACCTCCTGATCTGAACATGTCTAGTCCCACCAGAAGTTCCCTGACTAGGTCCTCACTGACCCTGGGCCTGGCAGCACCTCCTCTGCGTCTGTTGGGGATCCCAGTAGAGGGGACGCCCCAGTCCCTGCTCAAAAAGATGGAGGCAAAGAAATTGTTAAAGAGGTTAGCTTTGTCATCTGGCGTGACCACTAGATTTTCTTAGGTATCCTGCAGAGGCCTTATGTTACCCAGTACCTTCTTTTTACCCCCTATGTATTTAAAAAAGAACTTCTTGTTATCCTTGATTTGGGTCGCTAGTCCCAGCTCCATTTCCACCTTAGCCTTCCTAACAGCCCCCCATGCAGTCTTGAGCAATGGAGGTATAATCCTCCTTGGTGAGGGCCCGTCAGTTCCACTGGGTCTACGCCTCCTTTTTGGCTTTGAGACATTCCTGGATGCTTTTGATGAGCCATGGGTAGGAAGAACTCACCTGGGTAGGAAGAACTTCACCATAACTACATGGTAGGTGGTGGTACACTGGCTGACAGCATCTGAATGGGAGAGGGTCACAATTGACTGGAAGATGAACATGAGTCAACAGTGTGATGAGGCTGCCGTCAGGGCACATAAAACTTAGCCGATGTGTTGCCGATAGATCCAGGGAAGTGCTCCTCCCTCTCTATTCAGCATTGGTGAGACCACAGTTGAAGTACTGTGTCTAGTTCTGGACACCACACATCAGGAAGGACGTGGATAAGCTCGAGACGGGGCCTGGAGGGTGGGCCCTATGAGGAAAGACTCCAGGAACTGAGCTTGCTCAGTCTGAGTAAGAGAGGACTGAGAGGTGACTTCATAGCTGCCTACAAGTACATCAAGGATGAGCATCAAGATCTAGGGTAGCAACTCTTCAGGAAGGCATCTCAAGGGAGGACAAGGACCAATGGACAAAAGCTGACTGAGGGAAAATTTAGGCTGGATATAAGAAAGAACTTTTTTTCTGTAAGCATTACCAGAATCTGAAACACACTCTCCACAGAGGTGGTACAGTTGCCATCCTTAGATGTGTTCAAGATGAGGCTGAATAAGTACCTTGTTGAGCTCGTTTGAGCCCAGTAACTCCCTGCCCATGGCAAGGGACCAGACTTAATGATCTTGTAGGTCCCTTCCGGTCCTTTGATTCTATCATTCTATAATTTTTTGTTTAAGCTTAACTGGAGGACTGGATGTGGTTGCAAAAGGGGGAAGAGGAGGCTGCAGGTGGGGTGCCTTGAGGGGCACATGGACCTCTGAGCCCTTGCTAGTGGTCAGAAGAAAACAGGGCATGAGCTCTGTTAGGGCTGTATACAAGCCACGCTAGCACGGGCCTTGAGGGCTGGGCCCAGAAGTTGAGGCTCCAAACAGCAGACTGAAGGTAAAAGAACCCAGATAGATAAAAGGAGCCAAGACCAGAAAGGCTGAGGCAGAGGCCTATAAAGATGCTGAGGCCTGAAAGGCCAAGTATTGAGTGGGTGAAATAGCTCAGTTGTGCTAATGACTGGTAACACTTGCAAGGCATGAGAGACGGGGAGGTCAGAGGCCACGAATACAACCATTAAGGTACTGGGTCCCCAAAGACATCAATAGGGAGCAACCTAGGAGCAGACGAGTTTCCCTCTGGGCCTTGGGTAGCTTCCCAATTGTTTTCCCAAGCAACATCAAGGCATGGCAGGTAAGCAAGAGAGACAGGCCCAAGCAACCCGAGAAGGCAGGGACACCAAAAGAGGGCACTACTGTGTCACTTGACCCCACCCTGCCACATGGGACTTAAGAAGTCCCTGGCTGCTGCTCCACAGCATGGTCTGCCTTCCGCATTTGGGGAAAGGGGGAGGGGCTGGGAGCAGGGACTAAAGCCACCCATGCAGTGACGGTCACTATTCCTGCATTCCCTTTTCAAAATCCTGGATCCATTTAGGCTTACAGCAGTATCTGTTCACCCTGATACTATCATTGCATCTCTTCATAGATACATGTTACATTACAGGCCAGAACAGATTAATTAGAATGGTTGTGTATTGACAGAGTATTCTGAAATAATACACAGATTACTACTGAACGACAAATGTTGACAGGGTGCTTAGAGAGGGGTCCCTTCGTTTCTCCTAAGATCCTCTCCACAATGCTGATGACACATTAGCCTCCCTTTGGCTAACCAGATTCTTGTTTATCCAAAGCATGCAACTGTTCCTCCAATTCTGTTGCCATTTCTATAAGATGTTGCTTTGTATTAGAAGTATCAATTTTCAAAGTAAATCATCTATTCTAGTGTCATCCTGTTTCCTTCAGTACTACTTCCTTCCCTGAAAGAAGACTGTCTGCTTCTGGTATCTGGTTCTAATGTGCCTTTAATAAAAGGCTGAATTACCTCTGATTACCCGCAGTGATTCAATAATGCTGAACACATTCATAGAACACTTTCCTTCTAGAATCCCACTTTCACAATACATAAGGCAGTCACTGCCAAGTTGCATCAAAGGACAGCTATATGCCATCATGCTGGGTACTAAGGAAACCCCAAAGTGTGTGAAATAGCTAGATTATTACTGGTTAGCTGGGTACTTAAGAGTAACTTTCAGCATGAAGAATCTATGAATTCATAAAACAGATTGTTAAAACTCGCACAGTACTGTTAAGAACTGAAAATGTATGCATCCTAAAGCCTACAGTCAAGCTGCTACATTAAGAACTTTCCTGGATGTGTCCAAGCCACACATTTGGGACAGTATGGGGCTGCCTTATCTCAGTCTAGGTAAGATTAAACACTGCTACATCCAGAATCTTCTCAGGCTCTTTCTTTTTCAGAACACCACTTGATGATTACCAACAGTAATCTTTAGCAGACCTCAACAGAAAACTGGCTACCTTTCCCCAGACCAAGAGGCTTCCTCACTAGAGCCTCCTTGCTCCTGGCAGCAATTTCTTAGTCCTACTAGCCTGGGAATCTCTGCTCCAGAGCCTGCCACAGCTTCCAGTTTCCTAGAGCTTCCCTCTTCAAATGGTCTTTGCAAATCTTTGTAGGAATCGAGAGATGCTCAGACAATCCCTAACCCTTTCCCAGGTGGGTGTGATAATCCTCTCTACTAAATCCAAACATCTATTCCTAAAGGGCTCAGTCACAAAACATGGCTGGCAGGCCCTAAATCCTCTTAACAGAGTAGACTACCTACTCACAGCAAGAGAGAGAGAGGTTTCACTGAAGATAGAGACAGGACATTTGACCATCTTTTCCTTCCTTCTTCAGTATAAAAATTCTAATATTAAACAATTAAAAAAATCAGTCTTGTTTTCTCCTTGCTTCCAAGTTCTATCACCTACTTGTTGGTTTGTCTTTGGTGTTGTATGACCATGTTTTTCTCATGGATGGTTTCCAGCAAGGCAGTGGCCAAAGACTTGAGGTCTGAAATGGACTGCGGTGTGGCTGGTAGACTACATCCATGATCCTCCGATAACAATTCCTGAACTAAAAGGTTACAAAGAAAAGTGAGTTTTAGTTTTATTTTATTACTTAACTGGGGGTAGGTTTATTTTAATAATTCATGCAGACAATATTCAACTGTCAAAAAAACCCATTTCTGTTTGAGCTGATCAGTTTCTGACAGCAGTTGACTGGACAATCACAGATGGACTTATTTTCTGCTTAGCTAATCTTTTTTTTGGGCAAGTAAGTCTCTTTCCAGGAGAAAAGATACCTAATTCTTCTCTGCCATTTGGGCACTTGTTCTCTCAACTCTGGCAAAAATGGAGTATTTTCTCCATTTTAAATGAAAAAGAAAATGGAAATAAGGAAGCTTACATTTTATGTTTAGAATTATTGATTCCTTATGGTTGTTTGAGACCAATGTAAAACGCTGTCACATATAAGTTTAGAGAGACTGTACCTTGCATTTCACTAGCCACATCAACAAGCCTCCTGGCATCTTCAGTTTGCTTACCTTGTGTGGCTATATAAATATAAGTAAACAAGACTACATCTGGAATGCACTTTTGTGTTCACACACATACCTGTGTGTGCTTGGACAGAGGAGGGGAAGGAGTAGAATCACACTCTAAAAAATACTAATACTAGCATCCAGAAAAATAATGCTTTTTTCTCATTATACTTTTCTTTTTTTATTCGTACTGTGTTTCAAAGGGTAACTAAGGGCTGGTTTTGCTTCTTTCCTCCTCGGGGAAACAGCTCTGTTTCTCTTCTGTAGGAAAGGGCTTATTAGGCAGAAGCTCCCAAGAGCAAGAGTGGATCTTGAACTTAACTGCCATTGCCCCACCTTCTCTCTGCATTCCCCACACTACTGCTGAAATAGGGAGTCCTGGCTGGGTCTGCCAGCTAAGCAAGGCATAATTCCTAAAGAAACTCATCTGGATCAAAGTTGTATAAGGCTTTTTGAAAGGAAGAAGCCAAAGCAGTAGAGGGACTTAGTAGGAAAATTTGTGATTACATGAAAAAAACTCAGAAAATCATTTCAGCAGTTTTATTCTAGACAGATGGGAAAGGGACTTTGGGGTACAACTGGCAAGAGAGAGGTTAGAGAAAATTAATGCACAAGATAATTAGTGAAAATATAACTTAGTTGATACTGAAATATAAAAGGAGTTCTGTGCACTCACTTGACATCTAGGTAATACCTTGTTTTGCAGAAAGGACTCCAGTCAGAGCACTGCTACTGGATCTACTGTGACTCCTGGAATTCTTCCGTCTCTCTAGAGCATTCTAAGGCAGCAAAAATATAGAGAGATATAGTGATACAGAGATATACTAGTGGGAAAAAAAAGCATGAGAGTAAGAAAATACCAAAGCTTTGTGATCCTATAGTTTTTTTCCCAGGGCTGAAATCTCCCTCTACATATCGCTATGGTGAATAGGAATCTTTCCATGGTATTTGGACATTCTAGCTGAAGAACCCCCTATACTGTAAAAAAAGAACTGTGTGCCTATCCCACTCTCCAGTTTCTTCTAACCTCCATGGCTTGTAAAATTTTCCTGTTTCTTGAAAAATTGTTTAATACACACATAGAAGCAGTAATACCTTGGAGAAAATGATAACTGTTTGGAATTATTTATCTTGCATAGTGCTTTTTGAAATTCCTTTAAGAACATCCAAAAGAAACTAAGACCTTAAGATCCTTTCAACAGAAAGAATAATTTTTTGGAAGAGTCTAAAAATAAAACTGCAGTTCTCACTAACACTCTGCCTTATTTAGTTTCAGGGCTCAAATTCTGTTCTTCGGCCCTCTCTCTCTCAAAATGGATGCCTCCCAGATCTGCCAAGCTATCTGCTAAGATAACTTTGAAAATTGCCTCTCCTCCTGCTGCCCTTTGAACTCTGACTGTTTGAACCTCTCCTGAGTTAGATTCTGTCCTTTGAAAGATGGGAGGAAATCTCTGAAAACTCTGTGATACATGCTGGCTGAACAGATTTCCCTCCACAGAAGAGACCACATATTCTTGCTGCAGCAGCTCCCATTCATCTGACTTGTCAGTGCCCAGTGAAGAAGCAGACTGCAGCAAGGACAGCCCAGACATAAGGGGGGAGGACAACCCTACTCCAATCCAGGCAAAAAACAGAACAGAGGAACCGAACCTGCACCCAATGCACTCTTGCCTCTTCCAGGACTACTGGCACAAAGAAGCCAGACTCTCATCCAACCCACCCAATGCATTCAGAAGAAAACATTACTCCTACTCCTGGAGCCAAACCCAAGAGCAAGGAAAATTGCCACAGCCAGTTCAAAACTGTCCCAAGAGCTTTCCCTGAGCTAGATGGTGCTGAGGAGATGAACTCCTCTGACCTAGCCCCCAAGGGTACAGACTAGAAGCAAAGCTGAGACTCAAAAGCTTCAACCCAGGAAAGTATGGCCGTTAAGAGAGCTGCGGTTGACAGGAACATCAGAGAACCCACCAAGAGGGAAGGGAATGATCCTGATGCCCCCAGTGGAAAAATGACTCCCCACAAGCTTCAGTCCCTTCCCAAGGCCTCAGCCCCTTCCTGCTCTAAACTGAACACTGATTCATAGTCTAAAAATGAGGAGAAAGGCGAACCCATGGGCTCTGGTTCTTGACATGTTCAACAGCACCCCCCAACCTCAAAGAGATAAACCAAACATCATCATTTGATAAATCCCTTAGTAAGGGATGACAGTCCCTGGCAAGAGAATCACCAGATGTCAGATGCGTCATCTCAACCTCAAGGAAAAGTTACTCCCTTGAAAACATTATTAGATTCCTTGATGAGACGAAGGGATGCTAGAAAGTCAAGAACCAAATACCTAAGTAAATGGTTCCTGACCATGCTTCCTAGTCTTGGCTCATAGTTTGACAAAAACTGCTAGCCAAGGAGACAACAAAATATTATGCATACAGATGCAAAAAAGTTAACAGAATGCTTTAAAGAGAAAAGCAAAAAGAAAACCAAGAAAACAACCCCAAAGAGCAATATGTAGTAAACCCCCCCCCCAAAAACCCAAGCCCCTTGACTGCTAAAGGCAATATTCTGAGCTATCCTGCATGACACAGCCCTTCCTTCCTTCTCCATCTTTCCTCTCTGCCTTTGCTACTTTGCTTCTCAAAACCTCTCACACTGCTGACCATTACTCTTAGCTCACTGAAACGTAACAAGATACAGGTATCTGGGAAAGAAAGTAGTTCACTGAGTTCCTGAACCAAAAACGGTTAGACTTCATGTTGTTGCAAGAGATGAGTGTGGGCTGGACCAACAAGGCAGACTGGCACACCACCTGGAAAGGAAGAATGCTCCTCAGCCATGGCACCAGCTCCACTACATGCACTTCCAACCTTCTCTTGCAAAAACTGAGATCAGTTTCAGTGGTTGCTCAGGAAATCATCCCCAGTTGTCTCCTAATGATCCAAGTGACTTTGGAGCAGTACCACCTCATTCTAATGAATACCCAAACCCAATGTACAGGAAAGGCTGAACTTATTCAGGACATTGGCTGACCTCTTAAAAACTGCAGCTGATAGCAATGATCTCCTTATCCTAGGGAGTCATTTTAGCTGCACTCTCCAGGAAAAGCTTGATAAGAATGGACCAGAGCCTCCATCCACCTTCTGCTCAACAAGGGCAAAACAATCTTTACAGGTGGCAAGCCTATCCAACATGTAACAGCATTTCCATCCTAGCACAAGGTAGTAGGTCTGGGAGAAGGTGAGCACCAGTGGGCTCTCCACAGCTCACCTGGATTGGCTCTACATCATGAACACTGAATGCTTTTACTTTGCTACACCTGCAGTACACCCTCAGAATGCCTAGGACACAGCCTAGCCTGGCGTGAAATAGACTTCTCTGACTTGACTCACAGCCAATCACCCTATTATTATTGAAATGTTAGCCTTCCGTAAGATGGGATCCTTCCAGACAGCTTCTGGCAACAGTCATAAAATGATAGAAAATTAGGGCTGGAAGGGAGCTCCAGAGGTCATTTAGTCCAACCTCCTGCTCAAAGCAGGACCATCCCCACTAGATCATCCCAGCAAAAGCTTTCTGTAGTCGTGTCCTAAAAACCTCCAAGGATAGAGTCCACAACCTCTCTCGGTAACCTGCTACAGTGTTTTACTACTTTCCTATTGAGAAAATTCTTCCTAATACTTAACCTGAACTTCCCTTGCTGTGCCTTGAGAATTGCTTCTTGGTCTGTCAACTGTCAAGACTGAGAACAGTCTAGATCCATCCTCTTTTGAACCCTGCTTCAGGTACTTGAAGGCTGCTATTAAATCCCCTCTCAGTCTTCTCTCCTCTAGATAAGCCCAGTTCCCTCAGCCTCTCCTCAGAAGTCACGTGTCCCAGTCCCATCACCATTTTTGATGGTCTCCACTGGACTCTCTCCAATTTATCCACACCCTTTCTATAGTGGGGGGCCCAAAACTGAACACAGTACTCCAGGTGTGGCCTTACCAGTGCTGAATAGAGGAGAATAAGCTGGCAACACTCCTACCAAAGCAGCCCAGTACCCCACTAGCCTTCTTGGCAACAAGGGCACAATGTTGGCTCATATTCAGCTTATTGTCCATGGTAATCCCAAGGTGCTTTTCTGCATTCATCTGACTTGTCAGTGCCCAGTCAGTCAGCCCCAGCCTGCATCAGTGCCTGGGACTGTTTCGTCCAAAGTGCAGGACTTTGCACTTGTCCCTGTCAAACCTTTTCTAAATAGCCCCTAACCTGTTCTTTCATCACTGCTGGCTGCTCACCTCCTCCCTAAACTGTGCTGCCAGATGCAGTAGTGTGGGAGCTGACCTTGCCTATGAAGACTGAAGTGAAAAGGGCACTGAGTGCTTCAGCCTTTTCAGCACCCTCTGTCACTAGGTTGCCTCCACGGTTCAGTAAGAGACCAACTTTCCCTCATCTTTCTCTTCTTACTGACATACTTGTAGAAACCCTTCTTGTTCCCCTTCACATTCCTTGCTAGCTGCAACTCCAATTGTGCTTTGGCCTTCCTGACTTCATTCCTGCATGCCCAAGCAATATGCTTATACTCCTCCCTAGTTGTTTGTCCAAGTTTCCACTACTTATAAGCTTCCTTTTTGTGATTCAGTTTACTAAAGAGTTCCCCCTACTAAGCCAAGCTGGTCTTCTGCCACTCTTGCTAGTCTTCTTGGAATAATTTGCTCCTGCACTCTCAGTTAGGCTTCTTTAAAGTACAGCCAGCTCTCCTGGACTCCTCTCTCCCTCAGACTGGCTTCCCAGGGGATCCTGCCCATGAGTTCTCCGAATGATTTGGAATTCTGCTCTTCTGAAGTCCAGGATCCTTATCCTACTGCTCTCCATCCTCCTTTCCTCCGGATCCTGAACTCAATCATCACACGGTCACTGCTGCCCAAGTAGCTATCTACTAGTACATTCCCCACCAATTCTTCTTCCCTGTTTGTGAGCAGCAGGTCAACAAGAGCATGGCTCCTAGTTGGCTGCTCCAGCACTTGCACCAGGAAATTGTCCCCAACACTTTCCAAAAACTTCCTTGACTGCCTGCGCACTGCTGTATTGCCCTCCTAGCAGATGTCAGCGTGATTGAAGTTCCCTGTGAAAACTAGGGCCTGTGATTGGGAAACATGCGCTAGCTGTTTGAAGAAAGCCTCGTCCACTGCTTCCTCCTGGCCTGGTGGTCTATAGCAGTCCTTCTGCTCTTGTTCAAGAAAGGGGATCTCAGTGACATTAAGAACCTATAATAGGTATCACTTCTGTACACTCACTGAAAAATCCTAACCAAATACCTGCCCACTTGACTCACAGTGATCATGGCCTCAGTTGTAGACCATGAACACAGCCACTTTGTACCAGCAGAACATCCAGGATAACCCATTTCTACTACGTGACTTGTAAGCCATGGAACTCTTCAGCCTAAATAGTGGTCTTGTCTCCCCGGATCAAGGAAAAAAAAACTTTTATTGGGTCAACTAGGGTTTCTTATTCTCTACTCCAGAAGCCTTTGGCTTTCGGTCTCTCTTCATCATTTAATTGTCTCAGGTCTTGTACTGGGGCAACTCTAGCCTTCTGAAGATGAACAGAACAGTATGTGTCCTGTTCCCAGCATGCAGGGTAATTTGCCAGGACTGCTCCCTCTCTGGAATGCTCTGTGCCTTAACCACTGAGCCACTGCTCCATGCACTGTGGCAGCACTTGCTCCTTCTGTCAGCTGCAGCCCCAGACACTGCCCCCCACAGTTAAGGTGACAGCAGAAACCAATGATGTGACTGTTTTTATGAGCAGAGAGGTTGATGTCTAGTCCCTGATCCATTGTCAGCAGGCCTATGAGCATGCCTACTTGGCCCACCATCAAGTGGGTCAAAAGTGACACTTTTTTGTTGGGCACCTGGGCTGATGCTCAGCCTCCAGATGCGTCTGGAGGCCTATCCTGGTGCTTTGATGGTACCTAAGACCTGGACATTTTTCTAGGTCCATGAGCTTATCTAGCAAAGAACTGGCAAGTTCTTGGCAAGGAGGCTGAATGGTCACAAACTCCGCCGCAACTGATTCAGGCTGGACATAAGAAAGAACTTCTTCACTGTCCGAGCCCCGAAGATTTAGAATAGACCGCCGCCGGAGGCGGTTTAAGCACCTGCTTTTAATGCCTTCAAGACACATTTGGATGCTTATCCTCCTGGGATCCTATGATCCCTGCTGACTTCCTGCCCCTGGGGCACGGGGCTGGACTCAGTGATCCTCTGGAGTTCCTTTCAGCCCAAATGTCTATGAAATCTACAAAAACCCTCCCAGATGGCAGCTTGCTAGGCAGACCACCCTAATTCCCACCAATTTCTCCAGCTGTGGCCGTGTGAAACTTCTGGTACCCTGCTCCCTCCCCAAGTTGAACAAGAACGGTCATGGGATCTACTTTGTGATCCTATGTTGCACACATGGACAGTCAAAGTGAGTCATGCCCATGTCTTCACCAGCTGCCCTGACATGATCCAGAAGTGGCACCTAGTGGCAACATTAGAGCAAGCCTGCTTGGCCTGGTGCACCCCGTACAAGCTATCCATCACTGAGAAAAATGGAGTTATCCAGTGGTGGCTGCTACATGGTCACCACTTAGACTCAGCAACATCACCAGCTTGCCCTTTCTGCAAGAAGGAGGTGAAGGAGGATCTCTTTCACACCTTCCTGGACTGCCCTCCAACTGTGGCCACTCTGCTTCCCCCAGCACACCCTTCAGTATGCTGGACTTGGACTTCTTTGAGACTTCTTACATTTTCTCTATCCACTACTGGGCAGCTGAAGGGAGCATGGTCTGTCTGGCCAATTTCCTGCTTGGCCAGGCCAAGGTGGTGACCCTGAAAAGCCAAAAAAAACAGCATGCAGGGTCCAGCTACAATGACACCATCCAACTGTTCCACTTCTTGGTCCAGGCACGTCACATCTGAGTTTGGACTCTTTACCTTGCAACAAAATGTGGACGAATTTGTGCTGTGCTGGGCCAGTGAGGGGGAACTCTGCAGGGTGGAAGACAGACAGCTAGTCTTAAACGTGTAACCCCATGAAGGGTGTTGGAGGGGAGGGGATTTCAATTTCTGGTGGTATGTGTGTTTTCATTACTGACAAATGTTTTATGCTCTGCCCCGGGGGGTGGAGAGGCACTCACTTCTGCATGTTTACCGTTTGTTTTTAATATTTTATAATACAGGTTATAATATACTTTTAAAGAGCACAAAAAATAACCTAAATAAAGAGAGGAACCAACCATAGAACTACACTTGCAACTTTACCTTGTACTTAGCAATGTTAGACTTAAGAAGATTGACCTCTTCTTGAAGTTGCTTTAATCTCTCTTGGAGGTATCTGGAAAAGTATGGCAGATAATATTACATTACAGTCATGTAATACTGTTTCCTCTATTATTTTTAAGCACTGGCCATGAGTTTACCAGTCTGCACAAGACTGAGAGCTGCTGCCAGAGTGGTCTGTGTAATGGGACCTCTGCTTTAGAGCTCCTTAATGCCCTCTGGTCTTCCATGCTTGGATGTGTTAAATCTTACGGATGATCTACAAATCTCATTTCTTGCCTCTAAGCTAATAGGTAGGTGGACTGAAGGTGCCTGGGACTATCCATCGTAAAACAGAAAATATTTATTGGTATCCTCTATTTTAAATTTGTGGTACAGGCATCTGGAAGATTATATTTCAATAAATATTACCACGGAATTTGCCTATGCAATTTTTGCATCATTTTATAATAATCAATCATACACTCTTATTCTGTCTGGGTTTTCACCAAAGTGTAAAATTTTAGCCATATTGGTTTAAAGCCGGTAAAGGCCACATGCAGGTGAACAGCTGCTCTTCTGGTAGAAGCTACGAATGTACAAGCATTTGTTCAATTTCTCCCAGGGAAAACACATCCTTCCCCAGGAGAAAGATCTTCCAGGGGTCCCTTATGGGAGCAGCTCACTCACAAGAATGAATACCTGTATGCTCCCTTTCTGGTCTGGTCTGGGACTAGAGTGCAGCAGTAGAGAAATGGTCTCTAGGCTTCCTCAGACTACGGAGTGCCTGGTCAGGGGGATTGCTCCAGCCCTGTCCTGAACTAGCCTGGGAAGGAACTGAAGCAGCTGCCCCACACTTCCCAGCACAAATAGGGGGCTTTGTCCTACTGCCCTGCTCCCCTCCGAGTCCAGTCTAGAATCACAGGGAATCTCGGGAATCACAGGAAGTCTTTCCTTGACCCTCCACTCTTCTATGGAGAAAATAGAGCAACCACTGTTCCCCATGCTTTCCCCATATTGGGATCACTGAAGTCTTGGAAAAGCACAAGCAACAGAGGGGAGAGGGTGGCTGCAGGCTGAATGCCTGAGCTGCTCCCTCTCCTGGAAACATCTCTAGTGGCAGAAATTTCTCAGAATTTTCCAACACTAAAAATGAATGCCTGTTTGTAGCTATAATTAAAGGGGTGTAACTATCCCCCTACTCATGCGGATGCAATTATATATGTATAAAGATGCGGTTACCCCAGACAACTCTCCCCATCTGGAAAGGAGAATAAACTATA